>NC_079899.1:3407227-3762576 GCF_024868665.1 Triplophysa rosa
TTATAACAGCTAAGGAGCGTTGTTAGGCTTTTATAAAACGGTTATTCCATATACGTAGCAAGGTTTCATTAAAAAAACACAGGCAATTCAATTTTATGACATTATTTAAAGAATAACAAAGCACTTGCCAAGCAACGCAGATGCAGCAACATTGGCGCAGTGATACTTATGTAATGCAGTGAGCTGTATGTTTTGGGGAATTTTACAACGGCACAACCAATAAGAAACAAAGACCAAAATAAATGACAATTTAACCTATTAGGTTCAAAAGCAGTGACGTAAAGGGTTTGGAGAATGTGGAGTTTTGATCACAGTCCTGAAGGAAAAGATTTTTGATAAAAGTTTTCAGTTAAAATAGGCAATTTCTAAATTGAAAAGGATGTGGCGAAACCGCAACAGAATTGACGTAACTGGCATTATTTAATTGGGTCCTATTTTGCCTTTTAAAGTTTTTATTATGTTTATGATGTGTTAACCAATAGGGCTTCACGTTTAGTTTTTCAGAAAAGCTTTATATACAGTATATCATATTTTACCTGTGTTTTACACCGTCATCTCGATTCTCAGAAAACAGGCTGTTGAGTTCCTGATTGGTCAAGCTGAGCTCTGATTGGTCAAGCCGAGCCAGTATTTCATGATTGGTCTGCCGCTTAAAGTATGTGTTGCAGTAGTCTTTAAAAAGAAATTTCTGTTAAAGAACATATCTTCCTTTTCTGCGAACTTTGAGCGCTGCGACTTGGCAGATGTTGTTTATGCTATACATAACAGCTATACTACTGACTAACTAAATTTAAAGAAGTAAAATTCAAATTAAAACATCTCATTTAAATATAATACCCTTACGGAAAAGTATGTTTTCAAAATGCACTATGAGTATATTTCTTTTAATCTACTCTTTACTTTTAGTCTGCTTTCTACTTTTAATAATTGTTATTATAAGTATTTTTAAAGATATGTTCAGTCTACTTTTTATGTACTTTTCTGGAAAAACAGTTTGTACTCACTGTACTACTGTTATACTTAAAGTACACATACAAGTACACATTTATAAACTAAAAACGGGTCAGTTGAGGGGCAATTAAATAGTATTGAAATAATACAATTACTAGTACTACATTAACTACTGTATACTTAAAATATACCTGAACTTTGCTTAGACACACTTAATAAAATTAATTTGAAGTTTAAATTTTTTAGTTATAACTTTATGGTAAAAATGAAATTAAAACGTTTAAAAATAAAACAAATTCAGCCAATCAAATCATAGTATGATTGTTCAGAAACAATGTTACATTGTTGCAACATTTCTTAACACACAGATTCCTAAACAAGCCAAACTAAGGAAGAAAAGATGCCAGGCTCTGGAATAAAAGCATAATGAGCCTGGTGTGAAAACAGCATATCACTCTGCGATTTTTATGAGTATTTTTTGGAAACAGTGAATAGCTTAGAGATTTCAGAGTTTCTCTGAAACACTAGGCACAGATGCCCTAAACCGTGCCTGAGCGCAATTGTCCGGTTTGCGATCACACCGTCCCTTCCATGCTTTTCCTAGCCAAACCATGCCAGAGCCCACCTCTTAAAGTGGGCCAGGGCACGGTTAGTGAACCTGCTCTCGAGCACAGTTCAGAGCTCTCACACTAGTCAATCGAACAAGGCTTGAGGTCACAAACATGCCTGCCAAGGTGTGGTAAGATTAGGATAGTGTGAGCAGCCCATTAGATTCTGAGAATTCTGACAATAAGGCATCTTTAAGAAGCGGTCATGGGTTGTATGTTACGCAGATTAGATTAAAAGTACAGATGACGCCATTTTAATGGTGACATAAAGAGACTTGTGTTTATGATGAGGCAGCATCCTACAGAATGCCTCATTATTTCTTTGAGCAGGTAGGTCATTTGTGGTCATGGGTGAATGTCCGCTCAATAAGGGAAGAGGCGTGTGATGTATCTCAGACATGTCTCACCGTCTTCAGACATATCAGCAGGCCACACATGGCAGGACAAAGCTCTCTCCAATCAGATGTGACAGAGCCTTCCAGTCTAATTAAGAATCAAGCTCTCACACGTACTGGCATTAACCCTGTCCTCTGTACTCCTTATCTAAAATATTGACTGTGTCTCAAAACCCACTAAACCCACTAAGGGTGACTGCCTACACAGACAGCATATGACATAAATTAGAATCTAAGTAATGAATTTGTGGTGCTTTTTATAGGTGACAACTTGGTAGACAAATCCTTGGAAGACAAAAATAAAACTTGTCTGTGCCTATTGTTTTTTAATGGTAAACTTTGAAGCACCTAAAAGGGATAAAATATTAATTCAGTCTTTAAGTCTTTCAATTAGATGTAAATTATTCGTTTGTCTTTTGCAGAGAGTTATGAAACTAATCGTGGTAAACCGATCCCCGCCATGGAGAAAGACGATAACAACAACGACGAATATGAAAACTACGATGAACTGGTGGCCAAATCTCTGCTGAACCTCGGCAAGATTGCTGAAGATGCTGCTTACCGGGCCATGACTGAGTCAGAGATGAACAGCAACTCCTCGAACAGTGCCGAAGAGGAAGACTATGAAGATGAAGAGGATGAAGATGATTATGAAGAGGAGGACGAGGAAGGTGAGGAGGGGTTGAGGAAGAGCGAGCTGAGTCTAGACGTCAACAGTGATGTAGTTAGAGAGACGGTGGACTCTCTTAAGCTCCTGGCGCAGGGTCACGGAGTTACGCTCTTAGACAACCTCCACGGGAGGGACTATCAGGACAGCGGAGAGGAGAACAACGGAAATGGACTCACTGGAAACATGAGTTGCGGGCAGGGCAGACCAAACACTAATGGTCAGATGGCGGATAAGAGCGATGAGGAAGTTTGTTTGAGCAGTCTGGAGTGTCTTCGCAACCAGTGCTTCGACTTGGCGCGCAAGTTAAGCGAGACCAAGCCGACCGATCGTCTCAACAACAGTCAGCAGATTCATCAGGAGGACCAACAACAGAACCCTGAGGAACGCCGCATCCTAGAGCGCAACTACTCGGACATGGTTAACCTGATGAAGCTTGAGGAGCAGCTCAGCCCTCGCTCCAAGACTTTCTCCAGCTGTGCCGAAGAGCACAAGAGCTTTCAGGACTGCGATGAAGACACCACGTCCATAGCGTCGGATGAAGGGTTTGACATGACCAAGGGTAACTTGTCGCTTCTGGAGAAGGCCATAGCGCTGGAAACCGAGCGGAGCAAGGCCATGCGGGAGAAGATGGCCTCGGAGGCAGCCAGGAGACACAGACTGCATTTACATGAGGACGGCTTACGGCACAGCTGCGCAGAGGAACGCAAGGCCCGTCTGCACCATGATGGATTAAAGAAGACCTTCTACCTTAAAGGTAATGTCATATTTGCATAATTATGCAGTATGACTCAACACACTGTGCTGTTCATTATTGAATTATCATAGGTTCACAACAGTTACTGATAGACGCTGCGAAACTGGAATTGCTTTCTTACGTCTTCGGTTTAGAATCTGCCAGTACTTTCACCGTATAATCTTTAATAACAAAACAATCCCACCGTACTCCTTTAGCATGCCCGTTACAGAAAGGTCAGTTGAAGTGGATAAGTCCAGTGCACTCGCTCTGAGAGAAAACCACAGTGACCCTGGGACAAGCTTTCTCAAACATCTCCATCCCTGCGGTGCAAACAGCAGTGGATTAATGTTGCTCAGAAAGGCCAGCATGGCCACATCACAGGCTAAGCTTGTCAGGCATAAGTAATAACAATCTGCACGGCTGGGAGAACAGCAAATCTCATCCAAGGGACACAGCCTGCGCTCGTATGGCCTATTTATAAACGAAGCATTGGACGTCATCCGGGGAAACACTGCATGAAAAAATAAGATAGGATATGAGACAGTGATGCTCTTTCCAAAGAGATTCCTGGTTTATTTGTGTTCCTCTGGGGATCATGGAACCCCATTTGAGATTATTGCATTCCAAAAATATTTTTTATGCTCAATTTGCATAATGAATAATTCATTTTATTACCAGCACAATATCTCAGAAATGTGTAATTATTTTACAAGGTGGCTAATTCGTATGAACTTGTACGATCTGACATTTAGCTTTGGGGTGTCAGTGGCGTAGCGTCTGGGTATGCAGGTGCATATGGGCCCGGGGGGATCGGGGGCCCGCATCCAGGTATACTGGGGCCGATCGCGAACGGACAGAGGGGGGCCCGTTTGCATATGGGCCCGGGGCTGATTGTTACGGCAATGAGGGGTGGGGCGTTTTTCTTATAGATTTCTTAAAGATTAGACACGTACAATAGTTATGAATTCCTCTGAAATGAGGCTGATTGTGTCATGTTCATTTGATATTGGTAAATGATATTGATATGGGAATAAAAATCATCATGTACTCATCCACATGCTTCATACAATTAGTCCATTGTACTGGTGTGCTACATAGCAAGTTTTCCTCAGGTCATTATTTACTGAATATCATTGAAGCTCTCAGATCTCATGTGGCCATTCAAACTTGCCACGTAAGATGCATTGCGGCAGGTTGGACAATCAATGACACCAAATGACTTGACAACCCAGGCATTCAACATCCAGCAAAGTGATTTAATGATGACAGAATTTGCATGTTTTTATTAAGTATTCCTTTAAAACTTTCATAATGTCTCTCAAGACGAAGAGCGACTGACAGCGCCCGCCAAAGGACGTTTGGTCAGACGCTGTCTGTCTAATGGCAGAATAATGAGGGACGCTCGGCCATTACACGGTGATAACATCTCGCCAAGGCAGAGATAGCAGCACAGGCTGCCTAACCAGGAGGCATTATGATTTATAAAAAGTGAGGAGGTCTGACAGTTATGGAAGGAGCTCCTCCTTAAAGAAGGCACAAGGCGGAGATGGAAATTGAACAGTATCAGTATGACCGATAACAAACGGCAGGACCACTGACTGCACATTAATTATCCCCAGACGCTATGGTAATGGGGGCCATTTGCTATGCAAAGCATGACTCGTCCAGAGCCACAATCAATATCCAGCACTTTCTAATATGTATTCCGCTCGCCCGGTGCTCTCTCGCCAGAAGCACAGTGATCGGCTTGATCTCATAGGAATTTGCAGCTATTGTAGGAGGTGGCTAATACATTTGAATTCATACTAGGGCTGTTAAACAATTAATCACGATTAATCGCATCCAGAATAAAAGTTTATGTTTACATAATATACTGTATGTCTGCGTACTGTGCATATTAATTTTGTATTTGTACATATATGGAAGCACAGCACACAGACATACAGTATGTTATGTAAACACAAACTTTTGTTGTAGATGCGAATAATCGCGTTTAATTGTTTAACCGCCCTAATTTATACTATGTGAGTCGTACAAAAATTATTAGATAAAAACCAATAATGAAGCCCTCAAATTAGCCATCACTGGTGCGAAAGCAGATCGTGCTAAGTAGAATCTCACGAAATCACATGAATTCTTAAGGCACATAAATCACAATTTTTACACTGCTGTAAAAGTTGTTAATTCTTTATTTTTACTTTCCTCCACATTTTTGAATAACAGAAAACTCCAGAATTCCATTCTTAATCAGAGTATTGTCTTAATAGTGTTAATATCGGATTATTGTTGTCCGTGTAAACGTGGTCATTGAGAGCTGTGTCCAATATACTAAATTGAAGCAGATATAAACAAGGGCAAAGGGTCACAGCTATATGGCATTCACAGAGTATGAAGGTAAGATGCATTAATGGGTTGGAAGCCATAAAGAAAGTCATAGGAGCCAGCAGAGTGCAACCACCGTTTCAGCGCTCAGATGCCCATCACAACTCAACTCCAATCTGATTATATGACTTCATGCAGTTTCCAAGAATCATGTTACACAGGTTATTATAGGTCCATCAGGACACAAGTCGTGTTTGAAAGAGGCTCCTTAAAATGTTGGGTTGTTTTATTCCATAGGTGGGTCAAATATGGACATTTTTAAGGTTGATTTTAACAGTTGGGGTTGTCCAACTCATCATTTTTGAGAGCCTATTACCTACATTTGGCAAAACATTTTTTTTTTGTATGCAAACATTTATTTTGACTGTATGCTTTTGACTAGTAGTATATGTTGATAGAAAAAGGGAAATAAATGATGCACACTTTTCCACTTATTATAGTTATTTATATAGGTGTTTAATGTGTAATACATTGATTTTAAATGTACCCTAAATGTTACATACAAACAAAAGACACTCTGTCTCTGAAGAGTACACATCACAGCACACTGATATTAATATGTCAAATGCCTGTGACAACATCAATATTATCATCAATATTCAATTTATATTCAGAATCATTTATTCTGCATGTGTGTGTATGTGTTTGCGTAGATTCTTCAAGGTCAGGGAAGAAAGAGAGTCGGTGCCCAACGCCTGGCTGTGACGGCACGGGTCACGTGACCGGCTTGTACCCTCACCATCGCAGCCTGTCTGGATGCCCTCATAAAGACAGAGTCCCACCGGAGAGTAAGCACACGAGTGTCTTTCTAAACATCTGTGCCACATGTGCTCGCTTCTGCTGTTCAGTTTCTATGATATGCATTGGTTGACTGTATGTGTCTGTGGTTGTCTTTGTGAGACTGAGGTGCACATTCTTCGGTTCATTTTGCATGCTGTTGTCCTACACATTATAAAACAAATCAAACTGCTGTTCTGCAGTAGACCCTAGATATGCACATAAATCGGACTAAAGGGGCGTTCACATTATGACACTAAATATAGCGCTAACTTAAATATAGCGTCCACACCAGCAGACAATAACGGTATGTGTTGCAGTGTTCCCAGTCACTAAAATGAATGTAGATGACGTTTTTTATTTGAAATTTCACATTTTTTCACGTACAGACCTGGAGTAAAGGAGTAACGGCGATCTCAATATCACAGACACACGCATGAATGCGTGAATTTATTGTTTCTGTTGATGGTATTCTAATGGAGGCCACTTCAATAAGCTGCCTAGATTTCTCATTTTGTTTTAGATGCTCAATTAAATCCAGTTGAATAAACTGTAATAATTATAATCTGATGAAAGAGGACGGGCGAGACGTTTGCTATGATTTCCTCTCATTCACCTTGTGCATCTCTTCCATTAAACCGTCTTTTATGTGATCCGTTAAAATGCTTAAAGAAATGTGCACACGTTTTTTTTTTTATTCACAAACGGACCAGATGGCAATCGAACCAACTGACGGCTTTGACAACAGACTGAAATGAGTTAACACAAACATTTGCTTTTACCGCATCCAGATGGCATGAGAGAAAGGGCATTTTTACATGACTATCACTTTAGTTTGTGCTATGACACGTAGTTACTGAGAGATCCATCGGGATTGTTAAGCCGAGTCATTTAGTGTCTGTTATTTCATCCTTTCCTAGACCAGTAGAAGAACCTCAACTTTTATTATGCCAATTTTGAGGATCTCAGCCTCTCTTGAAATGGTTACGTTTTTGACACACCTGCTTATTCTTTATTATTAGGATTTGCAAATTAAAAATGAAGTTCGTCACACATTAAAAGGAAATCAAAAGGTTTATTACACAGCGATGGTCTTTGACATAAACGTCGAAAGAGAATTTTGAACCATTTTCTGTTGGTTTATTGTAGATCCAATATTCTGATTAGTAATCTACTCCAGAGCACCTTAGCAACTGCATAGCAACACCTTGGCAACCACTCAGAACTACGTAATCAAGCACTTTTTTATTTTCCTAAAATATAAAATCAAATGTAAAAATTCTAGAATGGCATGCTATCTTTGTGTTAGGGCTGTCAAACGATTAATCGCGATTAATCACATCCAGAATAAAAGTTTGTGTTTACATAATATACGTTTGTGTACTGTGCATAGTCATTTTGTATTCATAAACGCATACACATACATGCATATATTTCATAAAATTATAAAAATTAATAAATATTATATATAGTTTCAGTTAGTAAATATAAATAACTATAAATCTATATACAGTATATAATATATATATATATATATATATATATATACACACAAGTGTATGTTAATGTGTTTATAAGTACAAAATGAATGTGCACAGTACACAGATATATTATGTAAACACAAACTTTTATTCTGGATGCGATTAATTGTGATTAGTCGTTAGATAGCCCTACTTTGTGTACAGTTCTTCAGTAGAATCCAACATGCTTTCCTTGCTTTCACACACAAAGATTGTTTCAGATTGCAGGATGAAGTGCGTCATGTGCAGTAAGTCAAATGACGTAGCAGAGCCTGTCCGCTGTTCAGTAATGAACATGTCAGGGTGTGTTAAAGATGAAGGAGAGTGTTTATAGAGGTGATAATGATGAAGATGAGCACAGAGCACAGATCTACCGACCTCTTCCTGTCCTCTCTACCCCTGACGCAAGTGGTCTGATGAACAGCCATTGTATGGTTTGGTATTAGCTCCAATATTTTACAGTAGACAGCGCTTAGAAATATGACATGGACTAACATACCTACAGTATAAGTGAAATATACTTACTTAGTAGTCGAGTGTAACTGCTGAATGATATCTGATAGCTTTCTGGCCCTGAAGGCAAGAAAAGGAAGAGCGAGTAAGACATTTCCACATTTTCAGTATGTAATTCAACAAAAAGTTGATTTTATCGACTCTTTCGAGTTCACTAGCATATGGATTCAAAGGTATTAAACCTGGACTAAAAGCCATAAATCTTAAACATCGCGACGCAAACTACCAGCAAAAAATGCCAATATCATGAAACGCAAAACAGCGAATTGAGTAGAAAGTAGAGATGCACCGACACAAAATTTCTCTCTTATATTTCTTAACTTTCTGAATGTTATTAACTCATGTAATGACTATTAACTCTTTCCCTGCCAAAGACAAGATTTTACAGCAATCTGTGTTTCCGCTATTATGCAGTAGATGGCGATGTTACCCACCTTATAAAACAATACAGCATATACAGATCCACAAGCAGTAAATACTCGTGTGTATGTTTATATCATCGTTCTGAATCTAAAAAAACGCTGGCCAGGAAAGAGATATAGTCCATTTCAAACTGGTGATGTTTCTTAACATTTTCTATATACAGAGCACAAATTCATAGAATATTCCTGTCCTCTTTTGATTGACAGGATATATCCGCCCTGATCATCGACTGTTTTTAATCTATCGGCCGATAGTGTCAAAAATTGCTTTTATCGACCGATACCGATTTTTGGCCGATATATCGGTGCATCTCTAGTAGAAAGTATTTGTGTCTCATTTGTGGCATGTCTCACGCTGCATGGTGCATGTGCATGCAAGCGTTCTTCCATTAGCAGTTCTCCTCATTTTGAGCACGCTGCTGATAATGACAGTGTTTCACACTAATGTAGATCACTAACCGTGGACCTCTAACTCTTAATCTTCCACCCTGTTTCCTCTCGCCTGCCGTCAAGTTCTTGCAATGTATGAAAATGTTCTTAAGTGTCCTACGCCTGGCTGCACGGGCCGGGGTCACGTCAACAGCAACCGGAACTCTCACAGGAGGTGAGTTTCCCTCCATCTGGACCGCCCTTAGCCAGTGGTATATTTATTATTAACGTCTTTATTTCTTACAGTGTGCTGTGTATTTTCTCTTTCACATGATCTCTATTTATTAAAGCTCTTAAAGCTGCACTAACGGTACAAGACGGAGGTGTGAATCGGCTTAGAATGTTCAAGTTGCATTACATCATTGATGTTTCAGGACCTTTTAGACACTGTTCGTGTTGAAAGGTTTGAGTGTGGATTTCATTAGGCTGATTAAATCAGTCTTACGCTCTCCTCACATGCAGATATTTTGGGAGGGTGCCATAGCAAAGCTCTCAGCAGCTGCTGTAGGGAGCATCAGCTATTAGCACATCACTGACACCTCGCCAGGGGATGAAGCCCACTCCAGACGGCTAACACAGAACCCTGAACCACACACACACACACACACCTTGCTTGTACTTGCAAGAGTGAAAATACATTTCCTCTGGCCCAATAGCACCCTGGCAGCTTGATTCATGTCATGAACACTTTGAACACTGTCGCACACACACACTGTCACCTACTGCAGCCCTTCATCTCTCCTCTGAGCATTACATATGTTTTATTTTTCCCATCAGCATCTTAAAGGAGTAGTTCACTATAAAATTACAATTTCATGATCATTTACCCACATGTCATTACAAGCCGTCCGTGTGTTTTTTTCTGTTGAAAACAAATTGAGGCTTTTGAGGAAAGCTTTCCAGGGTTCTTATCCGGGGGGCTGTTGGTTAAGGTCCAAATTTCAGTTTCATCGCAGCTTCAAAAGGCTCTACACGACACCAGCCGATGAATAAGGGGGTTGTCTTACGAAATGATTAGTAATTTTCCATGAAAACTAAAAAATGTATACTTTTTAAATATTAATACATGGCTTGCACTGCCTCCATGACTTCACGTATTATTATGAAAATTGAATTTTATAGTGAACTACTCCTTTAAGACTTGATGCGGTATATTGTCAGGCAGAAATGTCCAAAAGTGCCACTTTTCAGGAACTTTGTTGTCAGCGTTGATATTGTGGATTTGTATATGGTCAGACTAAGGGTGTCACAATATACCGGTATTGTCAATAACCGTGATATAATAACTCGCAATTATCGGTATTGTGTTAATACTACACATTCAATATCGTAAATAATTCAGCACCTATGAAATGTTGTAGCCATAATGGCTAATTTGACTAATAGCGTTTTTCATTTCTTAAAAAAAAACATTTCAATAAATATCATGTTAATATAATTATAATGAGTTATTTTGGCCACGATAACTATGTAGTAAAAATCATTCAAAAGTATAAACAAATAAAAATCGTGTGCAGCACTTCATTTACAATAGTGGCGGGGTGGGTTTATGAGGTGTTATTGATCCTTATTACACGGCTCATTTGAATGCTTGATTCTGATTGGCCAGTCACGACATTCCAAGGGTTGTTATTTTCAAATAACAACCGCTCAAAACTAATAACATCCTGTAACCCGGATGCTGCAAATCATTTTGAGAGGGGCAGTTTAATATTACACAAAAATGAATTATAAATATGTCTTTTAATAACATATATGACATTATATTATATATTTACAAATGATTAAACCAATTTGCCTGTTCGTGACGTTTGAACGTCGTTTCTTACTTTAAAACTGAAACTAAATGGCTTTTCCTCGTGGAAGGTCTGCATTCGGTAAAAATGAGCTAATAAAATATTTCAAATTCACATTATATATCCAGTTTTTTTCTCATGTGGCAAGTAGCCGTGTAATAAGCGGGATAATGTACAAGCAGCCGGCTGTTATCGCCAAATAAGCCCCTTCAGTGTTCCTTCCTGATCACACTGTCTGGGATTATTTCTGCAATGTACATTATCCCTTACAAGTTACGAGGTTTAGTCACAAGCTCCTTTATATACGTTTCATTTTTTAAATATTTGTCAAAAACCATCAACCAGGAATGGCTAATAGTAATTATATTGGTATAAAAACAGCAGAGGGTACAATATCCTAAAATGTTGACTTATAAGACATGCTTCTAATGAATGAGCATCACTGTATGTTACAAAATATCAAACCAAGGGCTCACGTTTCCAGCAAAACACTAAACACTATTTTACTAATGACACTTACAAATGTCTATTGCCCCAGTGGAAACTACAGCTGATGTTGATCACATTAAAGGGATAGTTCACCCAAAAGTGAACTCATGAATTACTCATTCTCTAGTTCTTCCAAACCTGTATACATTTCTTTTTTTGGTTGAACACCAGAGCATGTGAGCGAAGCAGAGCATTAATATTTCTCGCGGAGCGGAGAGCACCTTTCTGAAAATTCCGCTCCGCCCGCTCAATATGCTCAGAGTCGCTCGCTCAGCCCTCTTGGTGATTTGCTTTTTGCTGCTGGATTGTTGTCCCATGTACACCGCATGAGCCTGAAGCCTGAATAATAGCGCAACGCCTCATCCGTTTGTGGAGGTGCGCGGGCGACCAGAGGTTTGATACTGGCTCATTTCAGTTAAAAAACATTTTAAAATTAATATTTATTTCTCGTAAGAAGTAATCATTGCAGTGTCACTTACCCAATTTAACAGTTGCTTTTTTTAAATAAAACCTGAATAAACGATGTCATATGCGGCTGACAAATGTGATCTCCGGAGGACGCAGCCTTCGAACTAAAACGCAGCTACTTTGTCCAAGTTTCTAAAAATAAATTCTAAAATGCTGTAACGATTGAGGTTTGAGGTTTTAAGACCGCATTTCCCCTTGTTTTGGTCTATTTTTCTTTAGAACGTGTTTCTTTTATTAACGGCAGTAATAATAATGGTGTTCATATAGTGCATTTCATCTTTTATGCGTTTATATTGAATGTTGCACTATGGCAGCTATCAGTTATTATTAGGGCTGTCAAACGATTAATCGCGATTAATCGCATCCAGAATAAAAGTTTGTGTTTACATAATATATGTCTGTGTACTGTGCATATTAATTTTGTATTTATAAATACAAACACATACACAAGAATACATATTTAGGAAATATGTACATGTATTTATTTATATTTACTAATAATTGAAATTATATATAAATGTTTATTAATTTTTAGACTTTACTTAAATATATACATGTATGTGTATGTGTTAATAACTAAAAAATTATTATGCACAGTACACAGATATATATTATGTAAACACAAACTTTTATTCTGGATGCGATTAATCGCGATTAATCGTTTGACAGATTATATAGTTATTTTACGCAGTCTTCAAATAAAAAGTGACTAAAAATATTGGCTGTGATGTCAGAATGGACTGAAACACTGCTATTTATCAGCCTACTACATAAACTGAGATTTTTATTCAAGAAGTTTATTATAAACTAAAAAAGACACATTTTATGTCGGAGTGGGATTTGGTTTACCGGTGAGCTTGAGCGTAACATGAGCGGAGCGTTTGCTTGGTCCGTGAGCAACTGAGTGAAGCGCACAGTCATTGAGCGAAATATTGAGCGGAGCGACACATCGCTCCACTTCTCTCACAGAGGAACATATTTGGACAAATGCTTGTGACCAAACAGTTCTCGGACCCCTTTGACTACCATAGTAGGAAAAATGACAATGGTATTCAAAAGTGCCCCAGAACTCTTTGCTGCCCTACATTCTTCAAAATATCTTATGGTAGTCAATGGGGTCCAAGAACTGTTTGGTTAAAGGCATTTTTCCAAATATGTATACAGAAATGTATACATAACTCAAAGGCGAGTAAATGATGACAGAATTTTCATTTTTGGGTGAACTGTCTCTTTAATTATTTTTTGTTTACATTTTAACCCTAACAAATGTTGTGCAACGTTCCTAATATACCTTTTGTTGATGTTTGTTTTGTTGTCCAAATACACTTGTGATTGGTCACATATTCTCTTTGCAAAAGTCACGCCCTTCACATATCTCTCTGCTCCTTCAGCTTGTCAGGCTGCCCGATAGCAGCTGCGGAGAAACTGGCCAAAGCCCATGAGAAACACCAGACCTGTGACGGAACCAAATCCGGCCAGGGTTCAGACCGGGTCCTGAGGTAATCTACACATCTGCTGTTCCCACAGATACGCAGGTGTTTCTCAAGCCCAACACAACGGGAGAATTCCCAGGGATGTGATCTGCGTTTTTAGTTTAGATTGAACATACTTAACATTCATCCATAGACCCCATTGACTACCATAGTAGGAAAAATGACAATGGTACTCAAAAGCGCCCCAGTATGTATCAAAAGGTTTTATCTGCATCTGTTTGGCTGGTTTGGATGTTTTAATTCCCGAAGCGAAAGTTTTGAAAGCATCTGTTTATTCATACTGTCATTAAATAGCTCACTGGTCATTTCCATTCCAGGCCCATGTGTTTTGTAAAACAGTTGGAGATTCCACAGTACGGTTATAAGAATAATGTCCCTACGACAACTCCACGCTCCAACCTGGCCAAAGAGCTGGAGAAATACTCCAAAACCAACTTCGACTACAACAACTTTGACAACAACAACGTCTACAACAAACGGCACACCGCTGCACCCAAACTCCACGGGCGAGACACGCTGCCTAAAAGTGATGATGGTAAG
Source organism: Triplophysa rosa (assembly GCF_024868665.1). NCBI lineage: Eukaryota > Metazoa > Chordata > Actinopteri > Cypriniformes > Nemacheilidae > Triplophysa > Triplophysa rosa. Next base: position 3,421,417 of record NC_079899.1, read on the forward strand.
ACTAAAACCATGACATGAGCTTTAGTGAATCCATTACAAACTCTGGAGCTGGATTTACAAAACATTGTTAATAAGAAAATGAATCTCAACTACTCTTACTTCTTAAATCCTAATTTTGGCTGTTTAAATGAATAGAGCTAAAGGTTGTTCCAAAAATAAAATGAAAGAGAATTCAAATTTTTATGGTTTTGTTTTTAGTTTTATTGTAGTTTTATTCATATTTCAAATGAGCTATTTTTAGGTTTACATGTTAATCTTAGTTTAATTTTAGCACTTTTCTCACACACACACAGATACATTTATTGTGACTCATGAGCAGGCTCCTATAATCACTTTAATCACATAATCATTTTATTCTTAAAAAAAAAAAAAACTTTTAAGAACTTTTATTTTGTTTTTGCTAATTACATTCAGGATTTTTGTCTTAAGAACATTTTTGTGAATCCAGCCCCAGGTTTTGAAATTCTCCTCAGTCATGTTGATTTATCTATTGATTCATAATAATCCATCCAACAAAGTTTCATTGCAAGATGAATGGTGGGTCGGAAATAAACGTTTTCAAAAATGCCTCCGAGATCTTTATATCTGAAGTATGGAAATGTATGGAAATGATGTAGAGAGATATGCATAATGAATGAGGTTGCTGAAGCGCATCAGGTCTAGATTTAGGGCTGCTGCTAATTGTTATTCTGTGCGGATAACAGCGAGAACCCCGGCCACGCTTTAATGAGAGATAGAGAGAGTAAAAGTGAAGGGGAAATTGAAAGAGAGCGAGACAGCGTCATGGCAGCAGGACGCCCGGTGGGAGATGCCACTTTGATGCCCAGCTGGTGGTTGTGGCTTATTGTGTCTTTTGTCAAACTGCAGAAAGTCTCTCTGTCTCTCACAGTCGCCTCATAATAATACATTTAAAGCATGTTCATACTACAGGGATTTGACAACAGACTGCTCGGTATGACATGCGTTCCTAACCGTCCCTTCGCAGAGGAGAGTGTGTCATATTAGGACAGACAAGAAAAACTAATTATTGCTTAGCCACGTGAGATACGTACAATTAGTCACGGACGTTTCCAATGGTCAACCGATGGCGATACAGATATGTCAGTAGCTGAATTGAAGACTAGTTGCCTCTTTGTCTACGGTCTACAGACTGATCTCACATGATTTTGTAACTATTTTACAGGTGACTATTTATTTCATATGAATTTGTGTGACGGAAATCATACAAAAACGTACGATTTTTAGAAAAAAGCTATAATGAAGACCCACCCCTAACCCCGCCTCTAAATCGCACCATCACTGGTGCAAAATCAGATTGTACCAAAACATACAAATGAGATCGATTGTACGAATAAGCCACCTTGTAATAGTTTTATGTAGATTGTGTTGTCTGAAACTTAATGTTGCATTGCATTATGGGAATAACGTACCCTTAAAAAAAAAGATTTTCTTTTGTATTTTGTCTCGTTTTACAGTACAAATATCTAAACCTTCTTAAATGAAGATGCATTTACTTCGGAAGCAAAATGACTTAACCTTAAAATGGTGTACATGGGTCTAGTTCAGGGTACCCACCTAAAAATGCATGTAATACTGTCATTTATGTTTAGTAACAATTTTTTACACATCAATATATCCCAATCACAAGCAATATAAACAGCATAAATGGTTAATATTTGTCATTTACCTCTGTTAAATCATATCATGAAAATTATTTTATTAGAAAAAAATGTGTTATTGATGGAAAATATTGAAATTAAAAAATATTACGTCTTGTTTTCTGAAGAAAATTAAGTGAATTTGTGTTTAAAACAAAAAACACCATCCACTTTGAATTGGTTTGTATAATTTGACCACTAAGTATATTATTTACTTTAGTTAATTGAAATAAATGTGCTAGTAATTTTTTTGACTTATTATTAAAAATATAACTTTATTAAACAATAGTACTGTAGTCAGGGGCGGACTGGGAAGCAAAAACAGCCACGGAGTTTTCGGCCCACATCGGCCCTCCACCATTTCTGTCGACGGAGGGGACCACATGAACTGCATCAGTATTTCACTTGTTTCATTTGAGAAAAGCTACTGTCAAACACCCGTCAAAATAAAAGTTAACACGCTCACATATGACCACACCATCCCTCTTGAAAATACTGAAGTATTTGTGGGCAAATATATTACTATTGTATAGTAAATGACGGAAAATTGAATTTGGGAAAAAATAAAACACACCTCACAAAGCAACTTACTAATGAAAGAGCATTTAACATTTAGTCAATGAGCTAACAATAAGTGCAGTCAACAAAGCCATGTTTACAAGTACTGTAGGACTATAGTTGAAGCTACAGTAGGTATTGAGAGCTGGACGCTAAAAAAAGCAGTCGCCTGTGTGTCTGTCCCGCAGTCAAGCGCTACTGCAAGAGCTCCAGCTCGGCGAGCAGCACCACCAGCAGCTACGGGCCCTGCAGCAGCGCCGGCAGTCTGAGCTGCGGAGGGGGAGGAGCCGGGGGAGGGGCCAGAGGCGGAGAGAGCAGCGCCAGCAGCACCTGCAGCAAGAGCAGTTTCGACTACACCCACGACATGGAGGCGGCACACATGGCAGCCACCGCCATCCTCAACCTGTCCACCCGCTGCAGGGAGATGCCACAGAGTCTTAGTTGCAAACCCCTGGAAATCTGCACGCAGGTACTCACGCCGAGCGCTGTGTGTGTGTGTGTGTGTGCGCGTGTGTGCGTGTGTGTGTGTGTGTGTGTGTGTGTTCGTTCAGTGCCACGTCTCTCTCTCTCTTTTCTTAGTTTTTTTGCAGTTCTGTTCTCTGTTGCGTAAGCATTGCTTTTAGGTGTCTATGATGATGTCATGATGCTATTGTTGGGGCTCCAGGCCTCCAGAGACTGGACTAAGGATACGCCGGTTTGGATAACCGCTGGATGGATGTTTTCATTTTAACATCATTTGTTTTGCAGACACACACAGCATGAGCCTTAACTCTGATCTCAGGTTGAGGTTGATGGTACCGGTCAGGTCAGGTCTTATAATCTTATTTACAGCCAGGTTTGTGCTTGAATTTCATGTCTTTTTTTGGCCATGCCAAAATGTATTATCAAAATCCAGATTAAAGCCCTAAAATGTATTCAAGGTCACATTTCTAACAGCAACAGCAAAACAAATCGGATTTAGGTGGTACACATTTAGAGCTTCTGTATCAGAAATCACATCCAGGATTTATTCCAGCTGTGTCAAACATGTCATTTTCGTCTTGTGTTCACCATTGTGTGAAACTAATGCAATTATACAAGCAGACACAAAGAGTTTTTGTCACACACCAACAAAAAAGGCATAACAATAAAAGAAATGCAACAGAACACATAGGAAGAAGGAAGAAACATATCCAGATTTTAAACACACAGACAGATTACTTCACGGATCTCTTATAGATTTCTGTTGTTTTCCTATCACATTGATAATATTTTTCATTACCTACCTCTGTTTAACCCTCACACAATCTTCTTGAAATGATTAGATTAAAATTAAAACATGATTTGGTGGATTTATGAACCTTGTTTCCTAGTGAGGAGCATGTACAGTAGAGGTCCTCTCGGGTCCAAAGATCTTTACCCGACCCGAAATGACCCGATACATTTTTACCCGAACCCGACGTGCATAAATATTTTTTTTAAAGAATGACCCAATAAAGTTAGAGCCGAGTCCGACCCAGCGTCATTTTTTTTCGAACCCGCCTGGCCCGAATGTAAACGTCTTCATCGTATGTGTGTCTGCATGAGACTACAGAAACAAATCCCAGGCTCGGCTCGCTGCTCCGTTTATTTTCATTTTATTTACGCATTAGCCTATATTTACTGTTATTGTGATTTCAGAATTCGTCTTTCAGTTGTAAACGAAAAATAGGTCAATAAAAATGAAATTGATAGGGCAATAAATCGATGCTCCTCTGGTTGCAATTGGAAACTCTGGCAAAAGGCGCAACAGAAAACTCAGGAATAAGACGCAAAACATTACAAAGACGCAGCTTGATCCAGTTTTCTTGATTGACAGGTCTGGCTCAACTAAAATTAGCCTACCATCCATCCAGCCACACGATGTCGCAAGAGGAGGTTGGCAACTGCACGCACACACGAGCGACGCACTGTTTATGTGCGGGACAGTTCGGGTCTATTCAGCAAAACGTATTTATTTTAAATGACCTGAGACCCAAAGACACTAATATTATACCCGACCCGTGTCCAAGGCACCCGTGAAGCTTTTAGGTCTCGGGTCGGATCTCGGGTTTTCGGATCTAAGTGGACTTGTGAAGACCTCTAATCTACAGTTAGATGTTTGGTGTAGTGATGCTGAGGATGATATTCAGGAGGATGCAGGAAAGAAGAGCAGATAACATGTGGTGTGGAAACATGGAGGCGCCCCAAGCAGGAGAAGTCTCTCTCTCTCTCTCTTTCTCTCGTCATGTGCTGTCATTCTGCAGTGGAGGACAGGCTGAGGCAGAGCTGGCCCGCAGCTAAACTCATCTCCTTCTGTCACAGACTCAGGGGTGTATGATGCTCCATCTCCTCTCGTCCTGCCTCCACCCACAGATGTCAGTAGCTCTGTGCAGTCTCTCGTCGTCTCGCTGCGGAGCTGCTCGTTAAGTATGACTGAGGCCAAGCTGACAGAGATCCCACGAGATCTTCATGGAATCGCTTCTATATTTGAACACTATATTTATGAAGCAGTATGTCTAATGTTCCCTATAGAAGGATGGAAGGATATTTATAACTCGGCTATATGAACAATAAAACCTAGTAAGGTGCCCGGCTAGACAGCGTTTTAAGGCATCATAGATGGGCTCCACAAAAGCCTGTTTTCAGAAGGTACGCAAAAACATTTTGCTGCCAACTAAGATGCCTCAAATTGGTTTAATTCTATCCTTACCAAATAAGGCAATCCCAGAATGCATCGCAACACTAAAGCAGTGGACCAAGTTAAGAGAAACGTGGATTAATATATACTTTTATATTTATATTTATTATGAAACACGATTAATTAAGGGTTTAACTTTCCAGTCATTTGCAGGAAAAGAAGTTTAACAGTGTTATCCGTGTTTAAAGATGGGGTATCATGCTATGTCATGCATTCTGGCTTCTTTACACTGTTAAACGTGCTGGCTTCTTATGCTTAACACGGTCAACTTGTTAAAAAACGAGTTGGACGTATGACGTAGTATTTCTGTACTTGATACACTCCCCCAGCACTCCAACTTGTTTTCTAATTCTGGATCCCTGTTTCGTTTATTTGCCAAAAGCAAGGCGAAGGCGAAAGAGTCCGCCCACGAGCCAACCGATGAGCGAGACCCGCTTACCATCAAGATTATCTGCGCTGCGTCAAGATGGGCTGCGCTGCAGCTCGTTACTTTTGCGATAGTGAGGTTTAGGTGTGTCTGTCTGTTCACGGCATTTCAGTGATGGATGTTATATAAACGGTGGATATAACGCTGGATGTGGAGATGGTTTGAAACTGATAGATGGCGCCGTCCCAGTGCTAAAAGATGCCGGATATGAACTGCACGCGGTAAGTCAAACTAAGTCATACGTCTGTGTTTTGTTGGCAATCGGCGTGTGCGTGCATAATGTAGAAAACACGAAGGGATTAATGTGATGATGTGTTGTGTGCTCGTGCTGTAGTTCCGTCCCACTCTCCCCACTAGTCCCGCCTCCAGCAGCTTGTGTTTTTCAGGAAATAATCGTACAGCTGAATCTCTTTTATAAATGTGATCAAACTAAATCCTCTTCGAAGATACGACGTATGCAATACTACTGTATAGGTTCTCAAGATTAATATGAGATTGGCAGAAATTGCCTGTGAAACGCGATCTTTAAATATATACTCAAACACTGACAACAAGTCAATAACATCAAACCTTATTGGTTTTGTTTGTTATTACCAAATGTCATATCATGACATCGTAACACAAGATCCCGCATAAGCGAAGATACATCTAAAATACGTCTTTTTTACGTGTCACACGTTGAAAATATATGCCTAAATGAAAGTTTTTATGATGTCCGTGAGGTTAAAAAATTGTTGAAATGTGGTCAATGTTGATGTCTTATGCTGCATTCAATTTATATTTATTTACGTATTATATTATATAGTAAATCATTTTTATATTTATATATTTAATGTCCAACTTTAGAAAATACCACTGTGTCCGTCAAAAAATGATAGAAGTCTATGGTAAGTCCCTACAAAGATACCTCAAAGCGAATGCTTGTATGTGTTTTAGTATGAATGTTCCTGAAATGAACTGCTTCAGTTTATAGATTATAGTTTATATGTGAATACACACTCATACTCAAACACACCTTAAATCGATAGCTCACAGAAGGATCGCAAATCTGTCATTAATTACTCACCCTTGTTCTACAACCGTAAGACCTTCGTTGATCTTTGAAACACAAATGAAGATAGTATTTTGCATAAAGTTCAAGAGCTTTTTGACCCCCCCACAGACAGCAACTCAACGATCACCTTGATGTCACAGAATGGTAGTAAAAACATCGTTAAAACAGTCCATGGGACAACTGTAGTTCAGGCTTCATTTTATGACCTTTAACAAAGATCTTGTGAGGGTGAGTAATTATGGACAGAATTTTCATTTTTCTGTGAACTTCCCTTTTAATTATATTAGTCTAATGGACTTACATTTTTAGATTCGAAATAATGTTACAAGCATTTAAAAAAACTGATGACAACAACATTCTTACAAGTCTGGTGTCGGTTTCTTTATATTTGAGGACATAGGCCGTCCAGCACACCAACATAAAAACACACACAATTATTTACTGCAAACTGTTTTTACTGCAAACTGTTATTTGGTCCCGGTGTAGGAAAAACTCACGCACACATTCTCAGCCACATCAGCAGTGAGCAGCTTAAGATTTTGTATGTAAGCCAGATCACACTGAGAAGAGAGAAAGACCGACCGAGACAGAAAGAGAGAAAGAGACAAGATAAAAGTGAGAAGTGATCTCTCTCTCTCTCTCTATCTCTCTGTTGGGTTTTATCATAAATGGTGGATGGTCTGACACCATACAGACTCAAAACACAAAAATTACAAAAAATACCTGCATTTAGGCATAATCACATGAATGACAGTGCCTATATTAAGTACTGGAGGCCACTGATAAATTAAAAGGATAGTTTACCCCAGTGTAAAAATTCTGTCATCATTTATTCACACTCCTGTCATTTAAAACCAGTATGTGACTCTTTCTTCTGTGGAACACAAAAGAAGATATTTCGAGAAATGTCTCAGTGGTTTTGTGTCCATACACTGGAGGTCAATGGGGTCCAATGATGTTTGGTTACCAACGTTCTTCAGAATATCTTCTTTTGTGTTCTTCAGAAGAAAGAAAGTCATACAGGTTTGAAATGACATGAAGGTGAGTAAATGATGACAGAATTTTCATTTCAGGTGGTACTGTACCTTTAATACGAGCACTTGTGCAACACTGCTGGGCCAATCAAATTAGTGCAACGCATGCGATCCTTATCAAATGCTTAAATATTCACACACACACATACACACGTTATTACTTTATTAGGCAGGAATATTTCTTTCGAATAGTATTAATTTAAAGGGATAGTTCAACCAAAAATGAAAATTCTGTCATCGTTTGCTCACCCTCATGTCATTTCATACCTGTATAAATTTCTGATGAACACTGAGAAAGATATTTGGAAGAATGTTAGCAATTTTCAATTCTGTGACATCATTGACTGCCATAGTAGGAAAAATTAAATGGTAGTCAAACGTGCCCGAGAACTGTTTGTGTTCCCTAAAAATATCTCACTTTGTGTTCAACAGAACAAAAAAATACAATATTTTTTCCTACTTTGGTAGTGGATGATGTCAAAGAAATTAAAATTGCAAACATTCTTACAAATATCTTTCTTTGTGCTCTTCAGAACAAAGAAATGTATATAGGTTTGAAACAACCTGAGGGTGAGTAAATTATAACAGAATTTTCATTTTTGAGTGAACTGTCCCTTTAACCAGATGAAAGATCGTTTGACCTTAATGTAAGATATAAAATTAAGCGAGATGCTGCTGTTATTCACAGTGTTAAGAGGTTTGATAATATAAACAATAATAATGTGCATCACATTTGCATATGGCCCTCTCTTTCTCTCTCCATACTGTGACATTTATTTTGTATTATTTTATCTCTCAGCGTCTCTGTGCTGCTGGTGTGCTGAGGGTTGAAGGAGAGCAGAAATATTATATGTGTCCTCAAATGTTTCAGGTGCTGCTGAGAAGGGCTTTATAACCTGAAATGTGAAAGGCATCACACACACACACACACACTCGTGTGCCGTCACATCACCACAGCGCCATCTAGTGTATGACATCACAGAGCATCAAATGAGTTCATCCTGTGCTGTTGCTGCATATGTCTGCAGTCTTTCTTTATTGTTTCACAGCAGTGACGTCTCTCTGTAAATGCTGCTGTTATAAAGGGATTTATTGAAGTAAAAAGGTGACTTGCATGATTGACAGATTCATTATCACATGCTCTGCTGTTTGAGCTGTGAAGGTTTGAGGTTTTTGGCATTGTCATTTACATACAGATTAGGCTTAGGGAACAACAGAGTATTTTAAGTTAAAGACTATGTGTGCCTGAGAAAATGAAGGAACACTGGTTTTGTTGTTAATGATGTGGCAGATGCTGTCACGGTTTGCGGACAGAACCCAGATGCAGGCAGCAGTTACGGGGTTAACAGAAAATGTAAAACAAAAACCCACGATGGGGGAACAAACACGATAACAAAAGACTTTTCAAAAAGGCAAATAAAAGCTTCCCACTAGGGGGCAAAACAAGAACTAAAGTAGAAAAACAAACAAAACTCATTCTAAGGAACAAGGCAGGGCAAGAACAAGATCGATTGGACTGGGACTAACACAAACATGGTACGAAGAACAGACAAGGGACAAAGAGAAACTGGGGCTACAAATAGGAAACACTAAGGAGGGAAGTTAACAAGGGGCAGGTGAGGAGAATCAAACACTAACGGGAAGATTACACGGGGCAGGTGAGGGGAATCAAACACTAACGGGAAGATTACATGGGGCAGGTGAGGGGAATGAAACACTAATGGGACAATGACGGGGAAACAAGAGGGCGGGGCCAAATCACGAGCCAAGAAGACACGTGGCGCAATGTCATAACAAACCGCCACGTGACTCAACACAAGACATAACACACACAAGACATGGTACTGTCATGATTAGGAATTGTCAGGGGCGCGGACAGAACCCAAGCGCAGGCAGACAAAGGGTTAACAAAAACTCTCTTTATTAAAAGAGACAAACAAAAACCCACAATGGGGGAAAACACTACAAACCAAACAAGAATCAAAACTAAAAACTTCCTCGAGGGGAATAACAAAACAAGGTCCAAGGAAACTATAATAATAAATAATCGTCCAAACACGAAAGGAACAGGGTAATCCAAAACACAAAGGGAAACAAGGGTAATCCAAACAGTAAATCCACGGTTCGACACACGGGCAGGAAAACACGCAGGATACGGGAGACAGGAAGGAATGAACCGACAAGGTGTGAGGGAAACAGAGACACTAAGTAGGGAAACGTTAACGAGGGGAGATTGCACAGGGACAGAGACGGGCAGGTGACAAGACTCAAAACTAATGGGTAAACAAGCGGGAAGAAGACGGGACAGGTGATCGGGATAACACTAATGGGGAGCTGACGGAGATACAAGGGGGGGCCAGAAGGATGCGACACCGGAGAGAGAGCATGGCATTACAAAATCAAAACAATGCCATGCCCTTTTCTCCACATAAAACACATGGGTCTGACATGATCCTGCCACAAGACCTGAAAACCAAGACAATGAGAGGCAGGATCATGACAGAAATTTCAAGACAAGAAGGACAGGACCATGACATGCTTGCAATCTGGGGAAAAAACTGTATTTCCTGTAGACCTACACTGTTATTACACGTGTGAATGGATCATGTTTAAGGTTAACCTCTTTCCCAAAAAACGAAAATAACTAAACAAAAATAATTTAAAAGATACTGAACTAAGTCACATTGTTTGATAAATTGTGTTTTGTAAAAGACCGTCACGCTTTGACATTGCCTTTGATCATATTTGAGGAAGTGACATCATCAAAAATCACTTTTATGCAATATAATTTTTTTAGCAATTTTTGTTGCAAAGAAAAAATAAACTGTATAACATGGTTATATTTGCTAATTATGGCCATTTTTGCAATGACCTTAAACCGCTTAACATTCAGCCCCAAAACCTTTTGAATATAACAGGGTTGACACAAGAAGAACAATTATTCTTGTTTTTTTCAGTTATAATGTGTGATTTATTATTTATTATTAAGACACAAGCTGCCATAATTTAGACAGTTGTCTGTTTATATACTAAAATTTACCTGCAGTTTTTTTTAACAGGGCTGAAATAAAGAGAGTTACATTTTGGGTTGCTTAGCAACGGCAGACACCAGGGGCTAGAGAGCAAGCTGAAAAAAAGAGAAAGCTCCACGGCTCGCATTGTCCATCCGGTTCTATACAAGTAACTTTATACTCGAAAAAACGCCTCTGTAGATCTTTACTGAGACACAAACCACTGTACATTACATAAACTGTGTATAAAACAAACCCATAATTAAAAATGTGGAATAACTCCCTGAAATATTCCTGATGAGCTAGCTGCTAAGGATCCCGCACCAATGTTAGCCGATGCAAGCTATCCTCCTGCTGCTATCTTGGTCATGTTGGTCCTTCAACCTTTCTTTGTATTTCCCATTTTTGTGCTCCACTATTGTACTTTCTTTCTGACAGTAGCAGTGACGTAAATGAAAATGATTGACACGATTTCACCAGCAGCTGACTGTACAGATGTGACCCAAAGGTCACATCTATCCAATCACTGGCTTATTAGGGCCCGAGCACGGAGGAGCAAGCCACTGGCTTGCACCGTAGTGCAGAGCCCTTTTGTTTCTGTGTTCTTCTCCCTCTTTGATCGCTAATTTGAAGGCCTAAACATGCTCAAAAACTCACAATAACTTGCACACGCATCAGACGTGGCGAAAATTTACGTCTGATAGGGGTTTCAAAGTTAGGTGTGGCAAAATGGCTCGCTAGCGCCACCTAGAACTGCCCAGGCCACTACGCAAAACGTACATGCACCAAATTTGGTGGACTCATAGAAGACCCCGAATCATTAAGAAAAGTCTCTTGGAGCATATCTCTAAACCCAACAGGAAGTCCGTTATTTTTAATTTCCTGTGCAATTTTGTAATTTGTTTCAATTTCCAGTCGTCGTACTTTAACGAACTCATCCTAGAGTTTTAATCCGATCAACATCATTTTCACGTCATTCTCATCTTAAGGCCTATGCGAAGCTAAATTGCGGAGATCTTGACTTTTCGTGGGGGAACGTGACCCTGGCGGCCTGCCAAAGTTTGGCGTTTCGCCATGAACAAGAAGTTGTTTTAACTCAGGCCTACAATGTCCAACAGGCCCCAGACTTCACCCAGACTTCACACATTTGATAAAAGTCCTGGCCTGAAGACATCTACATGGTAATATTCAGATACAGTTATAGCGCCACCTGCAGGAAACAGGAAGTGGCATGTTTTAAACTGTGATTAACTCCTCATAGAGATTCAAACAGGTCAGCAATATATTTGGCCAGTATGATCTTCAGACCTTTGTGATGATACATTGCAAGAACCTAACTTTTCGCTGAGGGGCGTGTCCGGGGCGGCCTGACAAAGTTTGATGTTTCGCCATGAAACAGGAAGTTACAGTAACTCAGGCACAAAATGTCTGACCAGTCTCACACTTCACACATTTGATAAAAGTCGTGGCCTGAAGACATCTACATGGTAATATTCAGATACTGTTATAGCGCCACCTGCAGGAAACTGGAAGTGGCATGTTTTAAACTGTGATTAACTCCTCATAGAGCTTCAAACAGGTCAGCATCATATTTGAACTGTATAGCCAGTATGATCTTCAGACCTTTGTGATGATACATCGCAAGATTCTGATTTTTCATTGAGGGGCGTGTCCATGGCGACCTGATAAAGTTTGATGTTTCGCCATGAAACAGGAAGCTATAGTAACTCAGGCACGCAATGTCCGACCGGCCTCACACTTCATATGTTTGATAAGAGTCCTGGCCTGAACACATATCCATGTCAGTGTTCACTTATAGTCATAGCACCACCAGCTGGCAATAGGAAATATGGCACGGAAAAATCTATAATGTAACTTTTTATATGCACGTTGCCCACCGTTCACTGTTCCTGAGGCCGATGGGTGGTGATGGCACAGGGTTGCGGTTGCACTTTTGCGCGAGGGCCCGATCATCGCTGCTTGCAGCTTTAATTTTTGTTGTATTTCTTATGGGCCAATGAGGGTCTTTTTGTGTTTGTGCTGAAGTAAATTTAAACTAAAATAAAAAAATCCGGCCAATCAGAGGTCTCTAAACACGTGGGGCCCCTAGGCTGCAGCCTAGGCAAGCTTGTGCGTTAATCCGTGCCTCCATATACAGCCACAAAAAAATTACAGTTTTGCCCCTAATTAGCAATTCTTTTCAAATAAAGAACAATATTTCTTTTGGAATTTGGGAGAAATTGTCCCTGGTTCACAGAATTAAACAAAAATGATCATTTTACATTCTAGTGGTGAAACGGATCCCGGTTGACCTGTGATCTGTACAGATAGTGCTCTACGGTTTGGAATGCATGTAACTGTACGTTTATTCATCAAAGAGTAAAATATAGTTTTAGTGCGCATGTGCTCTCTCTCTCACCGGTATCTCGACAAGTACAATGTGAAAGTGCATTCTCGAATGATCTGAAAAATGATCCAATCCGTGACCCAAAATCCGTAAAATGATCCCAACCGTGAGTTTTGTGATCTGTTGCACCACTAGGACATTCAGAAAATGTTTTAAATAATTATAAACAATTTCACTGATCAGTAAAAATGATCATATACTAAATTAACAAGTAATGATATATATTGCATGGGGTCTTGCTATGGTAGTGTCACATAACCAGACCTTCATACTGACGGTGCAAGGTCTGGACTTTCATTGGAAAACACGAACATTCTAACAGGTATCTCGCTCTCGCTCTCTTTTTGCCCTTACAGTCTGATGATCTGGATCCCTTCCATGACATTTTAGAAGACAGCGCGTACACATCAGATGTCAATATTCCCAGTCCCAAGCTGAAATTCCCACCTTGCAAAGAAAGCAAGAAGGATCTGATAACGTAAGTCATCTTCCTTCAGGAAGCCTTGCGCTCTCTCCCATCCTCTTCTTGTTCTTGACTCAGTCCAATGAATTTATTGTTTTCAGGTTACTTCAGTTATACTGTCAGAAAGTCTCTCCACATTAACCCTCTGAATATTTTTAGATGAAACACATGTGCTAACTCTAGTGAAAGACATACTTATTAAACACATATATACAGTACATATGAGAGGTGCTTATCAGAGGGTTAATAAAATATAGAGCTGATGCCTCCTTCACCATTGCTTGTTTGCTCTTACAGTCTTTTGTGAGTGTGTGTGTTTTTGGTTGGGTTTTATGACGTTGTCTGACCACGGTTTTGCTTCACTAACATCCACCTGCACAATCTTTTAGCCTTTCAGGTTGTCCTTTAGCAGATAAAAGCATTCGGAGTATGATGGCCACCAACTCACAAGAACTCAAGTAAGGGTCAACTGAGTTATTGTGTGTAATTCTCGGCGAACTGTGCCATTTGTTTCTATTTGTGCCATTGTTGGAATTAGCAAAAAAAAAACACCTCAAGCTCAAAGTACCAGGACTGTAACTACACGCTTTTTTTTGTTAATATTCCACTGCATTTATCTTTTAAAATCTGTTTTGTGCTAACATTGTTAAAGGAACAGTTCACCCAAAGATATTTGGAAGAATGCTTGTAACCAAACAGTATTTGGCCACCATTAAAAAAAATAAAAAAATTGCTTTGTAAATTTCTTTGTTCTGTTGGGTTTTGCATTTATGCATCTGCCAAATAAATGCAAATGCATAAATGCAAAACCCAAAAGAAGATACTTTGAAGAATGTAGGAAAGCAAACAGTTGTAATTTTTCCCACTACGGTAGTCAATGGTGGCCAAGAACTGGTCGGTTACAAGCATTCTTCCAAATATCTTTCTCTGTGCTCATCAGAACAAAGAAATTTATACAAATTTGGACTCAAGGGTGAGTCAATCATGACAGAATTTTTATTTTTGGGTGGACTGTCCCTTAAAATTCAGAATGTTTTGAAATTGAGGCAGTAAAGATGGCTAATAATGGCCTTAACTAGCAAACGTCATTTCACACGTAACATTTATTTATTATAAGTCAATATTTGACAAAACTATAAATACAGTATTATAACTGCTATAAAATATTGAATATAATACTGATGAAAACATCTTTGAACCATGTGGTCATAAAGACGTTGGTGATGTAACCTCCTCAAATATGAAAAATCTTTGAAAGATCAAAGCATTATATTTCAAGAATATGTTTTATTATATTTTACATTTAAATAAATGCTACATATAAAAAGTATTTAGAAAGGAATCATTTTCAACCTATTGAAATATAATAGTGCTAAAAAAGACCAGTTTATTGACACATAAAAACATTTCCTGTTTATTAAACTGTAAAAATATTTATCGAGAGCTATCAGAATGACGCTGGGCAGTAACAGGATGCATTTCTGTCCCAGGTGCTTGACCCCGGGCTGTGACGGCTCGGGACATATCACTGGCAACTACGCTTCACACAGAAGGTAAAGGACCAATTCTATACCAGAACACAATATATACACTATATAGACAGAAGATATAGATGGGTCATTAGAGTTCACTGGGTTGAAATGTGTTAATGAGGGTAAACTGCAGTGCACGGAATGGATGGAGTGGGGACGTGCTGTGTGAGACGTGTATGTGTGTAATTGTGTGTATGTCCTCAGTTTGTCAGGATGTCCACGGGCGCGAAAGAGCGGAATAAAGATACCACACAGCAAAGAGGACAAAGAAGACCAAGAGCCAATCAGGTATAGTCCACCAACGCAACGAAGTCCTCATTTTTGTTGTAAAATGACACTACCTGTACAACAATATTTGTTACAAGACTCTTAAGATTCTAATCCAACCAATTTACAAGAGACGGCCGCTTCACAATTAACCACAATTTTACAATTACAACTGAGGGTGGTTGATCTGTTCTGAAAACAGCTCGAATTTAGCTCAACAGAGGTGAAATGAAACGGTTTATGTTTCCAGGTGTCCGGTGCCCGGCTGCGACGGCCAGGGACACATAACAGGGAAATACGCGTCGCACCGCAGTGCGTCAGGCTGCCCTTTAGCAGCCAAACGACAGAAAGACGGATATATCAGTGGCTCCCAGTTTACATGGAAAGCTGGTAAAGCAGACGGGATGTCGTGTCCCACTCCAGGATGTGATGGATCCGGACACGTCAGTGGCAGTTTCCTCACCCACAGAAGGTTTGTTTAGTATATGACTACAAGAAAAATCTATATTCGTGATTTCACAAACAAACGCAAATCATTCAGCTAACTTTTTACCTTATACATGAGATCCCTGCATCACATGCGTTATAATTATGTATGTTTAACATACAATAAATAAATGACACAAGTAGTAGCAATGATTGAATGACACCATTTTACACCGATGCAAGAGTGCCCCCTTGTGCTCAAAAAGTGTTATGGCACTGCATTTGTCGTTTCTGTTGACAGTTCAGTGTGCTTTGTGTGAATAATTCATGTTGTGTGTGTCATTGTTACAGTCTCTCTGGTTGTCCACGAGCCACAGCGGCCATGAAGAAAGCCAGACTATCAGGAGTGGAGATGCTCACAATTAAACAGCAGTCAAGCAACGGTATTACAGTCATCCTATGTGCCGTTGTTTTCATATTTTATCTAAAATATTAAGACATGTATGATCGGCACTTCAAAATCTAAAGCAATAGAAATGTCCCCGCTAACTAACATTACAATTTCACCCACAAACAAAGCTGCTATTCTCTTATAGATTTATGTTCATATTTCACGTATGTATTTGTAAAAATGTTTGTATCTAATTCGTATGTTATTATTAAATGTGTTATTAACTTGCTTATGTATTTGGATGTTTGTATGGAATGCTTCAATTACCAAGAAAAATCTTGTTTAACCTTAAAAACATTTATTTATATTTCTAAACATTTTTTGCCATTTTAATTTTTTCTAAGTAATGGAAACAACTTGTATGTGCACTGGGAGACAGTGTACCTCACGAACCCCCTGCAATTCCTTGTGAACCACCAGGGGTTCGCGAACCCCAGTTTGGGAAACCCTGTTCTTACAGAATGATGCCATTTAAGGAGTTGACTAGCATTTAATAGGCATTAAATATATTTTATTTTTATTATGTGGTAGCACTTTTTAAAAGGAATTTCTGTGTTTTGTACTGTACTGGTTATGTATTTGCATAAGTTGATGTCATTGTGTTTTGGCTGTTTTCACTTCAGGTTTAGACAGTGATACAGAAGTTAAACAGCTGGAAGAAGATATTACAGATTTAAATGAATCGAATTCACAGGTGGAGGCGGATATGATCAAACTTAGAACACAGGTAAATAAATTGATTTCAGAAATTTCGGTGTAAACATGAATTCTCAAGAATTTTTCATTTACTCTAGTGAATGGACCATGACTTTCATACTCGAAAAGCCACATTTACATTGTCAACCAACTTTGTAAATCATTTTTATTTTTTGCCGCAGTTTAGTTTCTATTTACATGCCTGTAAACAGCAAAAGCACATACGTAGGAGAGCAGAAATTTTCACATCTGACTTTGAACATCAAGGATAAATCTAATATGTCATCCACATCTAAAAACCGGTATATCCTCATTTAAACCTGACATCCTCAGATATTTGAAGAGTTTGGTTCCAAAATGAGATAACTCCGTTTTTAAAATTCATGAAAATTTTAAAATCATGTTTTTATTATGTTATCATGATTTTATTGTGTAATTTTTGAGTTATTATGGCTTAAATCAAAACAAACCAACTGAAGTTTGATTGAAACTAATTGGAATGCACAATAAAAATAAGATTTTTGAAAAATTCTAAAAACAGAGTTATCTCATTTTGGAACCAAACTCTTCATTTATTTGTGCGCATGCATCTTTGCTGTAATGTCATAAGGCCCATCCTACTGGGGTGTTCAATCAAATAGAGTCAGTGAATGTAAACAGGTGGTAGAATAAACAAGATCAATATCAAATCTGTATATCGCTGCTATCCTTCTGAAACCTTGTATCTCCACATTTCGTGATTTTAATTGTAAAAACAAATGTTGTCACCGTTTATGTTTGCCACTGAGTTTTGCAAATATCTAACAAATAAAAAGTATTAAAAATTGCTTGTCAACTTTGACAACACAGTAGGCCTATGCAATCATTTACAAGTGTTTTTTAAATTCCCTGAAAAACAGCAAATTTGGACATATGAGGTTTCAGAAGGACAGCGACAAGAGTCGGCCTTACCGTGTAAATGTGCTGAGTGTGCTTTGAGTTGAGTTTAAAATAAGTTTAGGATATTTCTGCTCAGTTATCAATTGTTTAACATCATGCCACATTTCACTGACCTGTCAGTCAAAACAGTCAAGATAACACATTATAATGATAGCTTCTTTATTACAATACAATGAACACATCTGCCAATTCATGTCCTGCAGATTACCACAATGGAGTCGAATATGAAGTCCATAGAGGAAGAAAACAAGGTGATTGAACAGCAAAATGAATCTCTGCAGCATGAGCTGGCCAACCTCAGCCATTCACTGATAAACAGTTTAGCTAATGTCCAGTTACCTCATATGGTAAGGGCCACAACCCCAAACAGACAGAGGATAAGATACCAGCCTGTTCATGTAACGTTAGACTTCTGGACTGGCTCATTTTAAACTAGAACAAAGGTAAAAAGTGGTAGGATTCAGTCGATCAGATTCCATTTTCACGTGTGCAAAGCTGTTTCCAAAACCAAGTCAGGACCCCCATCCCAACAAACAGCCCCCACCCAGTGCTTTAAGTATATAAGGCATATTTTTAAACACATATTATGCATTTATTATTCATTAATTATTACTAAAACTAAGCATTAATAATAATAATAACAACAGTCATTTACGTATACTTTTATAAAACTACACTTAATGTACAGTAATATGTATAGTTGTTTAAAATGAACGGTAGTTGAATGAAATCCCAGCAGATTTTATATAATTTATTTATATCAGGCTGCACATCTGATACGGTGTCAAAATGGAGTTAAGTTAACATTAAAAATGAAATAAATGAAAAATAAGTCATTAAATCCACATGAAGTGGTAAGTGTTTCGATTCAGTGGTTAATACAGAAGTGGCCAGGTAATGTTTTGAACATGTTATATGCAGTGTGTTAACAGATCTTTGCATTCCCCTTCAGAAATCATCACTTCACAAAGAGGCCATTAGAAATAACAGCTGTTTGCAGCTGCATCAGAGAGTAAGAGCTTTATTTCACACTTTATTATTGCTTTTTCATTCACTGCGCATCGTTATACTTTCATTGAGTAATATTAATGAACACATGAACTTAAAATAAGGTTAGCGTTTGGTTTAGGATTGGTTTTAGAGTTGGGTGTAATTTATTGTTATAGTATAAGTACATGTAAATAAAAAGAATGCTGTAAAAAAAGTCTCACCCTGTAAATTAGTAGCTGAGAATAAGTTTCATAAGATGCTAGGACTGTACCTCACATCCAATTTAACCTAGTTTTTTGGACATGTGTGTATATGAAGAGTTTATTTGCAAAAAAAACATTTTCAAAAATCATGTTTTTATTCAATAAATAAATTCCAAAAAATAATCAAAATAACGCAACTGCAGTTTGACTGATATTACTTGGAATGCACAATAAAAAACATGATTTTAAATTGCAAATGACCTCTTCAAATAATAACATCTTCATTACGAACTGTACTGTTATAACAACATCCAAAAATTGAATTATAGATTATCCTAACTGAATTTGCATTAAGAAAATAAAAGCATAATACAAAAGACATTCTTAGTTCAATTTTGCCACACAAGCCTAATTTTTATGTGTCGTCATCACCATCACTTCATTTTGTATTTAATCTAACAGAACTTTCATCTATTCCACAGGAGCCGATAAGTGAAGAGAACTTTGATGCGTATGTCACCACATTAACGGACATGTACTCAAATCAAGAGCAGTATCAGTGCCCGGAGAACAAAGCCCTTCTGGAAAACATCAAACAAGCAGTACAAGGCATTCAAGTGTAGCTCCTCCGCTAATGAACGGCGCTTTTCTAAACTGAAGGAATACAGGGGACAAAAGACATTTCCAGAAAAAAAAACATAGGATGCCTCATGCTGTGTGTCAGTGTTAAATACATAAGTTCTTGAAAAAAAGTGTTATGCTGACTAAACATGTTTTTCTTTGGACTTTTCTTTTTGGCCTTGCTTAAAAAAATACCGATCTGCAGAATAGTTTTTTGAAAATATTCGCATTTTGTACGGTTTCATATGGACTAACGTAGTGTGAAGTGAATCTTTCTTGCTGCTCGTTAATGCACCTTTCAGTGTATATTTCTGAAAAGTAATGCAACCATTACTGAATATACATTCTTTTTCATGCTTGCTCAGCGAGGATTGCAGACTGTAGTCAGAGGTGTGTGGTTTTCTGTTACTATAGGCTATACTTATAACAAAATATAATGCTGAATACAAAATACAGCGATTCTTAATCCAGGTTCTAGGGACCCAGAGCAATGAACATTTATGCCCCGTTCAGATTACAAGCGATTTTGTCACTGCAAGTCGCCAGCGGTTGGCGGTTAGGTCACTAGTGGGCTTTCCCACTACTGGTGACGCTCACTGTAGGAGCTGAGAGAAGAAGAATCACGTTAGCTCCCATCTTCACTCCTATTGGCTGTCGCTCCTCATTTGAATAAAGTTAAACATTTCTCAACTTTGTCGCTAGACATGCCCCATCCGGTCGCCAACGGTTGCTACTGCTCGTGTCGCCGGAAGTCACCAGCTCTCTATTGAAATGAATGGGATCTTGTAGTCTGAACGGGGCATTAGCATTTTGTAACACCTCCAGGGTGTGTGCCAGGTCAGTAGACAGCCCTTAGTACTAGTCAGTAGTACAAATGAAACCAAAAATGACCACAAATGAATCATGGTTTTGCTACAGTAACCATAGTTTAACATTGGTATTTGTACAGTAGTAAAATCATGGTTATACAAATGGTACAACACTATAAACTTTTACTAGTGTAAAAAATAAGGGCACTGACAGGTTGTCATTCGCAAAATTCTTCCAGTGCACTGAAACATTCCCTTCCGCTTAAAAAAAATCCCAAAATGCAATGCAAAAACCAGGAAGCATACATGAAATTTGAGGAGCCAAACATCAAGAAACAATCAAAAGACAACATACGATTAAACACACATAATAAACATTTAAAATGTAAAATATTGGTTTTGCCTGGTGGTATATAGACTTTGATTGGCTGTCAACGTTTTATCAATCGTCAACTGGAAAAAACATCAGAATTTTTATCAAAAGAGACGTTCAGAATGTGCAGTGTTATGGGTCCCCAAGATCAGGATTAAGAACCACTGCTACATCAGTTTAACTGAAGAGTCACCTGTGAGTAAACCATTCGAAGTTTGATTTGCCTATATATTTTTACATTCAATACATTTACAAAACATTGCTCTGTTTGTTTGAGCGGCCCAACCAGCCAGACGCAGCGCGGCTAATTGCGAGACCAATCGGGAGAGCATTTAAAAATCTGCTTGAAAGTTATCGCATTACACACTTCACCTTAACATTGCAAGAATGCAAAGAAGTACACTGTAAAAAATGATTTGTTGTTTTTTGTTGTTTCAACTTAAAAAAATAAGTTACCTTGTTGCCTTAAAATTTTAAGTTAGTTCAACTTAAAAATATTAGTTCACTTAATGAATTTGTTGCAAACTCGTTGTGTTGACTAATATTTTTAAGTTGAACTAACTTAAAATTTTAAGGCAACAAGGTAACTCGTTTTTTTAAGTTGAAACAACAAAAAACAACAAATCATTTTTTACAGAGCTATTTTTTAAACAATGTTTTCTGCTCCGTGAAAAATAACGTGTTTTTATTGACAGCATTAAATGTAAAAAAAAATGTTATGAAGAGCAATGGACTCCCTATAGAAGTGTTTAATGGGCTAGTTGCACAAGATGGCGCCATGTGAGCTTTTGCGACGCCAGGGTCGGCAGACTAATTTAGTGAAGAGGTGACATATTTTTGTAGGCTAACCCAGAAGTAAGTGCCGCGCTGGTTCCCTCGACCAAAGGCTATGCATTTTTCCCATAGACTTTTGGAAGATATCAAAAAATAAGCTCTGTGATTAACAAAGGTTTATGATGTTTACACGTTTCGTCTATCGAGAGAATGTTTACAAGTTAACACAACATTTGTTACTTTTGAAGCGGAAATACAATCGACACAAGTAAAAAGCTAACATCATGCTATAAACAGACTACACTTAAGGTCGCTCGATATCAACGTCACCACCACCAAGCCTCCGACAACTCTTTCAAACTACATATACTTTTTAAGAGATTGTGCCCATGTTGCATTATTTGTGAGCTTTATATGCGCGATGACGTCTAATGTCCCCCGCCAAAGAAAGTAGTCGCTTTTAGCAACTTGTTAGCAACCGCCGTTTTTAAGACTCGATAAGGCTTTAAAACATCACAAACTGGTTATAATTGGTGTGCTTTATGTCATAGAATAAAACTAAAAATGAAAATATTGAGATGGTTTGTTTACCACAGACCTTATTTCGGGCGATTTACCAAAAACCCATTCAAAAAACACATAGACTTTTTAGCGATGGAACCGGAAGTCCTAAAATGCTAACTCGCTTTCGGGTTTTGCATACAAAAATACGTCATCTCTGAGCCTCCCCATTGCGGGTCGTATAACACTATCGAGTTGTTTTGGCTTAACGAAGTGCTCAGCAATGTAAAGAGGATCTGTCGTATCGCTTATATAGTACTTTCTTCTTTTTTTTATCTAAAAAACACCCATATTTGCCAGCCAAAAATCCACATTTTCCCATACAGCGTTATACGACCGGAAATAAATCTGCCGACTCTTGCGTCCGAAAAGCTCACCAGCGCCATCTTGCGCTACAAGTCAATTGTAAACATCACCGAGAAGGACATTTAACGGTGTAAATCTTGTTTCTAACAATCAAGAAAATGTTTTGTTTATTTGACAGAAAAGCATTGTCATTTAATCTGCATTAATGTAATGGCAATAGCTCTCTTAATCACTCTATACATTACCGTCAAATGCAGTTTTATTTGGTACCTGCTTAACAGTAATCAAAATCAGTCTCAGCAATATATGACTCAACCATGTGTATAAAAAACGTGGTGGACAGCAGTTTGGGTATATGCAATTTCTTGTTTGTAAACAGTGGAAGCTACAGAAACTTTTTACTCTATGTAAATGATGGATTTTTATAGAAATCTTTTAATACAAATGTTTTAAAAGAAAGAAAACATTACATTAAAACATTAAGTTGAGAGACAGTTTCATTGTGTTCCGTATAGCGCTGCACAGGGACGCTTATGGTGTTTGTATGGAAACAGAAGGGATCTGTTAAGAATATATAGACAATGACAGCAGGACCTACAGGGTTTTTGTCCCCCACTTTTGTGCCAGAAGACAATTTGCACTTGTCCGAGAGATTTATCCAACCTTTGCTTGATGTGCAATCTTCAGGTGTCTCTTTGGCACACGTTTCGAAGCGTAATGACGGACATTCGGCGGTTTGAGGAGAGATTACAGGGATTTGACAGGACAATAACTTTCGTGTGAATTTTTCAAATATGATGCTAGTTCATTTTAGTATGCTCTATATCATAACAAAATAATCCCCAGCAGCACTTTATGTCTAATCACTGTACAGTCATTTAAGAGAGTAGTCAATCAAAAATAAAGAGTTTTAAGTGAATGCGAAAAAATCTCCCGATAAAATAGGGCCGGTCGTCAGAGTCTGGAGTAGGGTTTGGGGGTGTTGCCGAAATACGCGCCCCTGACTTCCATCGTACTAATAACTGTAGAAACTTTGTGAATACCTTATTGAGAGCTAATGCGAAGGTGCTTGACTTTCACCGGATCTAATCTGTCCTTTATAGGGCCCCATTATTCATGACTGCACAGAATCACGTCTCCAGCTTTTTGCCGATATAGTAATGCTTTCAAAGGAGAATTAGATAGTATCGGTTTCTAATAAATGGTCATCGTCTAAATCATGGAAACGGAAATTGAAGCACAAATATTCAGCATATTTACTGTTGGCGCATAATATTGTTTTGAAAAATATATATCTGTGACGAATTACCCAAGGTAAACAAAAGATGTCACGTGTTATAATGCCGAATTTTCATATGAATTATTGTAAATTCATGAGTTCATCTGAAATTCTTCATTTCGAGGTCGACCTGTTTAATCATCAATGAAGACAAGATTTTGTATGAACTATCGTGCTCGGTGTGGAACTGGAGTTTGATTTATTTTTGTACGACACAGCATGAATCTGTTGACATTTTGATTTTACTATAAACGTGTGAGATCACAAGTTGGAGTGATTTTTTTCATTTTGTGAAATTTGTACAATATTTGTCATGCTGGATGTTGACACATCATACTCTAAATAAAGACAAATGGTGTTGCCACAGACCTGAGTAAACATATGCGTTTTGACTACAAAAGAACTTTGACTGTAGGTGCTTTACTGAGAAACAAAATCTGTAAACTTGTAGTCAAGACCACAAATCAAGACCAGAGTGTGTCGAGACCAAGACCAGACCAGCACTCCTCAAATTCATCTGAAAGATCCACACAACCCTAACCCTAAAAAGTTATGTTCCAGAGAAATGACTGAACGGCGCCCTCTGGTCACTTTGTGGGAATATTTGGCTTATTGATTTATTCCATTTTATTCTGATTTAAAGTTGAATTATTCAGAATCATTTTCTTACTTAGGTTTCCCTAAAGCAAGATATATTCACTTGAGAAGCAAAAGCATTTATAATATATTTATAACTGGTGGCATGTGTTAGCATTGCAACGGTTGTGGGTTTGATCCCCAGGAAACACACATACTGATTAAGAAATGTAGGCTATAGCTAACATGCACAGTGGTTGCTTGGAATAAAAGCATCTGCCAAATGCATAAATGTAATAATAAACTTTATTTTATACCCAGTGTCTTTATTAGCAGCTTCTCGTGGCGCTTTACACAAG
This sequence comes from Triplophysa rosa, assembly GCF_024868665.1. NCBI lineage: Eukaryota > Metazoa > Chordata > Actinopteri > Cypriniformes > Nemacheilidae > Triplophysa > Triplophysa rosa. The sequence continues at coordinate 3,445,889 of NC_079899.1, forward strand.
CAACCACAAGCAAATCCAAATGAGCCTACATTAATAAACTATTAATACATTGATATTTCTTGATTTTAGAGACATCTCAGAGACTTTTTTAAAGCTAACGCATAAAACAAGAAAAAAAGGTTTGCCAATAGTGCAAGAAAATAATATTGCTTTTCCTTTTAAATTAGATTTCTGTTTTACACTTCACTGCGAAATTTAAAGCAAAAAAACCTCAAACTTTTATTTAAGACATAACAACCTGTATCCTTTGATTCTTAAAGTAAATCATATAAAAATGGAGAAATAAAAAATAGTTTGCTGTGTGATGGTAAGTCGCGTACTTTAAAGTATTCAGTAGGCGAAAGTTTAGTAGGCTGGGCTTTTATCTTGAACATGATTGAGAAGGCTGTGATTGGTCTTTTATGTTGTAACACTGCCCTACTTTCCAGCGGACTGCAGAAATCCTCCACACTCTTCTCACGGCTCACTGCTGGTCATGGCGCTGCGGACTGTCCGAAACTTACCGTGCTTTTTAAGTGTACTCTGCGTGTTTCTCCTCAGCAGTGGCCCAAACCCGGTGCTGTCCTGTCCGAGCCGCTGTTTGTGTTTTCGTACCACTGTCAGATGTATGCATTTAAACCTGGAAACTGTACCCGCGGTTCTCCCTCAGACCACCATCCTGTAAGTACAAGAGCCGTTATTTCTCTGAGGGAAAGACAGTTCAAAGCTTTATTGTTGCGCGTTGTATCGATAAAGTTGCTCATGACTTTACCTCAGAGTGCGTTGTCTTTGCTGTTGTTATAGTTTATGGTTTGTTGCTCGCCGGTTATTGACTGAGAACAGATGTTTTTGAGGTGCAGTTATAAGGTTTACTTGCTCTTTTTATTGTTGGGGACCTCATGCGGAGTTGCGCAGATCGATCGGCGTATGATACTAATGTATCGCGAGAGCTGTTCGAAATCACTCGTCTCGATTTGCGACACTGAAATGTAACAGGCTGGTTGGTCTGCGCAGCGCCTAGTTTCTCGATGTCTGCGCTTATTTACATCGTGACATTGATCATTCGGACGACTCTTTGTTTCACGGACACAGTGAATGTTTACCAAAAGCTAGGGAACTTACTACATAGACAGCATTTTTGGCATCATAGACACGTATTAACCTACATCACACAAAAAATGAACAGGAAGCAGTTATAATGGCAAAATGCAAAGGTACAGTATGGTCACGAAATTATATTGCTATGGTATTTGTAGTAAAACTAAGTTGACCACAAGTTTATGGTCTCGCCACAATAACAATTTACCATGGTATTTGTTGTAAAACTATGGTAATGATAATAAACATGGTTAGTACACTTAGTTATACTACACTATAATTAAACAATAGTTAATTTCCAATACAGTGGCTTTTTAAATGCTCAAAGCACCCTATGATGACAAAAATGTTCTAAGTTCCTATAATGGCCAAAATGCATAGCAACATTAGGCCGAAAGGTGCTAATGTTGCCACGGTATGCATAAAATAATAACGTATAATGGCCTAAATGCTGCCTGCAACTAAAATGCCCCCAAAAATTGTGCTGGACAAAATGCCAGGTGCTCCTATGATTTTTCAATGGTATTTGTAACCAGTCTAGATAAGTGTATCATTACTATATGTGTACAGTAATACATACAATACCCATGTTTCTATTACAGATTTGCGCAAAACTTAAGCGATATTTTCTAAATGTCCATTATAAAAAGATTGCTGAATGACTGCGTTTCAATTAAACGATGTTATGCGATTAAAATGTATTTTGTTTCTTCTCGCGATAAGTCATTTCTGGCCATACTTATTCTTTGTAGGTTTTATGGCAGGTTGCAAATCAACTTTAGTGCATAGTGCCACCTACTAGGGCTGTGCAATTAATCGAAAATAATTGTAATCGTCAATTTTGGCCTTCAACAATTACAAAAACAAAATAATCGACGTAAAACGATTATTGTGCCGCATTCCATTTTGCAAGGATCATCTCTTTTCTTGTGGTATAAATCCACAGCGCACCCCTTCTTTTACAGTGGATCAGCTGTGCTATTTCTTTACATTTATTTTTCAGTTGAATTCACAGTTTAAAAGCAAAGTTTTTTTATTTTTCTATGTTGTTTTAAAACTTAGTAATCATGTTAAATAATCAGGATCTCAATATTGGCCAAAGTAATCGTGATTATGATTTGTGTCATAATCGAGCAGCCCTACCACCTACAGTGATGAAAGAGTGAAGAGAAATGTGTATGTTTCCTGAATCCTTATATATTTTCATATTTGGATTTGGATTTGGATTTTGGATTTGGATTCAATTTATTGTCATTGCACATGTACAAGGCAACGAAATGTGACTTCTGCATTTAACCCATCCAGAGAGTAGTGAACACACGTACCCCCGGAGCAGTGGGCAGCTATCACTACAGCGCCCGGGGAGCAAGTAGGGGTAAGGTGCCTTGCTCAAGGGCACCTCAGTTGTTACCCGCCGGCCCTGGGAATCGAACCGGCAACCTTCTGGTCATGAGTCCGACTCTCTAACCATTAGGCCACAACTGCCCCTTATTACCTCACTGTTCCAAATAAATCTCCATATTGCACTCGCTCGTTTTCCTCCATTTGGGCCATCATATAAGATATTACTTAATGTGAATTCCTGACATCCTTCCTGTCTTTCCAAATGTTCTGCCAAAACATACCGCTAATGATCATTTGACCTTTCTGGATGCCATGTGACTTGAAAATACGACAAAAAGTGTTTCCATTGTAGTTTTGCAAAATATGCCTTTATCGTATTGCCTGAAAAAACATGAAAACTTTTTTGCGATACATGGGAGTTATGCAAAATTGACGTGTTTACATTAGGCTTATTTTCAATGTGCTATTTCAATATGCGCATTTTGAAGGGTAATGGGAACGCAGCTAGTGTGCATGTGTGTTACTAAAAGTAATGTTTCCATTGGTTGTGGTTCTGTTCTATAGATGTTCTGTTGAAAAGTTTAACAGTTCACTTATTAAATTGTAAAAAAAGATAAAGATAGAGGTATGAATAGGTACAGCAGAAACGGTGCATTATTGGACAAACACAGATTTTCCTCTTTCTTACTAGTCTTGGTTTTATATGACCTTAAGGTTAGAGTGTAGGATTCATGGCTTTGATGAAAATGCAACAGTAACATCATTGTTGTGACTGGTGAATGAATGAATGCCCCTTTCAGTGGCTTGTTTAATGGACTCTTTTATGGGGGTCTCTGTGTTAATGCTGTACTACTCTGTTTGTAGTGCACAGGCACAACATTCAGATCTGGCATCTATACAGCATAAAACACAGCCCAAATTGCACTAAGTTTGCAATACATTCCCCTGCTGGTTTTAATAGCCCTGTGTGACATTTGTTTCCAGACCCACAATGCATCTGTGCTAACAGACAGAGACCTCCATTCAAATTTGTGGCTGATTACAAATGAGTGACTCAAACTGGATGAGCGTTCTCTGTTAACCGCACATCTGTCTGCAAGACACCCGCTCACCCATCCAGTGCACACATCTCTGTGCAACTGATTAACTGATCAGAGATCAGATACGAGTTAATTCAGTCGACTGGTGTATAGTTATTTAATGACCTTTCATTGTGTCTGAGAGAAGTGTGGCGTAAAGCATATGGGAAACTCGCCAGGAAACTTCATGTACATATGTTTTATTAATATTGTAGTGTCGTCTGGTTCTAAGGCGGTCACCTGGTCCTAATGTGAGTCAGTTTAAGGGGACAGATGTAGAGATGTGTGCTTCTAAAGAGCCAGTTGACTGTTTGGACACAGCACAAAGTTACCCCTTGCAAAACAAATATGTTGATGTAAAATCTATTGTTAGAAAGTTAGCTACATTTGTAATACCAAGGGAAATTATACAAAATAATAACCTGAAAGAAATCGTCATGAATAATACTGTGTCATATTGACCTTTTTTTGACAATCATGTTATAGTAGTGAAACGCTGACCTCAACAGAAGTTTAGTCTTGGGAACTTAATGCTTGAAATATGGTCCAGCACAAATCCATTCTGTATTGCTGTTGCTGTCAAATTTTGTCTTTTCAGTAAACTGCCCCTCCCTCCATCCAAGTATTGTGTAATACAAAAGAGGGAGGTTTGGCATTGTGATACAGTCTCAATAAATATGAACATTTGTGCTGCTATTCAGTCCCATAAATGTGCATAGTTCACCCAAAATTGAAATCATCTTTTCATTCATCCTCATGCCGTTCAAATCCTGTGACTTTCATGGGGTCCAATGTTGTTTGGTTACCAGTGTTATTCAAAATATCTTCTTTTGTGTTCTCCAATATAAAGACAGTGATACAGGTTTGAGATGACATGAGGATACGGGACTTTACATTTTTGGGCAAACTATCCCTTTAAAGGTGTGATGAACTGGGCTTGTTTATTGTTTTATACTGTTGTATGAGGTCTACTTATGACGTTCACGTGTTTTTACATTAAAAAACATCAAAATCAATAAGTAATAGGCTATTTTCTACCCGGGTTTTGAGGCCGGCTCGACAAACACTCGGTTTTAATGGGCGTGCCGCATTGAAGACTTGGAAGTAAACGCCCACTGCTATGATTGGATAGCAGTTTCCGTAGTAAACTTAGTTGGAGCCTTCTGTGAATTTGATTAGACACGTAACATTAGGTTACACATTAGCTCTTCTCGCACGGGATTAGTATTATCTGGGGACCTTGTGTGATTTAGAAATGACCTTCCCACATCTGTATTTCATGAGGCACATTCGCTCGGGATAAGTGAAGCCTGTGATTTTACTCAAATTTACTGACTTAATTCCCGAATGTGATGGCAAGACTTTGCGTATAGTTTGTATAGCCTATAGTTGTATGGTGTTTAAATATGACCTAGGGCTGCACGATTAATCGCAATTCCCATTCAAATCGTGATTAAATCGATGTGGCTATCGCGATTGTGAAATCGCAAAGGCTGCAATTAGTGTTGCTTTCGTCAATGAAAATTATGACGAAATATGGTCGTCAACGAACCTTTATCACGTGACGAAAACAAGACGAGACGCAACGTAAATGCTGGTCATGTGACGATGACTATAATTAAATGTATAATGCAATATTGTTGATGAATAAAAACGAGACTAAATGTGGTTTACAAAATAAAAACTATGCTAAAATGTCTCTTCATTTTTGTTGACCAAAACGAGATGAGACGAAATGTTATAACGTTATTTCGTCTGATGCTTTAACCTAGATGCGGAGCGGAATCCTGTTATTTAAATGTCATCTGGCTGTTCTGCGTGTCTGAGTGAATTATGTGCGCAGTTTAACATACAACACGACTGATGGTCGAGGATTTATCTGCGTCTGCACTGTATGAGGATATGAACACATGAACTTCATCTCCAGTCAGAGTTGCTCTGAGAGTTTATTTTACGAGCGTTTTACTGTTTGAGTGAAGCTGTCGGCAAACAAGCGTCTTCCCGAAGACCCGTCAAAATAAAAGTCCCATTAAATTGAACACTCAGACAAAAAATACTTTAGTGAACTATAATAATTTTAAACCTCTCTAGCTCCAATGGTATGTGCAAAAAGTCTGTCCGCATTCTGTATGCTACTACAGGGCACTGAGGGCAGTCACTCTTTTCCTGTTGGTTCTTTGCAATGCTAGCAAATGTAACCTTCCAGTTGACTTGCGAAATCACTTCCATTTGTTTTAATAATAAAGGATATTGGAAGTAAAATCGGTCTGATGCATCGAGATGCATCGAGAATTGTTTTTTCATCACATCACAGCCCTCTGAATCGTAATCGAATCGCATCGTGACGTGCCTAGAGATTCCCACCCCTGCCGATGGCCGTAAATTCAAATCAGACGTCTTCCGTGTCTGGAATGGATTAGGGTTGCACGGTGTACCGGTGCTACGGTAGCATTGCGATGCTAAAGCTTCAAAATACCCGCGATGCCTCTCTATTTTTGAAATGGTAGTATCGTAGTTAATGTTGCATATGCGCATTAATATTCATTTGAACACTTACATCTGCCTTTTTGAGGTGTTTATCTCCTAAATTAATGTGTGTTTTGAATGACTCGAACGAGAGAATGATTCAAATTGGCGATTTGAACGAGTTGGTTAAATGATTCACTAACTCAGTGGAAAATTGATGCCACCTACTGGCCGTTTTAGTTCTGCATTTAAAGTAAGCCTAATTAGTGTTGTCACGGTACCAAAATTTCAGTAGTCGGTACCAATACCAGTAAAATTCCACGGTTCTCGGTACCAATTTCGGTACCAAAGCAAAACACCAGTACATGCTAATTGAAACACAATTTTATTAATCAAGCTCATTGTTAATATAAATGTATAAAAAGCAATGCCGTTTTGTATACATGACGTATACGTTAATTGTTGCTGAAACGGTTGTGTGCTCTCTGCTGATGCTGATGAACATCCTCCTCAGTCTGCTGCTGTATAAGACAAATAGAATAAACTTCAGTAAGTCAACTGACTGAACAAACATGCATATGCAATATTAAAACAAACCTCAGTTTTTATACTGCATTTAAACAAGATTACTTACATTAAGGTAACTGTATATTAAAATAATAAATGCAACAGATAGATTTTTATTTAGTTTAAATGTGTTTTTTTAAACCTAATAGAGTTATCTATCCAAGACATACACGTTGCTAGTCATACAGTTAGTATGCTAGTTTTCAAGCACATAGATTTCAGACAGGCCTATATAAAATAGGTACTGTAAACCCCATCCTGTTCTCCCACTTATTTTACCCCATTACAGTTATAAAAGCATTAAATGGTTCATAAGGACACTTGACTGGATTAGCATTGGTGCTAACAAATTACCACGCAAACAGGGACGTTTGTTTTAACGTAACCTTTAACTTAACATACAGTATGCTACAACATTCATAATGCAAACGCGAACAGAATTTGAAACTTATCGCTTGAACTTGTTAACTTAAATCCGGATGCTTCCTCGTTTCACCACAAAACTCTGTTCATTTTCTTCGTGATATGACTTTAATCTGAAGTATTTCTGTGCGCATCTCTTGTGGATCGGAGCCGCGCTTATCCGCTCATCACGTCTTTTTGCGTCTATAAAAAGTTTCCGACTGACAACCTGTCAGACAGAGCATCAGTACCCGGTTGACCCGGTACGGCGGTGGTACCGGGTCTTATGAAAATTAGGTACCGACAACTTTTTTATTTTTAGGTACCGACTTGGACCCGAAGTACCGGTACTTTTGACAACACTAAGCCTAATATCTCCCTTTATAAAGACTGCTGTATCAATTAAATTTGTCCAACATTTGAATTAGTTCCTACGTGAAAAATGATGTAGTGTACTTTAGTATTAACTACAGTAAACTACTAAAACTCATAGATACTAGTGTTTTTGAGTCTTGTCATAGTAAATATTTAAGTATACTACAGTATTTATAGTATTTACAAATGACTAAATGTAAATGTATTTGCTACAATTTATCCAATTACTACAGTTAATACAACAACATATTCTAGTGCAAAGTATTATACAGTTTACTATAGTAAATGCAAATGTTTAATCTAAACTGTGTTTTTTGTATAGATTTTAATTATATGGCACAGCATCGTGATACTACTTGGTATCGAGTAGGGATGGGCGATATGGCCCTAAAACTTTATCACGATAATTACTGGTATTTATTGCGATAACGATAAAAATGACGATATATCTATAACACCATCCGCTGCTGTTTTTTGCGTCAAGTGATAGAAGCTGCATGTAGTATAGGCCCTCAGAAAAACAAACATCAATCAAAAAGTAAAACTTACCCCAAATCAAACAGGCTCCTAAAATATACCTACAGTATTTTTGTAAATATAAAATATAATAGTGACATTCGACTTCAAAAGGTTGTATTAAAGAAAAATTTAATTAACTAAAACTCAATAAACAAACACATCATGTCATACCTAAACTGTATATAGCCTAATGTTGGGTGGAAACGATCACATCACGCTGTCAATCACTTTCTCTTGAACTGTGTGAACCTTCTCTTCTCACAGCAACATACACTGAATCTGTCTATGACTCGCGCTACAGAAAAATGGGTTAAAAGAAATCTAATTAAATAATCCATGCTTTGATGCGCTCATAAAAGTATTTAAAATAACGTAATACAAATTCGCATTTTGTACTGTATGTAAAGAGGCAGCAGTGCTGTGCGCGCTGTGTCGCTATGAAAGCACATGTGGGCGCGAGCTGTGCATGGGACGCTCCGTTCATCCTGTATATAACAGGCAAGAAATCATATTAAACAATTTGCGCATGCGCGCATAACATCTAACGAATGTTTAAATAAATACTGTTAGCCAAACTAAATGTTGTGTTGTAACGTATGACTATCAACGAATACTTAATAAACGAATTAAATAAAACGAAAGTGAAACTAAACATTAACTCGGATGCATCTACAGTGCCAACCTAAACGAGATTTAGAGCTTTTAGTGCAAACTCTTTCTCAGCTTCACGTCCGCCCTCCGCTATACCCGTTTTCACTTCACATATGAGTTGTGAATGGGTCTCACAAAGAAATACGTCATCAACTAGAATTTATCGTTTATATCGCGGGAAGACTAATTCCTATCGTGTGGGGAACTTCTACCGGTATATCGCAAACGATATAATATCGCCCATCCCTAGTATCGAGATACTTCAGCTGGTATAGTATCGTAAGACATGTTTATGGTACCGTGACAACCCTAGAATGGATGTATTCTGAGTCTATAAGGTAACAATAATATAATAAGATAACCTTGTTTGAAATGGGTTTGGCTAAAAGAAAATTTTGGTTTCGTCTATACTACGTACTTATACTATATTGACTGGGTTAAATAGAATTGCATTACTAAAAAGAGACTAAAATACAATTTTCATTGACTAAAACTAGACTAAAATGTCATCAATTTTCGTCGACTAAAACTAGACGAAAATAGTCATGGATAATTCTGACTAAAATAAGACTAAAATGCTCAGACTTTTAGTCGACTGAAACTTGACTAGACTCAAAAGAGTATGAACGTGACTAAAACTAATAAAAACTAAAAAGACAGCTTGACACAAAGACTAGACTAAAACTAAAATTAAAACAGGCCGCCAAAAACAACACTAGAGCCTGCAATTATGTTTTATGCGCAGCTTGTTGTGAAGCGTGGCTCTGTGATGTGTGGGAAATGCTGCTCCATCTGAAAGCACTGCGCGTTTGATTCGCTTAAAACGTGCATTTAAAAAAACAACACCTGTCAAACATCATCCTTATACATATACTTTATTATCATGAAAATACCTGAGGAGGCTTGAAAAACAGTGATAGAAAGACGCCAGATGCAGCTAGGAAGATGGCATTTCCTGGTTATACACGTGGTACTTCTTCTATGGAGCATTTGAGTTTTTGTGCGATAGCGCCCTCTGGCTTTCGGATGCAGCTGCAATTAACAGTATTTCACTGACAAACTGCGCATATAACATCGCAGCCAACCGCCAAATCGCATGCGGTTTCTTTTCGATTTATGGTGCAGCCCTAATATGACCGTACCTGTCAGCATTTGAGACCCGTGATCGAGAACCGGACAGAAGATCACCGCGATCGCGGGTCTCAAATGTTACGAGAGTTTCCATGATAAATAAACAAACGGGAGACTCCCGGGAGTCCCGGCCAAAATGACAGTGTTGGCAGGTAACTTATGGATATGACCCAGCACCCAAAATAATATCAAAACCAGTGTTTCCCACAGAATTTTGTGAGACTATGGGGGCTAAACATATTTTCCTCTAGGGGTGTCTGGGGGCATGCTCCCCCATAAGAAAATGTAGCATATTTTAAAGGTAAATGCTGAAATCTGGTGCATTTTAAGAGCAAAATTAAGTGACTCAATCTATAAGAATACAATAGCTATAGTAGTAATTTAATCATTGGCACCATAGATATAAATGGGGATAACACATGGTAAAATGAGAGTTCACAAACAAAAAAAGTCAAAAACATGTAGAGCATGAACCATCAAAAAATGAAGCAAAAAAGTGTTTAACAGTTGAACTAATTTATATATTACCATATATTAAAACGCAGGCCGGGCATTAGGCCTTTTTCACAGTGCCATTGTCCCACTCCCCCGCATGGCAGTAGGCCTGTCACTTTACTATCCGGACCAGAGCATTCATACATTATTATAATGCGGCGACTGTTTAGAGTTAACCCATAAGAAAAGCGCACACTCTCTCAGCACAACAGAGTAATGTTAAGTTTGTGATTTATTATGTTTTCAACTTTATGCGCGCGTTGCACAGACCTAACACGAGAGCAATTAATGACAGACGCTTTCTCCTGTGGTACACGCCTATCGGTCTGAGCAGCGCTGCTTGATGTCCGACAAACCAAATATATTGACAAGTTTTGGACATGGTGACACACAGGGCAGCATGTAATCGTGTGTGGCACGCCCCCGTATAATTTATTTTTCTTACAGCGACAGCCGAAGCTAAAGGAGGAATTTAAGCAGACTCATGCCCATCATGCATTCAAATCATTAAAATTGGCGGTTGGCAATCAAACTACGTTCTGTGCCTGAGCAACAAACAAATATACTCAAAACATTTTTCTAACCTAATAAAGAAACGAAAAGAAATTTAACTTTTTAACTGTATATTTATTCTAAACTATTTTAACAGTTTAAACAGTGTCATTCACATCATTAATTCAAATTCATGCTCCAGCACATTTGGCTATCAAACTATCCGTTCTGCACGTGAGCCACAAACAAAAACATACTCCAAACATTTTTCTAAATTAACTTAATATCGAAATTAAACGAAACATGAATAATTTGCCATTAAAAACAAAACGGAACTATTTTGGCGATTTGGAAAAGGTTAAACAAAGAGCTTTTGGCGCTAATAAGGACGAATATTAGAGATATAGCACCAAAAGATAATCATTATAAATGTCATGGGTGCGCGTGCTGCGTGCTGCTTACAGCTCCGTTGTGTAGACGCGCTGCTCGTTTTAAACGACAGAAATGGTGTATGTCCGTTTTAGCTGGAAATAATATGATGCTGAAGCTGATGAAACATTTGATTTTACTTCCCTCAAACGATGTTGTATTCCGTATGGCTTGGCGACGTCTGCGTTTCAACCGCGAAAGCTGAAACAGTAGCCAGCGAGCGTGCGTTCGTATGTTCAGTATGTGTCTGTGTGTGTGTGCTGCGCACATTGCGCTGAAGAAACAGAGAGGGGGACGCATTTTAAGCCGTGAACAATGGCACAACAATGAAACAGCGGTGCAGAATTCAACGTTACAAATAGTTATGTTGTTGTAAGAAAAACAATTCGGCTCGTTTTAAGACTGTGGTGGAACAAAATAGTTTATGGCTGCCGCCATAGTCTCGTCAATGAATGGGAAACACTGAAAACACTTCAAAACAGCCTCCATTATTCGCAAACGGTGGATAAAATGATATATGAGCCCACCAAATCACAGAGATGCCGATTCGCATGGGACTAATATTATCACAGGACCTCGGTGTTCGTCAAAATATGGTAGGTAATTTGCGGGGGAATTTTTACTTTACAAATTACAGACATGGCCGATTCGCACGGGATTAAAGGGCCCATTGCATGAAAATCTTTTTTTTTCTGTGTTTAAGTGCTATAATTGGGTCCCCGGTGCATCTAGCAACCCAGAAAACGTGAAAAACAAGATCCCAGTAACTTTGTTTTGGTCAGCCTTTCTCTGCAAGCATGTGAGAAATCGAGCCGTTCAGATTTCGCTCCTGTTGTGACGTAGACGCAGGCTCTTATTATAATATTACCACCCCTTAATCTACACAATTCCACCCACAGCACTGCCGCCGTTGTTGTTTTCACAAGCAACAGCGGTGTACATGACGCCATGGCTCGTGGACAACATGCAGTGTAGTCGCTGCACAGAGTCCTAACCTCGGAAGAAACAGGAGTGGATTTATTTTATTTTTAGTGGAAATCCCTCAGAAACCATGAGTAAAAACCTGCTTGTTTGCGCGAATCACTTCAAGCCGGAGTACTTTATCAACCTGGGACAGTACAAGCAGGATTAGCTTCAAAGTTGTTCCTCAAGAGGGATCGAGACCAACTGAACGAGACAAAGCTGCTGATGTAAGTAATATTTATCAACAGTCTGAATTGACGTACATGTACCGTATATATAGGAGGATAACGTTAGCATATGATAGCGAAGGGAGCTAAGTCAGTCATGGGCTAAATAGAACATTCAAAGCCGGTGTTAAACGTACTCTATTTTTATGTTATTTGGCAAATGGGCACTTGGAGTTTAGCTGTATGTATGTGCGTTAATATGTTCAGCTCCGGCAAGCTGTTTGTTTTGCTAATGAACGGGGGCGAACATTGCGGTAAGTTTCGTTTTAAACATCTGAAATCATTCGTCCTTAGGCTAAAAAATCTGTCACAGCATACTAGTTATGCTCTCACATTGTGTGTGTAACGTTATAACTTGTCAACGACAAGCGCTAAAATCCACGTAATTCCGCTGAGACCTGCAGGTGCGCATTCCTTGGATTTTAGGCAAGCATACACACACAACGTGAGTGCTGTTTGCTGTGATGGATTTTTTAGTCTCCGGACGAATGATTTGAGACGTTTAAAACGAAAACGAAACAGAGGAGTCCAGGAAATTGCCATGGCAGTACTACAAATGTGTTGTGTTGACACGCCGGACGGAAGGGCGGTGGGGTTTGCTGTAACTCATTATCAGTTAAAGAGACATGCACCAAAACGGGTTGCTGTGAGCATAGCTGTTTTTGACGAGGCAAAAACGGTTTTGTTTACACAGCCATTGAGTGTTTTTAAGCAAAATATGTTACAGACATTTCATGAAGACCCTAATAAATCATACCAACTTGTTGAAAGTGCTCATAAAATGAGTCCTTTAAGATCACAGACAACTCCTGCAATTATTACAAATGACTAGAGGTCCCCAGGTAATACTAATCCCATGCGAATAGGGCTATCAGGGCATATCAAACGATCTCTAACAAAGCAATAGTGACGCAGAGTAAAAATATGTTTTACTCACAAAAGATTGCTGCGCCATTCCTATCGGATCCAATATTGACGGCACAGCACTGCTTTTTAATTTTAGTCTCTCCGCAAATCCAGTGCTGACCTGTGCCTTGTTCACAAAGGAATCCGCCGTGAAATGAAGCGAACAAACGCTCAATGTTTTACCCACGTGAGCTGGAACGTCTTTAAAAATAAACTTCAACCACGCATGTCATGATTCTGCCGGATCATGTCAAGTTTCTCTTGGTCTAATGCAGTGTTAATTTCGTTAACGAAAACTATGACGAAAAGTATTCGTTAACGACATGTTTTCTGTGACGAAAACGAGACGATAACTAAATAAAAATGAATGCATTATAACGAAAACTGTAATAAAAATATACTGACATTTTCGTCAACTAATAAAAACGAGACGAAATATTCTTGTCCTACCTGGCGGACATCAGTTTGCGCGCATGTGCTGCTTATCTCATATAAACGGCAGAGAGAAGTCTCTGGGAGAAGTGGAAGCACACACATGTATTCTGTGTCTCCACGCGGTTTACAAAGCGTCTTATTTTCCTTCACGATCCACGCACCCTGAAACACAATTACGAAGGCAAGCTCAAAGGTTTTATATGCCAATGTTAACTTAACACGAGCTGCTGCATAACGTGAAATGCAACATAGATTCAGCCAAAAGAAACCAGCGCTGTCCTCTACTGATTATAGAAGTGATGAAGTGAGTCAAACTGTACATTCCAACCAAATATGTAACATGTTTGCATGACTAAAGAAATGTAATACAATTGATATAATATGTCTTTTTGAAAGCTATTCTCATTCATTGCTGTATCAAGCAAAGACAGTGCGCTCTTTCTTCAAAGAGGCATGCCATGAGCCAATAGCCTTTGAGTGTGAGCCGTGTCAGAGCGTTTCATTGGTTGAATGAACACGCCCTACTTAACGAGTCATTTGAGTCAAATGGGATTGAACGAACTGGAACATGTCGTTCATGGTCTAATACTCTGCGTTCCAGCAATGCATATATAGTTACTGGAAATTTCTGAAAAATAATGACCTGGTTTAATTTTATTCTAAGGTGAAGTAAATTATGTCAAAACAGTTGAATCTTCGTATGGAACATTTAATTACACCAAGTAAATGATTTAAACCATTTAGATTTTAGTAGACTAAATATAATGTATATTTATTCGACTAAAATGTTTTTCATATTTCGTCGACTAAAACTAGACTATAACTAAAATGATGGGGTTGACTAAAATGTGACTAAAACTAAATTGCATTTTCGTCAAAAGACTATGACTAAAACTAAATCAAAATTTGCTGTCAAAATTAACACTGGTCTAATGGCAGGATCATGACAGAACCTCATGTTTTATGTGGAGAGAGGCAATTATTGTCCTTATGGCTTTCCATACACTCTCTCCGGGCTCGTCTCTGTTCCCGCCCTCTCCAGTCCGGTGCAGCCGGCCATCCAGTCCAGTTCAGCTGCCAAAGAGCGCTGCCCAGCCGCCAGAGAGCGCTACCCATCCGTAGGCGTCCAGTCCTGCCCAGCAGCCGGCATTCCAGCCGGCATCCAGTCCCGCCCAGCCGCGGGAATCCAGTCCGGTGCCGCCGGCATTATTGTGTTTGTTCCCCAGTCGTGCCCTTGTGTGGACTCTTGTGCTCCCCCCTGGACTCTTGTGCTCCCCCCTTGGACTCTTGTGATCCCCCTTGGACTCTTGTGCTCCCCCCCTTAGACTCTTGTGCTCCCCCCTTGGACTCTTGTGCTCCCCCTTGGACTCTTGTGCTCCTCCCCTTGGACTTTTGTATCCCTTTATGGTTATGTATCATGTTTCTCTGTTTTTGACTGTGTCACTGTCTGTCCCGTCTTGTTTTGTCGCCTTGAGGAGCGACAAAATGCCGCTCCTTAAGGAAGGGCTTCTGTCATGATTCTGCCGCATCATGTCATGTTTCTCTTGGTCTAGTGGCAGGATCATGACAGAACCTCATGTTTTATGTGGAGAGAGGCAATTATTGTCCTTATGGCTTTCCATACACACTCTATTCCATACACACACACTATTTCATGCCCCGCAGCTGTCCCTCCTGATTTGTTCCCTTGCTTAATGCCCTTGTGTCTTCTGTCTTGTGCCGGATCATTTTGTGATGTTGTCCTTGTCACCCGCCTTGTCCTGTATTGCTACGTAAGTCTAGTTTAGTTATTTGTAGTCATCTCTAGTGTTGTATTTTAGTCTGGTCTAGTTTAGTGTAGTCAGTTTATGTTCCTGTGTACCCTTTGTTCCTACCCTTGCTGTTCTGTTGTTTTACCCCCTCGTGGGTTTTTGTTTCTTGTTTTGTATTTATTATTAAAAATCCTTGTTAACCCCTTACCCGCTGTCTGCGCTTGGGTCCTCTGTCCTGAACAAGTTCCTGACAATGCATTACTAATGTCGGAATCCAAAGGAAGGTTATGCAGCGACTGTGCTCTTCCACAACCAGGCACTGACTGCACAGTATTTTGCGATCTTTAACGGCATGTTTATTGCTTGCTCGCTCTATCTGGTTCCGCACAACTTGTGTTACTTCAGTACTGTCATGCACGTACCAGTGGGCGGGGCTAGAGAAGTAGTCGTTGATATTCTTCTGTGGAGGCGGTGTTCAACCTATCTATGACATAGACAGGTGTATTCCAGGACCAGGCGTTCTCTGGGCCTGGTGTCAATAACAGTTGTATTATTGTATCCTGTAAGTTCTGACACTTACAGGGTGTTCGCTTGAATATGATTCCCTCTTATATAACAAAAGCTCGGTTTAAAATTGATGTCTTAATTCATGACTCCTTTAAATATAAATAATAGGGGTGTAACGGTACGTGTATTCGTACCGAACCGTCATGGGCAACATTCCAAATATAGTCATCATTCCTATGCCCTACTCCTTCGAAGGGCAGAGCCCTTGGAGTTTAGACTTTGGAGTGAACAGGGCATTTGCATGCCATTATGTAGACGTTTGGAATGCACTTGGCAAAGGAAGTGACGTAATTTCCTCATTATCTTCAGCTGGCATGTTCACGTGAAAATGAAGCATTGTGTCCTTCAGCAGATGTTGCCGTTTTAAAGGAACAATACGGCATTTTTAGGAGGATCTATTGACGGAAATGCAATATAATATACAAAAGACCTTACGTAATGAACCTTTATGTTTGTAATACCTTAGAATAAGCTGTTTATATCTACATACAGAGCGGCCCTACATACATTGAATTCGCCGCCATGTTTTGTACAGCAGCCCTAAACGGACAAACAACTCTACAACGCGCGTTTCCTCTTCCTCTCCGCTGCAGTATAGTGGTGAAACGGATTGCGGGAAGATCCGTGATCCGTACGGATCGTGCTCTCTGGGGCGGAACGCATGTGACTAACTTTCAGTTAAGGATTAACTGAAAGTTTATTCATCATTGAGTAAAAGAGTAAAACGCGCTCTCGCTCTCTCTCCAGTTTCAGGTCCAATGCGCTCTCGCTCTCTCAAGTAACTGGACGCGTACAATATTAAAGCGGTTCCAGATAAACAATGACACTCAAAACTTTTTCGTCACACAGCTATTACAACAACAACAACACATCTTGGTATGTTAGTATCTTACTCACATACTGATCCGAATCAAAGCAACCTCCTCGGGGGTGATTTTTAGACGATCTTTCTCTCCAACGTCTCTCTGCTGGAAAGTATCTCTATAGATATCTGTGACTATATCTGCTAAAAGCCTTAGTACTGCGGGTCTAAACGCGTCTCTGCTGGAAAGTCTTTATAATATGAACACAGGTCCTAGCTCCTGCCTGACTTATCCTTCTTTTTAAACTTAAAATCCACAAACCCTTTATTTTATGTAATAAATAAATCATAGCTCTTTCTACAGTCTTCCTAATGCCCGCAAAATCTCTTTCCTGCGTCAACATGAGAACGACATCTTTTTGTAATGTGGTGGCCACCATCGTGTTTGGACTGAGCGATTCGTGGCAAATCTATAATACAACGCTAGTGGCCGCTGTTAAACAAGAACTGCACCTTTAATGGCATAATTGAAGCATTTGTAATAAACATACATTTAATATTTTTTAAAGTTTTTAAAATATGCTATATAATATATAAACTCTAATATATACAAAACTTTTCAAAATATAAAATGTATTGTTTATTTGCAATGTTAGGTTAGGTTTTATGCTTAAGTTATTCCATTAAAACAGTGACATCTGCTGACGGACACAATGCTTCGTTGTCACAGGAACATGCCAGCTGAAGATAATGAGGAAATTACGTTGCTTCCTTTGCCAAGTGCATACCAAACATCTACATAATGGCACGTAAATACCCTGTTCACTCCAAAGTCTAAACTGCAAGGGCTCTGCCCTTCGAAGGAAGTAGGGCATAGGAATGATGACTTCATTTGGAATTTTCCCCGTGACAGCTCGTGACGGTTCGATACAAATACGCTTACCGTTACACCCCTAATAAATAAGTGTAAAAATAAGTGTTTGTACGGTCACTTCATGTGGCACGAAAACATGCAGATAAGTGAGCAATGTTTCCTGTTGGCTTTAAATCTCAAGTATCAACTCAAATGACCTCAGTTTAAAAATGACTCTTCAGGACGCGCCCCCAGGATCATGTGATCATAAAAGACTTAATTACTTCCTTGAATTGATCACTGTATGAACACTTTGCTAATGGCTTTCTGGAAAGGCCCTTCATAAATGGATTTAGCTTTGTTTGAAAAGAAAAGACACTGCAAGATGTTTCCTCCTCCGGCAGTGGCCTTCTTACGCCCCATAAATAAAGACCACTGTACTGTGACTCCTCAATTAGATGATTGTCTTATGAATTTAAAGTGTCGAAACACCTAAAGGCTCATTCACACAACAGCTGTTAATGCAGCTCTTTAGACTGGCATCAACATTTGCTTTTGGTCATGCATCATTAAAGAGATACAGTGCTCAATGCATACTCTAGGTAAATATGATCAAGGAAGGCTGTGAAAATAAATGTGCATTGTTAAGCCTTTAAGGATCTTTTCTTGAAAATGTTAAAAAAATCGAACCTTTCATTGGAGGATAAGAATGTTTAATAGGGGGATGTCGTTATGAAATATTCTCTAATACACATTGCTCATACTTATTTACACCCTTTTACAACTTCTTATTTTTTGCCAAGATAAAAGCTCTGTGTCTTTTGGTGCACATTCACAAATAAAGTGCCTGACACTGCCTGTAGATTATTTCTGATAACAAGCTAAATAAACCGTGAAGAACCGCTACTTGGCTAAACTTGTCTCTCCAATATTTTGAATTTAGACTGCGATACCAAGCTCAACCACTAGATTTCAATGTACCATACGGTTTCTTTAAATGCGTCAAAACTGCAGGACCCGTTCAACAAATTGTTTATTTAATAAAATGAACATGCAACAAAATTCAACAAATCGTTTATTAATACAATTATTATTCAATAAAATAACAGTATAAATCAATATTAACATAAATGAAATAAAATATAAATACTTATATTATTAGACACTAGCCAAACACAAACCGGAAGTTAACTGCAGTCCCGGGGCGCTCGTCCGATGGAACGGTCTATAATGGCTAATTTGAAGAACCTGACAAGAGATTGAGACAATTCCTTTAAAGAGAATTGCTCCAGGCCCTTCAGATGTTGGTGCTTCTCCTCTTCAGTTCTCTCCACTCATTTTCAATAGGGTTCCGGTCTGGAAGGTGGGATGGCCATAGCAGAAGCTTAGTTTTTGCTCAGGGACCCATTTTTGTTTTGATTTTAATGTTTGTTTTTAGATCATTATCATTTTTGGAAGATCCGAACCGGCAAATGACGCAGGCATAAGATCCTGTGACGAACATACCATTTTTTGTTTTCAGCCAATAGGACATGCCTCCTCTGGGCGGGAGCTTTCATCACCATCAATTATCAGAAAAACTAGCCTCTCGTTCACCTGTAGCTGAGGGATAACGGATGTTAGACATTATCGTTAATAGCGTTGTCAATATGGATATTTCTCTTAAAGCAACATTAGAGAACTTTTGCTTATGGTTCCCCCATGTGGTTGATAAGTGCAATTGTCTGTTATTATCAGTGTCGTAAATACTGTTGTTGTATAAGCTTCCCCGTGGGCAACGCAATACAGAAAAAGCAGAAACCCCTGTTCCATCATGTCACTTCATAAACATTTACTAAAGCACTCTTTTGGCTCCCGCGGGGTTATACAGTAAGTTACTACTGGGCTATGCTAATAGCTCAAACTAGATTCTGAGGTAGAAGCTGGTTGTTAGCTGTTAGCACATAGCGTGCTAGCTACTACATTTATTGTGGTTTGGTAGTCATCAATTACAAGCATAACACTAAAATTCATGATGAGGATACCGTACCTTTAAGTGGCTTAACCAAAGTGACTTTGACATATTAAAAGTTCTAATAAAATTAGATGAAAATTACAATTATTAAGTTATACAAAACATTACTTTTATTCAACCAAACAGACATTTTTTTAATCAAATAAAGCTTTTTTATCATTTTCAAAACATTAACTTTTCAGCCCACAATAGCTAACTGAATTAACCAGTCGTACTAAATGAGCAAAGCTCATTCAAATCTTGCATTCTGTGTGGTTCACTTTAAATGATTCAATGATCTCTTATATTCGCTAGTGACTGAAAAGTTCAATAGTTTAAATGAATTGGTTCAAATGAGTCATTCGCGTGCGAGTCGTTCTGAACGCAATGTGCGTTCATACTGGCAAACTCGCTGTGTACAGTATACGCTGATTCAATGATCCAGCTGCACAGCTAAAGACATTACAATTAGAGGTCGACCGATATTGGATTTTGCCGATAACGATAACTAAGTTGGGCACTAACTGCCGATAACCGATAAATTAACCGATAGTTTTGACCATTTGACCACACAACACTCATAACAACTCACAATTCATTCACTGAGCTCAAACATAACACAACAAAGTTGTGTTGAACTTTATTACAAAATCAGAACACAGAATATAGAATTAACAAAATAATTTCTACTTTTAAGTAGAAAGTAAATATTAATATATATTAACAAATATTACTAAATATGAATAATATCAACTAGGGATGTACCGATACCACTTTTTCCTTTGCCGATCCGATTCAGATACCTTAATTCTGAGTGTCGGCCGATACCGATCCTGATCCGATACTAGCACTGTTTTTCTTGATCAATGTAGAATTGCATATATTTTTATCTTTTATTGCCAGAGGTGGATAGTACTTAAGCATTTTTACTTTCAAGTTCATTTTAAAATATCTGTACTTTATCAGAGTGTTTTTACTTTGGAAAAAAAATACTTCCCTACATTATAAAGCGCATCATACTTTTTACTCCACTACATTTCATAAATAGATGTTGTTTTTAACCTTTTACTCATTGTGTACATTCAAATCTACCACTTTCTTTTACTTAAGTATTTTTACTCTTAAAAGTAGAAAAGTAGGATTTTTTAAATGTAATTAAGTACTGTATTAAAGGTAAAAAAATATATACAAATGTATTTATACATTCTACTGGAGTAAGATATACACTCACCTAAAGGATTATTAGGAACACCTGTTCAATTTCTCATTAATGCAATTATCTAATCAACCAATCACATGGCAGTTGCTTCAATGCATTTAGGGGTGTGGTCCTGGTCAAGACAATCTCCTGAACTCCAAACTGAATGTCAGAATGGGAAAGAAAGGTGATTTAAGCAATTTTGAGCGTGGCATGGTTGTTGGTGCCAGACGGGCCGGTCTGAGTATTTCACAATCTGCTCAGTTACTGGGATTTTCACGCACAACCATTTCTAGGGTTTACAAAGAATGGTGTGAAAAGGGAAAAACATCCAGTATGCGGCAGTCCTGTGGGCGAAAATGCCTTGTTGATGCTAGAGGTCAGAGGAGAATGGGCCGACTGATTCAAGCTGATAGAAGAGCAACTTTGACTGAAATAACCACTCGTTACAACCGAGGTATGCAGCAAAGCATTTGTGAAGCCACAACACGCACAACCTTGAGGCAGATGGGCTACAACAGCAGAAGACCCCACCGGGTACCACTCATCTCCACTACAAATAGGAAAAAGAGGCTACAATTTGCACGAGCTCACCAAAATTGGACAGTTGAAGACTGGAAAAATGTTGCCTGGTCTGATGAGTCTCGATTTCTGTTGAGACATTCAAATGGTAGAGTCAGAATTTGGCGTAAACAGAATGAGAACATGGATCCATCATGCCTTGTTACCACTGTGCAGGCTGGTGGTGGTGGTGTAATGGTGTGGGGGATGTTTTCTTGGCACACTTTAGGCCCCTTAGTGCCAATTGGGCATCGTTTAAATGCCACGGCCTACCTGAGCATTGTTTCTGACCATGTCCATCCCTTTATGACCACCATGTACCCATCCTCTAATGGCTACTTCCAGCAGGATAATGCACCATGTCACAAAGCTCGAATCATTTCAAATTGGTTTCTTGAACATGACAATGAGTTCACTGTACTAGAATGGCCCCCACAGTCACCAGATCTCAACCCGATAGAACATCTTTGGGATGTGGTGGAACGGGAGCTTCGTGCCCTGGATGTGCATCCCACAAATCTCCATCAACTGCAAGATGCTATCCTATCAATATGGGCCAACATTTCTAAAGAATGCTTTCAGCACCTTGTTGAATCAATGCCACGTAGAATTAAGGCAGTTCTGAAGGCGAAAGGGGGTCAAACACCGTATTAGTATGGTGTTCCTAATAATCCTTTAGGTGAGTGTATGCTTTACAATGTGGTCTCATAAAGTACAGATACTTAAAAAATGTTCTGCACATTTCTGTACAAAATCTCTGTTTATTGCACAAAACTATCACTGTATAAAAGTCTCCAATGCAGAGTGGAACAGACTCGCTCATGCGCATCCTGGACACAGAATGATGCGCTTAATACATTCGCTTCTACGTTATTTACAGTCATGCGCATTAGACGCAGAATGATGCGCTTAATGCACCCGCTTCAATCACGAGCATCCCGAACGCATAATGATGCGTCTTGATGACGATCCTTCTGATGTCGCGGGGATCTTTGCTCCCCATGTTCAAAACGGTTATAACACAAAGAGAAGAGATATGTTATGTGTTTAACACATAGTGCATTGCATCCATCCAACAGTTAAAAAGAGTTATTGTGTATGAATGACGCACTACATAGACCGCTTCCAGCTAGTGCATTAATCTAATATATTCAGCGAGTACTGTCTCTGGCAAAATGCATTTTAAATAAAACCATAGACTATTATCTAGTGATTGTGAAGAATAATGAAAACATTGAAACGAGTAACGTCCTGACTGTTACCGGACACATGCATGCTGGATTGAGATTGACAGATGACAGCACCAGCGGAGGTCAGAGTTTCTTAATTATGCTATACGTATATTGGTTTATTCCTTGCATAACGCTATCAAAATACATGATCAAGATCATTTAGTCTTATTGTTAACTGTTGACTAACCTCACCCAGGCTACGAGTAAAACGTGACATATGCCGTAAAGCAGGTGATGGGCGGGGCTTGTGGACCTACCAGCACACCAAAGTTACAAGTGTGATTTCAGCCGATAGAGGGCTGCTTATGTAGCAGTGGCAGTAAAATTCGCCCAGTTAAGAGTTGCCCTACCACTAAAATAATTTTAGAGAGATTATTTTAAGGTTCGAAAAACTCTCTAGTGTTGCTTTAAACAAACGCATCGATTCACTTCAGAAGACCTTTGTTAAGACCACGGAGCCGTGTCGAGTAGTGTTGTCACGGTACCAAAATTTCAGTAGTCGGTACCAGTACCAGTAAAATTCCATGGTTCTCGGTACCAATTTTGGTACCAAAGCAAAACACCAGTACATGCTAATTGAAACACAATTTTATTAATAAAGCTCATTGTTAATATAAATGTATAAAAAGCAATGCTGTTTTGTGTACATGAAGTATACAAGTTTATTGTTGCTGAAACTTTTGTGTGCTCAAAGGAGTCATGCTGTTCATGCTGATGAACATCCTCCTCAGTCTGCTGCTTTATAAGACACATAGAATAAACTTCAGTAAGGCAACTGACTGAACAAACATGCATATGCAATATTAGAACAAACCTCAGTTTTTATACTGCATTTACACAAGATTACTTACATTAAGGTAACTGTATATTAAAATAATAAATGCAACAGATAGATTTAAAAAAAAAAAGTAAAGTTTAAATTTGGCTTTTTAAACCTAATAGAGTCATCTATCAAGACATACACATTGCTAGTCATACATCTATTGTTTCCTAGCACATAGATTTCAGACAGGCCTATATAAAATAGGTACT
Source organism: Triplophysa rosa (assembly GCF_024868665.1). Taxonomy (NCBI): domain Eukaryota; kingdom Metazoa; phylum Chordata; class Actinopteri; order Cypriniformes; family Nemacheilidae; genus Triplophysa; species Triplophysa rosa. The sequence continues at coordinate 3,469,436 of NC_079899.1, forward strand.
GTAAACCTCATCATGTCGTCCCATTTATTTTACCCCATTACAGTTATAAAAGCATTAAATGGTTAATAAGGACACTTGACTGGATTAGCATTGGCGCTAACAATTTAACACGCAAACAGGGACGTTTATTTTAATGTAACCTTTAACTTAACATATGATAAAACATTCATAATGCAAACGCTAACAGAATTTAAAACTTACTGCCTGAACTTATTCAAATAAATCTGGATGTTTCGTCTTTTCACCACAAAACTCAGTTCGTTTTCTTCGTGATATGACTTTAATCTGAGGTATTTCTGTGCGCATCTCTTGTGGATCGGAGTTCCGCTCATCACGTCTTTTTGCGTCTATAAAAAGTTTCCGACTGACAACCTGTCAGACAGAGCATCAGTACCCGGTTGACCTGGTACATCGTTGCTACCGGGTCTAATGAAAATTAGGTAACGCCAACTTTTTTATTTTTAGGTACCGACTTGGACCCGAAGTACCGGGACTTTTGATAACACTAGTGTCGAGCCGTTCTTTGATCGATGGATGCACTTTTTGGAGCTTCAAAAAATTGCCCTCCATTCACCCCCATTCTACCACTTGGAAGTAAAAGGATACGTGGTATTATATCTGCGACTGCTTTATTCTTCAAGAAGAAAGTCATATTCACTTAGGATGCCTTGAGGGTGAGTAAAACATGGGGGAATATTGATTCATGGTTGAAGTATCGCTTTAACCAAAGTGACTTAACTTCAATTATCAAATGTAAGCTAATACAATTCATCAGAATCTTCCGTGCAAAATGTAATGTTCGGTGTTCAACATTTTGCCTACAAGAATTGACAATAAACATAATAAACATATCTACGTTTACAAGAGTAATGAAGTTGGGGAGAAGATAACAGCATCAAAAAGGATTTAACAGGTGGAAAGTTTGGGATTAAGGTTCTGTTTTAGAGATATATGTCAAAGTATGTCAAATTTATTTATTTAATTATTTATCCTTTATTTAGCCAGGAAGATCCCATGAAATGTATGTCAAACCTAGTAAGGTTTACATGTGTGAAAAGTTTTATGTTGATTCTCAAAGATAAAGCACAATCAGAACATGCATGGACACACCTTATACAATATGTGCTCCTTTAGTTGTACTTTGCTAATGTGTATAGCCTTATTGTTACCGTTCAAAATTACAGTTGTTTACCACCTGCTTAAATGTTGTATTAGCACTTCATTATTTCATAAGGTAAAGGAGCCGCTAAATATTTTTATCAATAAAGTGAACATCCTTTCTCCCGCTTCTTTAAATAGGGTTTGTTCGTGAGTTGATTATTCTCCGAGAGAATCCATTGAATGTGTGCGAGTTGGTGAAGAAGGGAGAAACACCATTGTGTGGAATTTGCTGCTGTCAGGGTTTGTCAGTTGTTCATCCTCTGGGTCATTGTGGAATGTAAAGCCTGTAAAATCCCTAAAGCTTTGCTAATTTGCGCAGAGGAGGCCAGATAGTTATTAGAAGAACTCTCCTGATGCTTTATCCCTGTGCCAGTGAAGAGAGTTTGCTACACTATTCAAACATTAAACAGCTCAAGCCTGTTGTGTGACGTACTACAACATAAATCAACCCATAACAACATCAGCGAGCACAAGGGGAAGAAATCTCGGTCTTGTTCGACTTGTGAAGGCCAATCGGCGATTTCCCAGTTGATTCGCTGGTGGACTATTTTATGTTTTTGTTTGACTATAATTTTTTTCATCAAATGGTTTGCACATGACATACACATGTAAACTGTTGATGGCCATCTGTTAGTGTGCCATTCGACTGACTTTATGTTAAAGGAATGTTCTGGTTTTAATACAAATTGTATCAACAGCGTTTGAGGCGTTGTGACATTTACCTCTGGAAATAATTTCATGTACTTTTAGAGCACTCCACGTACTATCAAACCACACAGGGCCAAGCAGTAAACTGTAAAAAACTGTTTTAAGTATATATTTCCAAGGGCTATAGAGTAAGCAATGTTATTATAGTTTACTATATATGTTTATTTATGTTAACTGAAATCAAATCAAATATCATTCAAAATATTATTTTAAAAACTAAGGTTTATAACTGATTCTATGTGAAGTAACATTAAACCTTTAACTTGTCTCGGTAACCTTTGTTTGTTATTCACAAGGCTACCACAGAAACTACATTTGTAAAACGTTGTTCTTTAGGTACATGGTCCCACCTAAAAGGATTATTTAAAGTCCCAGTGAAATAAAAAATTGCAATGCCTATATTTTTTTAATGAAATATTGCAGCGTTTTTTGGTAAATAGTTTGTCAATGTGGGTCATTCACTTTTTAAAGATGGGGTAACACACAGTTGCAGTTTCTGCAAATCTAATATTAATCTTGAGAACCTATACAGTAGTAGGGCTGAAACGATTCCTCGAGTAACTGGAGTTAATCGATTACAAAAAATCAAGCCTCGTTTAATCCATTTAACTACAGTACACACGGAGCGCTGCGTTTCCCCACGGACCGTTATTACTGACGCTACTACTGATTTTTTTCTCGATTGGAGTTTTGGGTTCCTCGCCACCATTTGCATACTGTTCTTTTGCACTATTTGCCTGGCCGGGGGGCTGCTTTAGAATTTTAAAGTTTTACTTAATTAATATTGCATATACAGTAGGAATTTATAGTCTGTTATATTTGACCTGTGCTTCTCTCTCCTTTATCTTAAATGTGTGCTTTCACTGTGTGTGCGTACTTGTTTGTGTACGTGTGTGCGCGTCCGTGTGTGTGTGTCTATGTCTATGTGTGTTAGTACGTGTGTATATTTCACCTTTTTCTTGTTTTTACAGGTACAACTTTAATTGTTTTATGTACAGCTGCTTTGTAACAATGAAAATTGTAAAAAGCGCTATATAAATAAAGTTGAGTTGAGTTGAGATGAGATGAGATGAGATGCAGCTGTACAATTATTTCCCGAAAAACACCAGCTGCTAGAGGCGGGACTAGTGGGGAGAGTGGGACGGAACTAGAGCTGAAGATCATTGCCCGAACCCGACGGACCCAACGGGTTTGGGCTTAATTTCTATCATTTTACACGGGCTCGGGCCGGGCTCGGGCTTGCGCGGTAAATGAGCGGTCATGTGATGCGTTCCGATTAGTGCGAGAAAGATGCGAAAATGGATGCTGAGGAGGTGAAACGGAGGCTTGCCTCTGGCGATTACGTTTTGGTTGCACCAGCAACTAAAGCAAAGTCTGAGGTGAGGAAAAGTTTTGACAATGTGCGTAATGAGAATAATGAGCCAGTGGGATATGTGAGATGTTACAGAGGACTTATTTTATTTCTTTGTTCCAACTTCCAAGTGGCCTATAGCCTACGTTAGTCATTAATAAATTATGTTAAAAACATGTACACTGCGTTCCAAATTATTATGCAAATGATATCTTTCTCTGGTTTTCCTAATTTGTCGATGCAAATGACAGTCAGTATAATTTTCAAGTAATCAACAGTTAGGGTACATTTGGAATTTTATTGAACAAACCTCCCACTGACAACAGTATTTATTTAAAAAATGAAAAACTCAAAATGCACTGTTCCAAATTATTATGCACAACAGAGTTTGAAAACATTTCATAGGTTGTAAAAAACTGAAAATGGTCATTTGTTGAATTTGCAGCATTAGGAGGTCATATTTACTGAAATCAAAAGCTATTTCAATCAAAAACATCCTAACAGGGCAAGTTACATGTTAACATAGGACCCCTTCTTTGATATCACCTTCACAATTCTTGCATCCATTGAACTTGTGAGTTTTTGGATAGTTTCTGATTGAATTTCTTTGCAGGATGTCAGAATAGCCTCCCAGAGCTGCTGTTTTGATGCTAACTGCCTCCCACCATCATAGATCTTTCGCTTGAGGATGCTCCAAAGGTTCTCAATAGGGTTGAGGTCAGGGGAGGATGGTGGCCACACCATGAGTTTCTCTCCTTTTATGCCCATAGCAGCCAATGACACAGAGGTATTCTTTGCAGCATGAGATGGTGCATTGTCATGCATGAAGATGATTTTGCTACGGAAGGCATGGTTCTTCTTTTTGTACCATGGAAGAAAGTGCTCAGTCAGAAACTCTACATACCTTGCAGAGTTCATTTTCACACCTTCAGGGACCCTAAAGGGGCCCACCAGCTGTCTCCCCATGATTCCAGCCCAAAACATGACTCCGCCACCTCCTTGCTGACGTCGCAGCCTTGTTGGGACATGGTGGCCATCCACCAACCATCCACTACTCCATCCATCTGGACCATCCAGGGTTGCACGGCACTCATCAGTAAACAAGACTGTTTGAAAATTAGTCTTCATGTATGTGTGGGCCCACTGCAACCGTTTCTGCTTGTGAGCATTGGTTAGGGGTGGCCGAATAGTAGGTTTATGCACAACTGCAAGCATCTGGAGGATCCTACACCTTGAGGTTTTCGGGACTCCCGAGGCACCAGCAGCTTCAAATACCTGTTTGCTGCTTTGCAATGGCATTTTTGCAGCTGCTCTCTTAATCCGATGAATTTGTCTGGAAGAAACCTTCCTCATTCTGCCTTTATCTGCACGAACCCTTCTGTGCTCTGAATCAGCCACAAATCTCTTCACAGTACGATGATCTCGCTTAAGTTTTCGTGAAATATCTAATGTTTTCATACCTTGTCCAAGACATTGCACTATTTGACGCTTTTCGGCAGCAGACAGATCCTTTTTCTTTCCCATATTGCTTGAAACCTGTGGCCTGCTTAATAATGTGGAACGTCCTTCTTAAGTAGTTTTCCTTTAATTGGGCTCACCTGGCAAACTACTTATCACAGGTGTCTGAGATTGATTTCAGTGATCCAAAGAGCACTGAGACACAATACCATCCATAAGTTTAATTGAACAATATAAAATTAAATGTTTACGACACTTAAATCCAATTTGCATAATAATTTGGAACGCAGTGTATAAATGACTCATTCTTGACAAAAGCTGTGTGCGTGCGCACATTTGAATAGCCTAATGTCGGTCTGTAAACGGGTTCGGGCTTTTAAAAAGCTGTCAATCAAAATGTACTTGTCGGGCTCGGGCCGAATTCTGTCGGGCTCGGGCACTGTCGGGCCTAACTTTTAAGGCCCGATTACAGCTCTAGACGGAACTACAACACGAGCAAGCAACACATCATCACATTAATCCCTTTGTGTTTTGTACATTATGCACGCACACGCCGATTGCCAACAAAACACAGACGTTGGACTTACCGCGTGCAGTTCATGTCCGGCTCCTTTTAGCACTGGGACCGCGCCATCTATCAGTTTCAAACCATCTCCAAATATAGCGTTATATCCACCGTTTATATAACATTCATCACCCAAATGCAGTGAACATACAAACAGCTAAACTTCCGTCAGCCGAGTGAATCTGCATTGATGGGTGTGCTGCTCTTTCTCATGCTGGCTGGTTGACGCGTGGGCGTGGTCTTTCTCTCACGTTAGCACTAGGATTGAGTATCGTTTGGGTTTTTTCCAATACCGGTGCCACATCGATACTTTTAAATTCAATTAAAGTGAATGTGAAATGAGCATGTACACTAACATTGCTAGAAAGATGTTATAGTGTTTACTGTTTACCCTCCAGCTACAACTAAATGCTCGCTATAGTTGTATTAAATATGGACAGAAAATGCGTTGAATATATCAACAGATGAAGTCCATTTACAGAGACCTCTTGGCTACATTATATGTGCATTATTTTAAAAACAGACAGTATGTATAATGAATAAGTATAATTATATGCCTATACATGCAGTCAGAGTAAAAAGCTTGACAGACTGCATGTCTAGAGATCAGACTGCTATAAGGTTTTAGCACTTTCACTGCTGTGTCTCGATTGTCTTTCTTGTCAAATGCGTTACTGTGTTGAGAACGAGCTCCACGGCACGCATCACGCGCTTCATTGATTTTAAATGCGCGCAACAGTTTTATTGTGATCGCTTACTTTAAAACTTGCCTTATGCGGCGGTTGAAGTTAAAGACTGCGCCCGGTGATGAATGCTGAACTCGCCGAGATGGATGGAGGGAAGCCACGCCCACTATTTTTCAGATTCAAAAATTCCGTTTCACTCAGAAATGTCTCTGAGTTAAAAAGTAAAGACGGTCGCAACTTCCGGTTCACGGGAACTTTAAATAAGTAAACTGTAATTAATTGGGTTTCCTTGTAATGCTTTGAAACCTTTCACTGTACTTTCACTGTAAGTGTAGTACTGTAATCACAGTTTTTTTATTGTTTTTTTTTACTAAAGTCAACATGCCACACATTGAAGCAGAACATTCCTTTAATTCACCTTGTGTCCTTATCTCAGAAAGATATATCATTATATCAATAACATTCAGAAAGTCTTCAGGATTTCAGGATTTACTGATGTAAATTGGCTGAAAGCGGAGTAAGGTGCTATATTTTAAAACAGTTGCTCTTATACTGGGTTAGACACCAAAAGCTAATTTTGTTCATTCCAAGGTGTTCCTATAACAATCATTCCCAGATCCTGCAGCGTGAACACACCAAAAAGCAGATACTTCCACTAATAGTTATTGGAACTTAATGTATTAATGTGTAAATGTTCCAGCAGTGTGAAAGCCCCTTAAAAGTCACTTCAAATGAGCTGAATAGCTAATCAATAACAAACTTTTCCACACGGCCATTAGCCTATGACAACTGGCCCTTCACCTTAAGACTGCATCCTTTGTATATTGTATACTGCTTCCATTGTTTACCTCATTTGAAAGTCGCTTTGGATAAATGCGTCTGCTAAATGACTAAATGTAAATGTATAAATCGATCAGCATGTAGAATGTTGATATGATTATGCTCTAACCTTACGTGTATTATCATTTCCCCCTTGCTCTTTATCACACACGTGAAGTAGGGAATTTCCTGTGTGATATCATTCGACTGGACGTGAGCCTGCAAGGACCCATACCACATCCTGTTGACATGCATGAGCTCACATTTCTGTTTGTCCACATTGTGTCCACAGAACACAATCTGTGTTGTCAAAAACACACTGTGGCAACAGTTAGAGTATAAAAAGTTCATGGTACTTTGATATACCATGGTACCGAGTGATTACCTTGTGTTCATATACTATGGCATTTCAAAGGTAGTTCAATGATTACCATGGTAAACCATCGTTTTATGGAGTGTTTTGGTATGAAAAGTAGGCTCTATATTTTACAGTGGTTGATGTTTATTAGCTGTGATCTGTATTTAGACAGAAAAGATAATGCTTGTCATCATTTACCTGGAAGCGGTTCAGCTCTCTTATCTGATGTGAAGTGTACAACTTGACCCTGCAGAACACTGAAATATGATGCTGTACCCGAGAGAGAATTATTGGATACGTCTGAAATAGATCATAGTTAATGGATGTCATTTTTCCTTCAAAGAATGCCTTGGTATTTCCTCTTGCACCAGACGTGATAAAAAATAATGTGGTGTTTGCAGTAGTTTTACATAAATTGAAGAATGCATTAGGGCCATAATTTTACACACAGCAGGTCTATAGATTGCATTGTGTTTGCATTACTTATAAACAGTAATTTACAATATTTTACTGTAAAAGTATTTTACACAGATCTATAGAATGCGTTGTGTGGTGTTTGTTTGCATTGTTAGGCTAAATCAGATCTATAGAAGCATTGTTGTGTTTGCAGTCATTTTACAAACAGTAGATCTCAAGAATGCAGTGTGTCGTATTGGCAGTATTTTTGCACAGATCTGTAGAATGCATTGCATGGTGTTTGTTGTATTTTAAAATCAGATCTATAGAATAGATAGTGGTAATTTTACAAACAGTAGGTCTATAGACCGTTTCGCCAAATGTAAACACCGGCCTAGAAGCACTTCATTTTTATTTCATTTATTTTTAAATCTTTCATATACTGTATAGGCCTAATTAAATTTTAAAGATATTTAACATTTTGAGACGATTAATATTCTGCTGGTTGTATTTGTTCAAACATTATGTAGTGTTAAAAAACTAAAACAGGAAGTTCTTCTGAATCAGCGTTGCTTACGTTTTCCGAAAAGTGGTCTATTGAATGAATTGTGTGATGTTTGTATTATTCATAAACATTTATAAAATGCCTTGTTGTGTTTGCTGTATTTCTGTAACAACTAGTCAGAGTAACCAGGCAGGAAGCGGATCCACATGCAGTACAAGATTTAATAAGACAAAAACAAATAAAACCGCCAAGCTAATCCAACGACAGAGGCACCAACGACTGACACCAGACAAATGAAACACAAGGGTTATATAGACAGGATAACAAGCAGACAAGAAACACCTCGGTAGACAATCACAAAGAACCAATAGAAAACAGAACTACAAAGGACTACAACATATGACAGGACAGGAAGTGACATAAAAGTCCACAATACATGGGGCAAACACAAACTGGATCATGACAATTTCTAAATCAGATCTATGTATTGTGTTTACACTAATTTTACATACAGTAAATTTATAGAATGCATTTTGTGATGTTTGCTATATTTTTAAATCAGATCTATAGAATTTATAGTTGTGTTTGCACTAACTTTACATACAGTAGATCTACATAATGCATTATGTGGTGTTTGCGTGATTTATAGATAATTAGAGATAGATAGATATTTAAGGCTGTCACGATTATGAAATTTGGCTGCCGATTAATTGTCTATTAAATAATTGTGATTGTGGCAATTAATTGTTTGTTTAAAGGCTTTGACAATCATAACGATTAATTACAATTAATTTATAAAATGAATTAAATATAGATACATTAAGAAATGTGAAAATTCTGTAAATAACTAGTAACATTCCCTAAAGAGTGACCTTAACAGCAAAGACTGTCTTAACAGAAAAAAACTGAGATATGAGGATGATGTCGTCTTGCTGTGTAGATGCAGAAAATCTGGAATCACTTTAATAAAACTCATAAACACAAAAAATACAAATCTGATACAAGTCAAATGATGAGGAAATGTCATTTGAATGAAACCGTGAGTGCAGATCAAGGACGGTGGATGTGAAATACCTCAGATCACCCTTGTTTTCTAAGGATTTTCAATAATTGTGGTTATCTGAAATAATTGCAATGAGACGATTATTTAATAATTGTGACAGCCCGACTATAGTCTGCATTGTTGCTTGCAGTACTTTTACACAGATTTAGGAATTTACTGTGGTGTTTGTAGTATTTTACACAGACATGTCAAATTAATTGTGTGGTGTTCGCATTGTTTTTATACAGACTATAGATCTATAGAATGCAATTAATTATGTGCTGTTTACTGGGACAATCGTCACTTACTAGTGCTCATACTACATGCTTATTGGTTATGATTTTCATCCCTGAAATTTCATGTCGGCCCATCCCTAATGTCAATCTTGAGCATGCAGTATTATGGGGAATATTAAGAGAATAGATTTTACTATTTGGACAACCAGACAAAAACCAAGAATCTAAAACATTGCAGAGCACAGTTAAGTGACAGTATTATGACAATCACACATTTAAAAACTTGTATGTATGCAATAGACAAATATGACTTTTAGAATCGAATGTTACTGCAAAGTTTAATGCTGTCTGTTTGAAACCTGCATAATGCCATCTTGGCATTTTTCTGAGTAAATCTGTGCTTTGTATTCTGATTGGGTGATCTGATCTGATCTGATCTGATCTGATCTGACCTGACCTGACCTGTTGTGTGGGGTGTAAACGGGGCCAATGAGTCACATCCCATTTGATAGAGTGATAGTATGAGGGCTCGCCTCTACTGTGTTCTCCGCCTGACAGTAAACATTACTCATGATGTAATTATTACCTAGACTCTGCTGCACTCTTATCTTACATTCATACAATGAATAAACAATGCACTTTATTACTGCTTTATGAACTACAGTGAGTATAGTCTGAGGCACAATATCATGAGTCTAACAGTTTTAGTAAATAAGGAGGGCTGTGAAAAGTGTTTAATGTTCACTTTAGGCTTTAAATTTTCGGAGCTTTCCATCTGAACATATTTTTCGTCAGTCCTTTGCTTCAATACACACACTCTCAGATTTATCAAGATGGAGGCAAATTAAAGTCCATGTCATTCTCAGTCTGGAAGAACATGTATGTGATTGATGTTCTTTGTTGAACAGAGTGTGTGGTTTGGTAGATCTGAATGTGTTGCCCGAGGCAGTGTGGAGAATCTGTTGGAATCTCCTCAGTCCATGTCTGAGCATGTTTCTGCTATACACACAAGCCGTGTTTGTGGTAGGGCATCCCTCGACCATGAGGCTGTCAAACCCAGGCGTTTGTCTTCTAGCATTTCTGAAGAACAGATGTTCAGATAGACGTGCAGTGAGTTTCTCAGATCCCTGTGTCGATTCAACATTAAGGAAGATTATCTTGACAGTGTCTGGAAGGCAAAAGAACATTTTCCTACAATATTTCACATACTCCCTTTTTCGTGTAGTATTTTATGTGGGAGCTTAATGCAATTTTTTTTGCTTGAAATAAAACAAACATTAAAGGGATAATTCATCTTAGAAATAAAACTGCTTTCTTCTGTAGAGCACAAAAGATTTTGAGAAACATCCCAGTGGTTTTGTGGTTAACAATTGAAGTAGTTAACAGGGGCCAACAGGGTTGTTTGGTTTAGAGCTGTAGCTATCGATTATTTTAGTAATCGAGTATTCTGCCAATTATTCCATTGATTAATCGAGTATTCGAATAACAAGTACTTTTTCTTTATTAAAGAGCAATAATAAATATACAAGATATATAATATCTGTGAAAACTAGGGATGTAACGATACACTCAGCTCACGATTCGGTACATATCTCGATGCTGGGTTCACGATACGATACACATCTCGATATTTTGAACAAAATTAAAAAATGAAACTGAAATTCAAATAACATTTATTTTCAAAATATTAACAATTTCAGTAACTTTTTTGTTGCACATACAACTTAATAAAGAATTTTAACATTTTAAGGCTTAACTGAACCTGCTGTGCTGCAGGTTTGTCCAAGAGTGACAGCAAATTTTGATTTAGGTTTAGTCATAGTCTTTTGACTAAAATGCAATTAAGTTTTAGTCATATTTTAGTCATCCCCATAATTTTAGTTTTAGTCGACAAAATCTACATTATATTTAGTCTACTAAAATCTATCTGGATTAACTCATTTAATTGGTGTAATTAAATGTTCCATACAAAGTTTTAACTGTTTTGACATAATTTACTTTACCTTAGAATTAAATGAAACCAGGTGATTAGCTTTATTTTTCAGAAAAGTTGAGTAACTACTGGATATGCATTGTTACAACACAGAGAATATTAGACCATGAACGACATGTAGCGGTTCATTCAATCTCATTTTGGCTCAATTGACTCGTTCGTTCAGTGAAGGGCGTGTTCATTCAGTACATTCAACCAATGAAATGCTCTGACAGAGCTCACGCTCAAGCGCTATTGGCTCGTGTCTCTTTGAAGCTGCGCTGTCTTTGCTTGAGACGGTAATGAATGAGAAAAATCTTTCAAAAAGACATATTACATAAACTGCATTACATTTCTTCAATCATGCAAATCACATACTTGGTTTGATTTTTAGCATGTCATTCGATCTTTTAATGTACAGTACGACTCACTTCATCGCTACTCTAATCGGTACAGCGCTGGTTTATTTTGGCTTTATGTTGCATATCACGTTATGCAGCAGCTCACGTTAGCGGATAAATTAACATTAGCATTTAAAAACGTTTGTGCTGCCTTTGTAATGAGTTTCTGGGTGACTCGCCTGCAGTCACGATTCAAGTTTGCTGTGTTTTAATGGCGATTGTGAGGGAAAATAAGACGCTTTGTAAACCACTTGGAGACAAAGATTGTGTCATGTGCTTCCCCTTCTCACAGAGACTTCTCTCTCTACCGCATATGTGAGATAAGCACACGTGACGCGCTAGCCGCAGAGTAGGTAGCGTCTTGACCGCTCAACGAATACAATTAAATATCATATCGTAAAATATCCCCATCTCTCTTCGATGTGCATCGTGACATTCAGAACAGCCAGATGGCATGTTTAAAGGGGTCATATGGTGCGAATACGTGTTTTTCTGTGTCTTTGGTGTGTTATAAGTTGCCCATGCATGTATTAGACACGTAAAATTGCAAAAATTATAGTGTCGTAACAAAAGATGCATTCTATCTAAAAGCGAATGCTCACCCAGACCTGCCTGAAACGCCTCGTGTAACCACACCCCCACAAATCTACTTCAGTTTGTGGTCTGATTTGACTAAGTCCGCCCAAATGTAAACGCAAGTAAGGGGGGTGTACCTGTCAGTACAATTGCTTTGGAACCTGATGTTCCAAATATGGTAAGAGGCGTGACATTTCCCTCACACGCTTGCAGTATTCGACCAATCACTATGCACTGGTTAACTGGCCAATCATAGCAAACCTCGCTTTTCAGAGCGATGAGCTTTGTAAAAAATCTGCGCGTTTCAGAGAGGCGCCGCAAAGAAGAGATACAAACAAGCACGGTATGTGGAAAATACAGCGTTTTTAAATTTGAAATAACAAGTTCTAATTGCAAAAACTACATAAGAACGAATATAAAGAGTGGTGCGCCATTAGTTAACCTCACACACGAACAAGCACAACGACAAATGCACTTCACACAAACAAGTGGCTCTGTGTAGTGTATGGAGTTTAAATGGACCCAAAACTCACGTGCATGGAATCTGCGGAAAGCTGCTCCGCTAGGGCGCATTTAAACTCCGCAAGCGAGCAGAACAGTATCCACAAGCGGATAAGAATCCTCGCGCGGGCGCATTTCTGCTCCGCAATTACAATATGATGTACTCTCTAAAATGTAATTTAAATAATTTATTTGTTTTGCTTTATTTGTTTTGAAAATATTAAAACGGGCTATGCCAGTAAACAGATATTAGATAACTCAAATGTAATGACTACAGGAGACATTTAATTATATTATTATAGTATGTTTTAAATAGGTCATACCTGACATGTAAGTTTAACTGCTATATTATATAGCATAATTTTTGTTGACAGATGTAAGAAATCAAAATGTCACTTGTTAAAATACTAACACATAGCTAAGGCAAGGTAATACACTAATCATTCGGTAGTAAGACATGTAATCTGTAGGTGACTGCATGTAGGTGAGTGCATGTTAAAAGTTACCAATCAAATGAGCGGAGACATGTCTCCGCTCATTTGATTGGTAACTTTTAACATGCATTGTACCGCCTCCAAAGTCTCAGAAGTCAACTCAACGAGCGAGCAAGTGTTGAGCAGTTGCGAGAGCATAGAGAGAATAGCGCGCGCGCTCGTCAAAGCCTCTGCTCGCAGAATGAGTTTTTGCTCGCGGAGCAGAAATGCGCCTGCGCGAGGATTCTTTTCCGCTTGCGGATACTGTTCTGCTCGCTCGCGGAGTTTAAATGCGCCCTCGCGGAGCAGCTTTCTCCGCGTGGTTATCATTATGCGTGTTTGCATCGCACGTGCGCGCGCGGATTACATGCGCGTGAGTTTCGGGTGTATTTAAACTCCATAGTAGTGCACCTGCCAAACTGTATCGCACGCGGGCTACACTATTAAATTCATTCTTAGTACATATATGTTGCACTGTACAGCCCTGTGGAGTGAATGTGGTGATGATAACCCATGTAACTTTATAACATGCAGCCCAGATGTTACTGCTAGTAGATCTAGCAGTCTAAGACTACGAGGTATGCTTTGGTATGAAGTCAGAGTGAATTGCACCTATGAAGGTGTTTGATGTCTGATCCAAGAGGTTTCTTCAGTTGACTGCTTACTGAAAAATTCCCAGCATTTCAAAGTATTTGTGCTGTGACCTCAGAAGACTTGTGATGGATGGAGTTACACACCTGCAGATGTGATGGAGCACAACACAGGGTTGCTGTTTCAGACCCTCCTTTAGTCTGCTTTGAACTTGTGGTCTTTTCAGTGTATTTAGATTATAGATCTGAAAATTGTTTACTTTTGTTGTTTAGATGTTGTAACATCTTCCAGTTGGACTAGTATTTAAGATATATATACAGTATATATACTGTGTGGATCTTTACATTCTTCATTGCATCGAGCAGAAGACTGGTTTCAGATCTGAAACAGATCACATAATCACGTCAAAAGTTTTTTTTCAAAATATTTTTATTATTATCTGTGTAAATTACAGCTCATAAATCAAGGTGACTGCAGGCCAAAGCCTCAGATCTGTTAAAGGAATCTTTTATTTTACCTCCAGAACTCTATTCCCTTTTTCCTATGTGAAGCACAAGAGTATATGTTTTGCATGTTTTCTATACAGTTAAACTAAATAAAATGAACGAAGCTCTAAAAATAAAAATAAAATCTTTATATTTTTTTAAATAAAAATAAAGCATCATAATAGTAGTAGATGCAAGTTGTGTAAGATTCTAGTCCTGTTAAAGCCACATGATAGCTTTGTGTAGAGACTTTTGTCCAGTAAAGGCCAGTGGTGGACAGTCTTTTTACTGTCACATTGATCAAATATTTATATTTTGAGATTTTTTTCATTTTTACTTCACTACATTCTAAAGCATACTTTTTTTCTATTACATTTCATAAAACATGTAGTCTCATTATTTGTTACTTCAGACTTTTTTGACGTCCTTTCCTAGACGTCATGGAAAATCTGATTTGTGAATGTGCTGATTCTTTTCATAGAACCTGTTGGTTTGAAAGTCATTATACTAATGATATTTAAAAATATTAGATAAAAATTTTCTAGAATAATATTTTGTTACTTTTGGTCTATACTGTACTTACAGTATATCCAGTATATGATTTCTGTACTTTGCCTACCACTGTATTTTATTACAAGCATTCCATGATAGAGCCTGTAATGTCTTTTAATTTTTCATTTAATTACTTTCGTTGTTAGTTTATATGCAGACAACTTTAAGACTTCTATGAATGTCTACAGCAACATTAGGTTAAGGGATTATTACATATATTAAAGGGATACTGATACTTAAAATTCTGTCATCATTTACTAGATTCCCTCAAGTTGTTCCAAACCTGTATCTTTTTTTTGTTCTGAACACACAGAAAGATATTTGGAAAAATGTTAGCAACTGACATTTCTGGGACATCATTGACTACCATAGTAGGAAAAATTATTGTATCTTTTTTGTTCTGTTGAATACAAAATTAGATATTTTGATGAATTTAGGAAAGCAAACAGTTCTGGGGCACTTTTGACTACCATCTTAATTTTTCCTGCTAAGGTAGACAGTGATGCTAACAGTTGCTAACATTTTTCCAAGTATCTTTCTTTGTGTTCAACAGAACAAAGAAATTTATGAAGCTTTGGAACAACTTGAAGGTGAGTATATCATGACATAATTTTCATTTTTTGGTGGAGTACCCCTTTAAAGTGCATTCTTTAAGCCAGACGTGATAACTAAGACAGGTATCTGTGCACTTCAAAGAGTGAGTTCTCACGAGTGCTTTTGAAGTTCTTGTGGTGGCCCTCAGAATCTCGCTGAAAGTTCTGCAGATGTAGCTGTTAAAAGGCCAGCTGGCACATGCCCTGTTTACAGAGCAATTTTTTTTATGGTTATTGCCAACCAAATGAATGTTGGGATCTCTGTTGTAATGTGGTCTTCTACTAATCCTCAGCCTCCAAACTATGAGACCGTTTTCAACTAAAAACTTTTTATGCATTTAGGCTGTTCATTTACACGTCAATTCTGTTTTGGGGGACTGAAAACGCAAACTTTTGAAACGGATCTCAAAGTGCAAATTTTTGAAAACGACAGCGTTATTGTCTCTGTGTAAACTCTGAGGCGGCGTTTTCCAAAAACGATGACGTCATAGCATGCGTATTACGCGTTCAGTCTGTAGGCATGTGCGAGTATTCCCAAAACAATAATGGCGGCCTACATGCTTCATGTTTGTGCTGCGTGAACATACTAATTAACATTTCCCCAGCAAAAAAGTAGATTTACTGCACCACTACGACCAACGGATAGTATTTATATACACAAACTATATACACACATTCGCGATGGGCGATATGGCCCTAAAACTCTGTCACGGTATTTTCTGGTATTTGTTGCGGTAACGATACAAATGACATAATGATATAACTATAACACCATCCACCGCTGTTTTTTGCTACAAGTGAGAGTAGCTGCATGTAGAGCCTCAGAAACACAAACATTAATCAAAAAGTAAAATGTACCCCAAATCAAACAGGCTCCTAAAATATACCTACAGTGTTTTTGTAAATATAAAATATAATGGTGACATTCGACTTCAAAAGGTTGTAGTAAAGAAATAATTAAATTAACTAAAACACCATAGACACGTCATGTCATACCTAAACTGTATATAGCCTATTGTTGGGTGGAAACGATCGCATCACGCTGTCAATCACTCTCTCATGGACTGTGTGAACCTTCTCTTCTCACAGAAACATATACTGTATCAGTCTATGACTCGCACTACAGAAAGAGAACAGAAAAACGCAGATAAAAGAAAACTAATTAAATAATCTACGCTGTCATACGCTCATAAACGTATTTAAAATAACGTAATACAAACTCGCATTTTGTACTTGATGTAAACAGGCAGCAGTGCGGTGCGCCGCGGGCTGTGTCGCTATGAAAGCACATGTGGACGCTCCGTTCATGCATCCTGTATATAACAGGCAAGAAATCATATTAAACAATTTGTGCAATGCGCACGCGCGCATAACATCTAACGAATGTTTAAATTAAATTAAATGTTTCGGTGTTTTAATGTATTATGACTATCAACAAATACTTAACAAACGAATGAAATAAAACGAAAGTGAAACTAGACATTAACTTGTCATGATTCTGCCTCATCATATCATGTCTTTCTTGGTCTTGTGGCAGAATCATGGCAGAGCCTCATGTTTTGTGTGGAGAGAAACATATTATTGTCGGTCACGATATGCGTTCTCTCCGGTCTCGTCTTTGGCCCCTCCCCTCTCGTTCTCTCATTTAGCTTCTCTTCAGTGTTTCATTCCCAACACCTGTCCCTTGTTAATTACCCTTTGTTAGTCTCCCTATTTAATGCCCTTGTGTTTGCTGTCCTGTGCGGTTTCGTTGTGTTTGCTTCCCGGCATACCATGTGTGTCAAGGGCGGCGTGGCGGAAGAACCCAAGTGCAGGCAGGCGGTGGTGAAGGGGTTAACACAATACTTTATTTAAATAGAAAACAAAGGAAATACCCACGAGGGGGTGTCAAAAACAGGAACGAACTAAAATACAAAACTTGAACCGAACAAAACACTTCCCTCGATGGGGCAAAAATAAACTAAACAAAACACGACACAACGTCCAGGGGCCTGTTCCATAAAACAAGATTAGGAAATAAGCCAGGCTTATTTTGGTAAGTAAGATTTATTATCAGTCGATTGGGTTTCATAAAGCAAACTTAAAATAGTTTGAACTCAGTTACTATGGCAATTTATGCTGGGAAATTAGCCTGGTCCGGGGCAGGCTAACTGTCAGGCTAAGCCTTAGTTGTTGCTTAACTAGAGGTCAACGTAATGTGATGATATTACCACTGATTCTCTGTCATGATGCCATATTACATCACTTTAATGAACATTATGAATAAAAATGTAAAGAAATCAATTAAATAAATTATTGAACACAATAATAAATTAATATATTGTCTGTTGTCATACAGCTGTGTTAGATTATATCGATTTGATATACTGTAAATGTTTAAACTAATGTCAATAAAGTTTGAATATAAACATTGCCCAATAAGTTGATAATAGCTATAACAATTTTAAACAATTATATTGGCCAAAAAGATGTAAATCCAAACAATTTATAGTGACCTACAGTTTCAAAAAATGGCAAGGTAAAATGGGAGGCCTATCAGCTATATTCCTTTTTGTTTGGAGGTAGAGCTTGTACGCAGTCTTTATCTTCTTTGCATTATTCTGTAGGAACAGAAAAATAATTTGATTGGGTACCTTTTGGCATTTTGTTGTAATGACTCAATATTCCCTTTGTCACATGTGGTCCCAGTCTACAATGTCCTGCAGACAATCATATTTGCAAAATACACAATGTGAGCACCTCAACACACAAGTGGGCCTTCAAATCTAATGTGCAAACAGTGATTTATGCATACCTAGACTAACCTGTGAACATACAGACACGTTGTTCTGAATTGTAGATGGTTATCTGAAATCAAGATTTAAACTCCAATCTTGCACCAATCACCGCTCTCTTTTCCTTAGCGGATCGATTTGATCAACGCTTGACTTGTAGGGCTGCTGAATATTAGCGTGCACACGCAATTATATGAACTAGGTGAACCTGACTCAAATTAGTCAGATCACATGATCTTCAACTTACCATTATGGAACCGAATTAAGCGTGACTGATGAGTTCGGTTCATTCAAGTCAGGTGTTCACTTTAATCGCAGCTTTTCTTAGTGGCCTTTTATGGAACAGGCCCCAGGGCAGGGTAAGGTAAACCAAATAAACAAACAAGGCAAGGGGAGCACACGAAGCACACTAGGCACAAGAAACTCACGTGGTACACGAAACTCACAAAACTCAGGACGTAGACGTAGTGCAACAAACTCAGGCCGTCACATTGAACAACGAATCCGCACAAGACAGCAAACGGGCATTAAATAGGGAGACAGACAAAGGAAGATAACGAGGGGCAGGTGAGGAACATGAGACACGGCAGGAAAGCAATACGGGAAACGAGAGGGTCGGGGCCAATGACGAGACACGAGAAAGCACATGGCATGTCAATGGTAAACAAACCATGACTTTCTCACACTAAACATAAGGGATCTGTCAAGAACCGCGTGGAAAACCGCGTGGAAAACGTGAGCCGTAACGCTTTCTCTAGTCAAATGACCGCGCGGCACTCTGTTAAGTTTAAGTATTTCCATCTCGATGCGGTGCTGACGCGCCTAGAAAAATTTGTCTACATTTAAAATAACGGACTTGCGCACGCAAACGACGTGAAATGTGAATCGCCCCTTACAGTGCAACATCGCCATCCACTGGCCTGGCATGCATAATACAGTGTTTTTATTCGTGTTCCTGGATCCATGTAAATGCAGATCGTTTTGATAACGCTGTCGTGTTTATGTGAAACTTCAAAAACACAAAGCAAAAGCGTTTCCGTTTTTCATTGTGTAAACATACCCTATGTCAACGTTATCACAGAATTAAAACAATAAATGGTGTTTTAGATCAGCATAACAATACAGCGCAGCTGAAATAACATCTATCACAAGTTAGTTATATACCTGGCTAAATGATTTATTAGTCTAAAAATGTATTCAATTAATTATTATAAGCATATAATTAATGCACAGCAAAGTTGTACGACAAAGTTACGACACATGTAATGTCCACAGCAATAACATACAAGTTGTTTGATCAAAATATTTTTTCTTAAATTTCAGAGACCTAAGATTCAACAAAATCAAGGATTTACAGCCGGCATCCTTCAGACGATTAAAGAACCTCAATACACTGTAAGTGTCAAACATGTCAAACTCTGTCATCTGTTATTACTTAATTCTTATTCTATTCTTCCTAAAAACAGTCTGCCATCATCAGGTCACCATGTGAATCCCATTGCTAAAGATTCATATCATTTATTGTATCTGAATAGTTTATATCAGTACTAACATGTGTTTTAATTTACGCAACAACGTCAGGGTTACAAATATATTCCAACTGTACTGGCTTTGATCTATATTATCTGTTTAATCATAAAACATTTTTATGGCACTCTGTAGTTTGTTTGACAGGGATAGAATGTGTATCCATATGTTCTGATGTCTAATATATTGCTTTTTTGAAGGCTTTTAAATAACAATCACATCAGAAGAATCCCAAGAGGAGCCTTTGAAGATTTGGAAAACCTCAAATATCTGTGAGTTCTCCTTCATCTGATTTCATCCTGCTGAAAGAGCTTATGTTAAAGACAATGTGTTATAAACAATGATGCATTTTTATTTCAGATGCATTTATGTATCCTATGGGCTTGAGCACTGGAGTACAGTTGGTTCAAGAGTATTGCTGCTTTAATCTGTAATAGTCTGAAAGCATACTGTGTAGTTTATATTTTAATGTGCATTATTATCAGTGATATATACTCCACTATTCAAAATGATAGATTCTCTAATTCCCAATATTTTCCCCACATTTTTGAATAACGGCAAACTTATAAAAACTATGGAATAACACGATTATATCAAAACGATAGACTGTCACAAGTGCCTGGCTTGAAGTAAATTTCCGGTCTGTGTTTGGTTACCGGTCTGGCTAGTGGCTAATATATAACAATTTATCTTATATTCATGTTAATTTATATTCATTTTTATTGTATATTAATTACATAAATGATATTAATGCAAACAAATTGAATAGGCCCCCTCCGTCCGAACACGTTCCGGGGGGTCCAACTGCATCCATTCGCGACTGCATGCTGGAGGGGTCGCCCACCGTCTGTTTTTTATCCCCCAGGCCCATATGCACCTGCATTGCCAGACATTACATCACTGTTTGATCATCTTCATTATCTTCAGTGTAGTCAGTCTTTGTGTAGAATTTACACATATTTTTTCTTGTCATTTTATCAAGCAGCTTCTGGAGGTCTCACTCTGGAATGCCTTTTAAATAGGAAACAGAGATCACATCTTTTCTAATAAAATGTGTGTGCGTGCGTGCGTGTGTGTGTTTTGTAATGAAAAAAAATATGTGTGCACAATTGTGTTTTTCAGTCATTTAAGCAAACAAAAGGTTTGTAAGGTCAAAAGAAAAGCATTTGACCCTAAACTTTAGTGTAGATTTGTGAACTTTAGTGCACCAAAGTGATGCCCCCAACACTTCTGAATGATTCAGTGTCTGTGACTGGCATTGTTTTAAGAGAAAGAGGTGTGGTCTTCTAGAGACGCTCTCAGACATGTGAAATTATCTGTCTGACAGCCTTGACCCGAAACCTCAGAGATCAGACGGAGCTGGAATAGTTTGTCTCTAAGCGGAGACGTAAGCACAGTTCTTGATTTGTTGGTCACAGGCCAATAAGTGAGTCTTAAACTGTAGTTAAAATGTCTCACACCTGGTTTTGTCTAGTGAATATCCATACTCTTGTGTATTTCAAATTTTCTTTATCATTTTTGCTAGTTTGGCAGTAAGTAGACATCTCCATTTGTGGTACAGTAATTATTACGTTACGACAGTATTGTTGTGATATTTATGGGAAGACACATCATGTTTGCAGTGTATATTGTGAATATTATTGCATGTCCTGTGGGATGGTCATGGTACTCAAGATCTCGGAACTTGAGGTCATAAGATCAAGTGGTTTTTGAGACCATGCATTCGTTCTCACCAGCCACTGTCCCCAGACAGGAAAACGTCTTGGTTACGGATGTAACCTCGGTTCCCTGATGGAGGGAACGAGACGTTGTGTCGAACCGACAGAATGGGGTTTGTCTTGAGAACCTATCATCTTCTGAGTATTTAGAAAAGGCCAATGAAAATTGGCGAATGAAATTTGCATGCCGGGCTCCTCCCCGGATGTCCGGGTATAAGAGGGAAGCCGGCGTGCTCATTCATTCACCTTTGGTCTGAGGAGCCTAAAGCATCCTCCCCCGACCGCTGGGGTGGGCGGCCAGTGTTGTGGCATGAGGGACACAACGTCTCGTTCCCTCCATCAGGGAACCGAGGTTACATCCATAACCAAGACGTTCCCTTTCTGTCGGTCTCTCGATGTTGTGTCGAACCGACAGAATGGGGTTCCTATGGAAAACGCCACAGCACTGAGCCGCATCACAATCTCTGCGGAGCGACGTTGACTGGCCTGGGCGAGTCAGACAAACACGCTAACGCGAAATTATGACCTTCCAGTGAGTGGAAGGGGGACCCAGAGCTTTCCACAAAAAGTTGGGAAGCCCCCTAACGCCGGCCGTCACGGGCGGAGGCCTAATTCTCTAAATGGCGAGAAGCCGCCCGGCACCGTACGGGCCACTGGATAAGCATTATTCCCCCTGGGGGAAAAACGCTGCAGAGGCCACTACCTACCGTAGGGAGGAATTAGTGGAGACACCACATGGTCTCACCATCAGGGGAGAACTCATGGGAGGAATGTGCGGACTGCAGGAGTTAACCGCAAGGTGGGAGTCCACCTGGGGAGGTCATGGGTTGCCAAGATGGGAACCATTCATGAGGATACATCAGACGGAACAGCCCACGGATGGGGTGTTACCCGTCTGGAGCACTAGGTCCGGTTAGAGCTATGTGGGAGATAACTCAACTGTTCCCCGGCCTAAGGGGGCAGGGCTGCTCTGCCCAGCCTGTCCCCTGGAAGGGTGCTTAGTGATGGATGGAATGCCTGTTCTTTACCCGAGGGGAAAGAAGTGAGGCGGGATCGCCACTGCTTCCCCCGGAGGGGGAAGGGCTTCCGCAGGCGTATGCCCTACCGGCTGCCGGTCCCACACCTTGCCAGGATGCGGGCTGACACCGGTTCCGCGCGTAGGAATTAGAACCTCACGGAGTTGTTAGGCATAGCCCAACCCGCAGCTCTGCAGATGTCTGGCAGAGAGGCGCCCTGAGCCAGCCAAGAGGGGTGAGCCTCACCCCCAACGGGCAGGGGCGAAAGAGATCGGTATGCCCTAACGAGGGCATCCACGATCCAGTGCGCCAACCTCTGTTTGGAGACAGCCCTCCTGCTGACCTCCGAAACAGACAAAGAGCTGCTCAGAGCTTCTGGGCTCTGCGTCCGGTCCTAGTAGAGGCGCCCTGCGCGTACTGAACACAACACGGATAGGTTGGGTCTTCCTCCCCGGTGGGGAGCGCCTGCAGGTTCACCACCTGGTCTCTCGGGAGAGTGGTGGGAACCTTGGGCACGTAGCCGGGGCAGGGTCTCAAGATAACATGAGAATCCCGGCCCCGAGTTCTAGGCAATCTGTGGACACGGAGGGTGCTTGTAGATCCCCTACCCTCTTGGAGGTGAGCGCCATGCGGAAAGCCGTCTTTATCAAGACTGAGAAAGAGCGGCAACCCCGAGAGGCTCGAAGGGGGCGGGGCCTCTTGAGGCCCGCCACCTAGGTCGCAAGAGGGTACGGAGCGCGGGTAAGGTGGTCACCCTCTCGCGCCCCTTAGGAACCTAATGACCAGGTCGTGCTGTCCCAGAGGCTACCCAGCACTTATGTCATGATGAGCGGCCGTAGCGGCTACATACATTCCCAGTGTGGAGGGGGAGACCGACCGAGCAACTCCGCGGGTCTTCTCGCCGAGAAGAGCACCAGGACGAGAAGAGGCACCACCTATGGGCGTATAGCCGGCCAGTGGCCGAAGCCCTAGCCTGAGTGACGTCCCAACCGGACCGGGGGTGGGTCACTCAGGATCTCCTCGTCCCGTCCAGACATGGAGACCAGGTTTTACCTGGGATGCCGTAACGTGCCCCTTCCCCTGGGGAAGCTGTCCGCCAGGGGGAGCGGCCAGGGGGGAGTTGTTGTCAGAGCCTCAGCTCCGAGAACCAAGTCCTGGTTAGGCCAAAGGGGCGTAACAAGTACCACTTGATGCTCCTCTTCCCTGGCATTGCACAGGACCTGTGCAATGAGGCTCACTGGGGGGAAGCGTACTTCCGCTTGTCCCGCTGCCAGCTGTGCGCAAGGGCATCCGTGCTGAGGGTACCTCGGACAGGGAGTACCAAAGCGGACAATGGGTGGAGTCCGAGGAGGCATGAGCCGGCTGCGCGGGGAGGGAGTCGCCACTCTCCGCGAGGCGTCGACTGACGAGAGAGCGCATCGGCTGTCTGGTTCAGGACGCCTGGGATGTGTGTGGCTCACAGGGAGCTGATCACCTGCTGACTCCAGAGGAGGAGGCGTCGGGCGAGTCATGTTAGCTGCTGTGAGTAAAAGAATATGCCACAGCAGCTGTGCTGTCCGACCGGACCAGCACGTGCTTCCCTGCACGAGAGGTAGTCCTCAATGCAAGTAGCACAACCAACAACACTAGGCAGTTGAATGCCAACGCAGGCGGGGGCCCGTCCACCGCCCCGACACTGCTTGCCCGTTGCACACGGCACCCCAACCTTGCAGGGAGGCATCCCAAAGGGGACCCCTGTCCGCAAGAAGGTCATGGAGACCAGGGGGTTAGGGTGTGTCGGCAGAAAAGCGTGTGACCATACGCCTGCTGCCGGTGTGCCACGCTTTCCAAGGAACTTGACTCTGCAGCCAGTGTTGAAGCGGTCGTATGTGCATCGACCCGAGGGGGACCACCCCCGCCGAGGATGCCATGTATCCCAGGAGCCTCTTGTTACAGGGGGACCGCTGACTGTCTGATCTTCAGGCAGTTCAACACTGACCGGGCGCGCTCTGCCTCTGGGAGGCCGCGAGGGTGCGGGCTTCCTCGTCGCGGGACTCGCGCCCCCCCCCGGGGGGTGAGCGGGGCCGCTCGTGAGGACAGAGTCGAGTTCCCTACCGAGAAAGAGGATGCTCTGCGCCGGGGAGAGCTTGCTCTTTTCTCAGTTGACCTGTAGCCCCACTGATCTAGGTGCCGGAGCACAAGGTCCCTGTGTGTACACAACAGATCTCGTGAGTGTGTCAAAACTTGAGCCAGTCGTCAAGATAGTTAGTACCCGCACACCTCCTTCCCTACGGGGAAGGAGGGCGGCTTCCACGACCTTCGTAAAGACTCGTGGAGACAGGGACAGACCGAAGGGGAGGACCCTGTACTGATATGCCCGTCCCTACGGAGGATCGAGACATGAAAGTACGCGTCCTTCAGGTCGATTGCCATGAACCAGTCCTGACGCCTGACGGACGCCAGGATGCGCTTCTGCGTGACCATCCTGAAAGGCAGCATGTGTAGGTGCCTGTTCAGAACACGCAGATCCAAGATAGGGTGCAACCCTCCGCCTTTCTTGGGGACAATGAAGTACGGGCTGTAGAACCCGCTGAACATCTCAGCCGGTGGGACGGGCTCGATCGCTCCCTTCACTAGAAGGGAGGCGACCTCCGCCCGAAGTACAGGGGCATCCCTGCCTCTGACTGAGGTAAACCCCGGAACTTGGGCGGACGTGTAGCGAACTGAATCGCGTAGCCGAGATGGATCGTCTTCCTCAGCCAGCCTGACAGTCTGGGAAGCTGAGACCAGGCTCCCAGAACTGACACAGGGGGACTAGAGGTTTGATCTGCTTCATCGCCCCCGCGGAGGGTGGTTCGATGGCTAGCAGTACGGATTCCTTGCCGGGGGAGGACCCCCGTGGAGGAGATCGGCTCTGCTGTTTTTCCTGCCTGGCGATTGTCCGGCTCGACGCACTGTCTGTCTGAGAGTGCTGAAGGCTGGTGTTTATACTCGACATTGCGCTTCGCCATGACGCAACGTCGAGTTTGCCGTTCACCGTCGTGCAGAGGGTGAGAGCGGCTGTGGTAACCCAGAGAGAGAGGAAACTCTCCTTTTTGAGAGTAAGTGGGCGCCAGCCCCCGGAGGGGGCCAGCAGATGGAGGGACGGGGCAGGATCCGTCCCTATCCGACTTCCCAGCGATGTGGCTGGGGTCGGGCCCAATGGTAGCCTCGATCCCCCTGAGGTGTTCCCATGACGGCCGCTGCCGCGCGGCTGCTGATGGGGCGATGGTCTCCTCTTCGCTGTCTCCTCCAGGGGGGGCCGCCTGAGTGGGGGGCGCCAGAGCTGGAGGGCGTTGAAGAGGACCAGGGCTGCTGGGAAGCAGACAGTGCACAGGACTCGACGGCCGAGGCGGCCGAGTTGCGGCACGGAGGACTGCTTCTTACTGTCGAGAACCCTCCGGGGAGGCCGCGTGCGGATCTTGCGCCCCCCCCGACGGACGGGGGGTGAGCGGGGCCGCTGCGGCTCGACAGTAACACCAACCAGCCCCCCCTTGCGAGACAGGTACGTCGAGAAAGCGGACCTTCTCAGCATTACTCATCTGCGCAAGTATTGGCCAGAGGAGTTTCTCATGGACCACAAGTGTGGACATCGTCCGACCCAGGGCCCGCGTGGTCACCTTGGTCGCCCGTAGAGCGAGGTCGGTGGCGGCGCGGAGTTCCTGCATAAGCGCTAGGTCGGTCTTACCCTCGTGGAGCTCTCTCAACGCCCTGGCCTGGCAGGAGCCATAGCGTGGAGAGAGGAGGCAGCTTGGTCCGCCGCAATGTAAGCTCTCGACACCAGAGATGCCAAGACACCACATGCTTTGGACGGGAGTCTAGGTCGAGCCCTCCCAAGTGGCCGCCACCTACGGGCACGAGTGCACCGCGGCTGCATACTCCACCTGGGGGACACCGACACATCCGCCAGCTGTCTCAACCTCGAGGGAAGAGAGGGTGACAGAACTTTGTTTGACGTGAAACGTGCCGGGAAGGGGCGTTTCAGGTCTTACAAAGTTCCTCATGCACTTCCGGTAAACACGGCACAAACCCGAGGCGCCTTGTAGCAGCCGCGAGCGCCGGGAGAGGCAGTGCGGGCACTGTAACCCAACACTCACGGCGGCCCGTGAAAGCATGGCTAACATCTCGACATCCGCTTTTTCCTGGGCTCGACCCCCCGAGGGAGGGAGCCCGAGGAATCGTCGGAGTCGGATGGCAGTACGTCACCCCCCGATGCTGCAAGAGAATCTCATTCATCACGCATCGTGTCCGAATACGTGATTGAGGAATAAGACGGCGGACCGTCTTTTTTGGGGAACGGTCAGATGAGCGAAACGAGGTGTGAACGGTCCGTGAGCCGTGGCTGGCGGATTATCGCTCACAGTAACCCTCATATCACCCTCGCTGCTTGCCATAGCGGACGGCAGGGCCGTAGTCCTGCCGCCACGGAACGGGGAGCAAACGAGGTGGTGGCTGAGTCCCGTGGGAACACAGCCACCTGTGACGCAACGTCTGAATCGTCACCGCCCGCAGTGCGGGCAGGACGTATCCACAACGTCTGCCCCAGCGTACTGGAAGCAGGCATTGTGTCCGTTCCCCTCCTCGATGAGTGTGTTGCACCCATGAGAACAGCGGGACAAGCCACGCTGGAGAAATTTACTCTTTTAGAAAAGGACATTTTTGCTCAAACATCTCCGGAACTGCCGAGACGCCCAGGGTAGAGTCACTGCAGGAAGGGACCGTCCGCTGTCCACGTCGTAGATTCCAGCAGAAAGAATGATCACCCAGATCGTAGAGATGCTCACCAGATGCGTAGGCTCTGAAGAACAAAGGGTGAATGAATGAGCACGCCGGCTTCAATCTTATACCCGGACATCCGGGGAGGAGCCCGGCATGCAAATTTCATTCGCCAATTTTCATTGGCCTTTTCTAAATACTCAGAAGATGATAGGTTCTCAAGACAAACCCCATTCTGTCGGTTCGACACAACGTCGAGAGACCGACAGAAAGGGAACCACAGACTTCACTTCCTGTTTCCCACAGGCTGTCCCTTCTGCGCCATCATCAAACACGAGCGTTAAAGATTTTTACATTTAACATCATCCAGACAGTTACTCTACCGTTTATTCCTTATATCTATTTTTATAGTGCTAGTACATGTGGTGCAATTATAACAGATTGTTTGTTACCCAATGCGTACTAAACTGTTTTTTCTTTCAGCTATTTGTACAAGAACGAAATCCAGTCCATAGACCGGGAAGCCTTTAAGGGACTCGTGTCTCTAGAACAACTGTAAGTGAACTTCTTTCCCTTCAGCTTCTTTTGTCTGGTTCTTAAAGTGACAGTTCACCCCAAAGAATTGTGAATATTGACCGTGTTTACTGTTTAGTGAGGAATAGAAATGAGGTATTTAGCACAGTGTTTAAGCTGCTTTTTCCATTGAATAACTCACTTTTATTCACTTTTATTGAATGAGAGAAGATCAAATGGAAAGAAAATTGCACAAACAAAAAGTCATACCGGTTGGAAAGTCCAGATTTGTCATTTTCATGTTTAAGTCAATATTTCTAGCAATAGCTGCCAGAAATGTAGTACATTACAATGCTTTGTACAGATATTAATCATGATGTTATTTGATTCATGTTTTCATTAACAAAAACACATTCAAGCATTATGCCAAATAAAAAAAAACATTGCTTTCATTCAAAATATGTAACTATAAAAAATACTGTTCCATGTCTTTCTTAATAACAATAGGAAGAATGTTAGCTATAATGTCAGATTAAAAAAAAATTGTATACGTCTCTATCTTATGAATAAGTCTTTATAAGCTTATGAATTCAGCTTGCTAGAATTCAAATGCTAATGATATGTTTTATTTCTGTTGAATTTTGTGTGTAGATTAAAAGGTATCTGCGGTTTTGTTGCTTGAGTTATGTGCAAAACATATGCCAGGAAAAAATGAAACACTCTTTTACAACCACCTTTCGTATTCTCAACTCCATCAGCCCTTAATCCAGAAGGACTTTTAAAGCTTTTGCAGGCAAGCTGGCTCCGATAGACTGTTGACTACATTCATATTACAGAATTATTTACAGCGTAGCAAGCCCGAAAGAATCTGCACATTTCGTTTTCTGCAGATTTGATTTAAGGTTAAAAAGCAAATCCTAGAATCAAAACACAAAGCCGAAATAATTGCAACAAATGATGCCTTTTAAAACAGAGGGCAGAGAAAACAGAGGGCATTCATAAATGCCAAGTAATGTCAAAAAATGCCACAGTACATATGACTTGTGTCTTTTTTCACAGATACCTGCACTTCAACAACATTGAGTCGTTGGAGCCAGAATCTTTCTCTCATCTACCAAAGCTTGAGCGTTTGTGAGTCTCGCATGTATCTCAAAACTCAATTCTCAGAGATGTTAGTCACGCAAGTCTTGTA
Source organism: Triplophysa rosa (assembly GCF_024868665.1). Taxonomy (NCBI): domain Eukaryota; kingdom Metazoa; phylum Chordata; class Actinopteri; order Cypriniformes; family Nemacheilidae; genus Triplophysa; species Triplophysa rosa. The sequence goes on from NC_079899.1 coordinate 3,498,339, forward strand.
GGTGTCTTTACACATCCTCAAGTGACCATGCAGAATAACATTTATCAGCAGTCTGTGTAGTGCAATGAGGGAGAAGCTCATTTGTAGAATGTGTTTTCCGTCTCTTTCTTTCCTCTTGGCCTTTGTTCTAAATGTTTCGCGATCGTGGCGCTGAATGCCTTCGGAAATTCACCCACACACATTCTGATGTCTTTAAAAGATGAACAGCCACTTGTGCCTAAACACGTGCTCAGTGCTGGAGCGACAGGAACGCCCCGGGTATTTGATTTTGAATATTTCTTTATTAAGAAGCCCACTGGATGATAATGAAGAGAACGGAATGTGGATGTTGTTCAAGGAAAGATAGCATTCCTAATGTCAATTGGAGTGGTTGTGGATGATTGTGTGCTCCCTGGGAAAGTGACACTATCTGACCTGGTAGAAAATCATAACATCCCTGTGGACCTTCTGCGGGAACATCACAGTTGAAACTTCAATGGCCTTTTTCCTGTAGCCAGAATCAGTCATGATAGCCAAACACTTACATAATGCCCTCATTAAACTCCGTTCTCCAGAGGCGATGCCAGAAACATCATGTCCTGTAAACAAAGGCTGAGAAAAACCTATAGAATTTTAAGTGCAAACACATGGTGTGCGAATGGTAAACAAGTTCGAGCTTCGAATTTCTTAATGCAGAAAGTAAATTATAACCAAGAGTTGGTCTTTGAACAAATTACTTTCTCTGCTTTTTGTTCTGTGTTAAAAGACCTAGATATAAATAAATTGCCAGGTCCTGATCGCTTATCGCCCTTATCACTCCTTTGTTTTTAATATTAGCGGCTGATATTATTTCTTCTCTGTTGATGTATTTGATGTATTTTCCTTGAAGTTTCTAGTAATCTTGAAGACCTAGATTAGGTGGATCAGGTGTGTTTAATTAGGGTTGGATCTAAACTTTGCAGGACAGTGGTCCTCAAAGTTTAAGACCTCTGGTTAAATATTTTTTTATTTAACTAACGATATTGCATGGATCTAGAAGTTAGCATTTGTAGTTCCTCTGTTAAAAGGGGGAGATTCTTCTATATTAGATAATTACAGACTTATGTGCAAACTTTGTATTCAATAAAAACTTTTGGGATACACAGTCGTTTCAAAAGTGTAAATGAATGAGACTTTAGATAAAAAACAACATTGTGATTGTCTTTTCATGAATTTATCAAAAGGCATTGACACTGTAGATCATGATGTTTTATTAAAAAGGCTAAGATGGGTAGGACAGTAAGAAAGGTGACTGTGTGGTTGACTGCTTCTGTTGTTCACCCAGTGTGTACAGTTGGAAGGTATTTAGTAAGGTCCTATGGATGTTGTTAGAGGGGATCCCTCAAGGATCTGTCTCGGGGCCGTTATTATTAAGAATATTTAGTAAAAATTGTCTTGATTTTAAAGTTGATAATGCAAGGTTTTATTTTTAGGCACACAATAATATTAATTTATTGTTCAGCACCGTCTAAGCAGCAATCTGTGGCTTTATTACAAAATGATTTCGACATCATCCAAAATAGGTTTTGTGCTTTGGTCTTAAATGTTTGCGAAAAAACAAAATGCATGCTTTTTTAAACGCAAAAAAATCTTGAGATATTTATTTTACTCTTTAGACGTCTCTTTACTCTTTAGGGGAGTTTGATTACATCATTATCGGAGTACATATTCCTTTTGGTATTATCATGAACAACACATTACACTTTGGTTCACGTATTACGAGACAAAAAGTTAGGATTTTACTTTAAAATGTCTTTGTTTTTTGCTCGCTTTAATACTTCAGTCAGATGTTTTACTGTATACTGTTTTACTGAATTTGATGCGTTTGTGTGTTTGCTTAAAGACTTAAAGGCGGGGTAACCGATTTCCGAATTACGCTTTAGACAACTGAGTCGGGCCGAGTACCAAAACAACCTTGTAGCCAATCAGCAGTAAGGTGCACAATGCACAGGACGGACATTAGCCGAGTCGAGCGCTGACGAAAGCGAAAGATGGGGGTAGGGGTGTGTTTGTTTTGGTGATTTGAACATCAACAACGGCTAAGAGAAATCGGACACCCCGCCTTTAATGTGCCTGGTTTGTAAATTGATAAATTTGTGTTGATGTCTTTTGCAGATTTTTGCACAACAACAGAATAACTCATCTTGCATTAGGAACCTTTTCCAATTTGCAGTCCATGAAGAGGCTGTGAGTAATTTAAGTTCAAGTTTGTTCGATTTTGGCCCGGTTTCACAGACATGGCTTAGCTTAAGCCAGGACTATGCCTTAGTTAAAATACGATATTTAAGTCGCTTTTATTAAAATGCCTTAGATAAAAATATTACTGGTGTGCATATTGAGACAAAACAGTGGCAATTACATATTTTACGATATGTCAGGGCAATTTATTTTCAGTTAAGACGGCTCAAACTTTCATTTTAGTCTAGGACTAGTCTTAAACCTTGTCTGTGAAACCATGACTTAATCCGTCACTTAAAGTTGTAAATGCTCATAGATCAACTACATGAATTATTAGAGCCCTGAGAACTGAAGATCTCATTTGCTCATTTGCACGTGTGTGTTTGCGGGTGTTTATAGGCGCCTGGACTCAAACACGCTGAACTGTGACTGTGAACTGCTGTGGTTGGCCGATCTGTTGAAGCAGTACGCAGAGTCCGGTAACGCTCAAGCCGCTGCGACGTGCGACTTTCCCAGCCGCTTACAGGGACGCTCGGTCGCAACTTTAACTGCGCAAGAGCTCAACTGCGGTGAGTTCACTGAGACGCATAAACACGCCTCACACCAACATACACAAATCAAAACCAGTATGAGCAACTGTCACTAAATAGTTGTAAATATTTAGAAGGCCACGATCGCCACATTCACAGCACTGCGCTCAACGGGACCCGTCTGAACATCTTTGTGCATGTAGTCATCACAAAATATCTAACAGATGCTGCACTGAAGGATGGAGTGAATTCCCAGATGTTGCTGTTCACATGCTTAGCCTCCTATTTGTCCGAGCTGCGGGTCAAACGGGATTCATTTCGTTTTAAGCATCTGTGAAACAAATACGGGTCAACTCTACTGGGCCATTGTGCTTTAGAGAAAATCGCAGATTCAGCGTATAATATTAGGCAAATTTCCAGTTCGGCAAATCTGAATCAATACCAAATGTGAATCTTACATGCAGAAATAGACACAGTCTGCAACATATGACATTGTTTTGAGTTACACAAAACAAATCCCAGTTACAAGAAAAGAAAAAAAGAGATTCAGTACTGAAACAGTTTTGTAAACATGAGTCTCCAAACAATACCTCTTTGACTCATATTTTCTACAAGTCTGAGATTGAACGTTGTCCCAGCTCTTATGGGACCTCAGAGTATCAGTAGAGTGTTCACCACAAACCACGGCAGAAGTTTTGCTGTATGGGCTTGCTCAGGCTTGTGACAGTAATAAGCCCCCCGATGGCCCTGCAGAAGAACGACGCCCTCTATACATAAAACACAGCACACTGATGCCTGTGGCACCTGTCAAAACACAGCAGGACAAAAGAACGCAACACCAGCCCGCGCAAAACCACTGCAGTACATTCAGCCACGCAGCTTGCAATGCTGTCGCACGATAAAGTGACCAGATCTCTTTATCGCAGGCCGAAAGCAAAAATTAAAGGGGTTGTTCACACAAAATTGTTTTTTTTCACGTCAGTTAGAATCCATGTGATTTTCTTTCTTTTGTAGAACAGATGTTTAGCAGAATGACCAGATGTGTTTTTTTATACTCTCACTGTAAATGGGGACAAGGATTGAGAAACTTCAAAAACAGAAAAAAACTATGCCGTGACACTTCTTTAGCTTTAATGTTCACAAATGTGGAGGAGAGTTGAAAGTTATGGCTGAGATAAATATTTTTAGCAAATAATGACCTAAACGTAAACTCAAGTGTCTTAGGGCGCGTTTACACTATACCTTTAAATGGTTAACTTTGCATTTTTATGCATTAATATGCACTTTGGCCAGTCATTTACGCAGCATCAGTGTTTTAGGGGCATAAAAATGCAATCTTTAGAAAACCTGATTTTAAAGTGCAAGTTTTTGGAAATGTATGAAGTGTTTCTTTACATAGTGACATCGCCAACTACTGGCCTGGTATAAGCAATACAGCGTTCAATACAGCCTTGTTTCGCGGATCCGCGTGAACGTGGATTGCTTTGACAACGCTGTCATCTGTACACAAATTTTTCAAAAAAGGACATTTCCATTTTTTATATAATGTCGCGTAAACATACCCTTATTTACGATATATTGACTTTTTCATGTTTTTTTGTCAGTTTCTGACTGTCACTGGATGCTGTATTATATGGAATAATATTCTGTTAAATCTTTGTGTTTCATTGTAGAAATAAAGGCATATGGGCTCAGAACAACATTAGGTAGTTAAATGACAACAGAATATTCAGATCTTTCGAATGCATTCATGTAAAATAAGGAGAACTGTTCCTTTAAACAGCAGTCTGTCGGTGTGCTACATTTTGCAGCCAGACGTTTGGAAACAGTTCAACAGTTGTGTCAGACGGTTGGGGAACATATTTTACCACGTGCCCAGTGGTGTCGGTGGGTAATATTTGGGGTTTAACACACAGCCGTTGTGACCACATACACAATCACCCTGTGTCTGGCCCTCAACCAACACAAGCAGGCATGTCAGCAGAGGAAGTGAGGCAAGAGAGACATGTCAAATGTTATTTTCAGTATGCTGTTATTCTTAAAGCTTTCACAGACTTATTCTGCTGCATGTTTATTTGATTTCATCTTGGACGTGTGGAGCAGAAGTGCCCCGGATCACATCAGAGCCGCAGGATGTTGACGTAACCTCCGGGAATACCGTCTACTTCACCTGCAGGGCAGAGGGCAACCCCAAACCACAGATCATCTGGCTCAGAAACAAGTACGCTTACATTCGTTCTCTACATGTTTATAGGAATAGTGCACTCAAAAATGAAACCCCTAGTGTTGTTCCAAACCTGTTGGACTGAAAAAAGAAGTCTTCCCATGTGCATTTTCATAATAGCGACTGCGGCTGTCAAGTACCAAAAATGCACCAATAAAGTAGTCCAGGCTGTGCTCCAAGTCTTCTGAAGGATAGCTTTACGTGCAAAACAAATCAAAATTGAACCCCTCTACTGCTGAAGTGTTCTAGATCAAATCTCATTTGCTATAATTTCAGATGAAGACAAATTTAACGTCAGCGAATACTAGTGATGAAAAAAATTGTTGCTTCTTTTGTCTTATTTTTGACAAAACACTGATACAAAGTATTTTAGCACCATCATTTATTAAAAATGACTTTTAAGAGCCATAGCAGAAGGGAAAATGATTCCCAAATAAAGACATAATTCTGTTCTGCTGCACACTACGGGTGTCACAATGTATCAGTGTTGACAATAACTGTGGCATTAAAAACGTGATATCATTAGCATTCTACACAGAGTGTAATATTGTAAACTATTTAGCAACCATTTAAAATTTGACCTTAAGTCACAATGGTTACAAACTCTCTCTCTCTCTCTCTCTCTGCCTACATTTGTAATTAATTGACCAAATAACAGACGAGAAACCAAATACAATTCAAAGTGAATTTTACTGATGCCATCGTTTATTTCTTAAATTTTTTCAAATTATTTTGGTGATGATAACCGTGTAGTTAAAAATCTAATACCGTGACAGGCAACAATCTATGCACCTATAGGATTTTTTTGCCTGATACCGATTTCAGGAAAATTCTATTGGCCGTTACCAATGTTTGTCACTGGCTCACTTATTATAACTTTGATGTTTTGACCGTGTTTTAAATGATCATTTTCATGGATCATTGAACATTCAACAGTCCAGTATTATAAGATAAAACTATCGGTTTGTTATTTCTGCCTTTTTCATGCCATAGCTGATATGCAGATAGTGTTCAATTTAAATAAAATAATAAATCGTCCGACATAATATCAGCAGCAGATATAACGGTGCATTTGTCAAATCTATCACATAGCTTCAGAAGACTTGGACTGCGGTGATATGAACTACTATATTGATTCTGTTATTGTGCTGTTTTGGATCTTGACAGCTCCAGTTCTTATTATGAAAAACACTCTGGACAATCTGCAAGATATCTTTGGACAAAAGAAAGTTGTGTTTGGAACAACATAAGGGTGAGTAAAAGATGTCCGAATGTTAACCTTTTTATGTTAGATTTTGTTTGTTTTATCCAGAAATGTGAGTTTCAACTTTTTTTGTCAGCAATGCTTTGAACATGAGGGATGACACTCGTCTGAATCTTCTGGAAGATGGAACTCTGATGATCCAGGACACACGCGAGACGGACCAGGGTGTATATCAGTGCATGGCCAAAAATGTGGCCGGAGAGGTGAAGACTTCTGAGGTCACCTTGCGATACTTCAGGTCACCTTGTGAGTCTTTTTCATTTTTATTTTACATTTTTTTATGTTCTATTCATATTTAATTAACTTTTTCTTATATTTAAAATATTTGCAATTTTTTTTATGTGCTTTTGATGTTTTTTATATTGCTATATGTTTATTTTTTAACTATAAATATTATATATACATATACATTTTTGTTTATTTTTTGTTTTTATTTATGTTAAGGTCATCACTGACAGTCTTAATTTAAAAAAAATCTAAATAATAATGTGAATTTGTGTATGAAAAGAACTCATTAATAACACAGTAATACAGATTTACTAGATTTGAGTTCTGTCTCTCTGAGCCTTTTGGTTTCTGTCCGTCAATATGCAATATTATGCGAAAGTATTCACCTGAAGGCTGGAACATGCTAAGGCATTAACAAATAGTTCACAAATTTGACTGTTCCATGTCAAATCATGCTGTCTGACACTCAGCAATCTGTTTTGGGGCCTTACAACTGACAGTAGATCTTCCTCCGTTCAGCTCGGCCCAGTTTTGTGATCCAGCCACAGAACACTGAGGTGCTGGTGGGGGAGAGCGTGACCCTGGAGTGCAGCGCGACGGGTCAGCCACAGCCCCGGATAACCTGGACTAAAGGAGACCAAACGGCCCTGCCGGTGGACCCCCGCATCAACATTACACCTTCCGGCGGTCTTTACATTCAGAGTGTCAATCAGGCTGATGGAGGACAGTACGCCTGCTTTGCGAGCAACAACATTGACACCATCCATGCCAATGCGTATATTATAGTACAAGGTAAGAGATTCACTCTGAGCATTTATTCTGTGTGCAGATAGATCATATTTTGGTCATGTTTGGCAATGTACTTGTAATTTCTCTCTCATGCGCCAGCTCGTCCACAGATCACGGTGACCCCTCGGGATCAGTCAGTGTTGGAGGGTCACACAGTCGATTTTCCCTGTGAGGCCAGCGGTTACCCCCAGCCGGTCATAGCGTGGACGCGTGGCGGTATGTCGACTTTTTAACAGTCTTTAGATCAAGTCGGCAATTTAAATAATAACAGCTCTTCAGGAATCCTCCAATTTTCATTTATAATGGTGTTGTTTACATTTACATTTTGTCATTTAACAGACGCTTTTATTTAAAGCGACTTACAAAGTAGGGGAAAACAATAGAAGCAATTTGTGCAACAAAAGAACAACAATGCATAGGTGCAGTAAAACTGGTCTCGGTTAGCCTACCACAGTATACGGAGCTAAGAATTTCTTTCTTTCTTTCTTTCTTTTAGTTTTTTTGTTGAAGATTAATGTGATGTTTCAGGTTTAATACAAGTGATGCTCTATATCTGTGACATGCTGTCATTTACCAAAAAACATTTTTCTTGGTTTTCTGAGGGACTGAGTTAAAAATATTCTCTGTGATAATTGACAGCATGAATACGGCTGCGGTCAACAGTGTTTAACTTGTACTGAACCCAGAACATTCCTTTAAAGGACACAAGGACACATTTTAAGTTTATTGAATTACCAGTGTATCAGCTGTTTACAAAGCTTTCAGTTGTGGCATAATAACAGAACGTCTGTTTTTCTCACCATAGGCAGCCCTCTGCCCAATGAAAGAAGACATGTCATCCTGTCGACGGGCAGCTTGCGAATCAGTCGCGTGGCCCTTCACGATCAGGGCCAGTATGAATGCCAGGCGGTCAGTCCGGTTGGCACTGCCAGGGCAGCTGTTCAGCTAAACGTTCTTCAGACCGGTGAGAACAAATTCACAATATCCATGATCCTCTAACCAGCGTCTGCTGTTCGTGTTTAAAAAAATGTATTGTGAGTAAAGGAATGTATGACATTTTTTCTGGAAATTGGTTACACGCTATTGGTAATTTGATTATTTACAACAAGTGCGATAGCAATTGTTTAACTATTGTAGTCATTTTTGGTGTAAATTTGCAGTAAAACCCTAGTAACAACAAATTTAGTATAGTCTCGCCACAATAACCGTAGTATTACAATAATATATGTAGTTTAGCAAGAAAAATAGCTAAAAAAACAATTATTACAAATAAAACCTAGACTTTGGAATGAGAAAATTCTAAACACACCCCTGCATATGTGACAGATTTTTATTATATACTGTACCTGCGTTGTATGTGATGTCACCAAACTTGACCTTTGAAATGCAGCGAAACGCGTTTTCCTTTTTTTGCTTGAGCTTGTATTTCCGGTCTGATGCATATGAATGTAAGTCAATGGAACGAAAAGTCTAGTAAGAGCGGCATTATATAACACTTAGAGTAACAACGTATAGTCAACAAAGTAGCTTGTTTCTAAAGCAACTGTGTTCTATGATGCTGTTCTTAACATTTAATGAGACGTTTTTCTATATCTTGACTTGTTTGATATATTGCTCCTGCTCTGTATTTACACATTAGTAATCATTTCATCATTAGATGTGTAAATAACATAAAGCGGTACTGAGAGCATAACAACTATATATACACTGTGATCTAAATGTCGCTATAGACGGTTTCAGCAGCAGCAACATAAACAAACATTATGTAGCCCAAACTTAACATCCGATGAAACCGTCGATATAACGAAGATTACAAAATACAAATGAGTGATTATCCACTGAAACCAGCGGGTCAGCTGTCCATGGTGTTATACCCAGAGGAAAGGAGGTTGACTTCATAAACAAATTAGTCATTTACCCACAACCGAAGCCTACAATTAAAATAACAATACCCCCATAAAACCTCAATGACAGATGTGGAACCACGTCCCGGCGTGTGAGTGCCTCTTAAGCTTTATTACAGGCTTGTGGAAGGGCCAGGAAAGCTCGCCGCTTTGAAATTCCCACATGACGAGATGTTTTCCATGTAGTGATGGCAGTTAACACACTGCATAACAACCGGCAGGATTTACTGTAAAACCTAGGCCTTGCTTTGACTCACGGCTGGTTTCATTTAAAACAGCCTCACAGAAACCGATGGAAGAGAAGTGAGAAAATTATTTCTCTTAGACATCAATGGAGAGCAAAGGGAAGTCCCATCAGGCATCTCACATATTTCTCTTAAAAGAGAATCTCGCAAATGTCTCCGATTTTTCAAGTCTGCAATCAAAAGTTAATATTATTGAAGATCTCAATATGAACTCAAACATTTCTCATCAAATTTACCCAATTTAACCTCTACAATCTACATTCATTTTACACCTCCAGCCTCTTCATGTGTCCCAACAATTCCTGTCTCATTTGTTTCAGTTTTTAATGCTCCTAAATTATTTTAGAAAAACCATATGAGACTAATTTGATTCTCCATCAAACAATAAAAATAAACATTCCTCTGGGCAGTTATTTGCTATCTTAGCAGTTGTGACAGTTACTTTTATTTAGCCGTTAAGGAGATGAGCTGAAGGGCAGATCAATGGCTCTCATCTGCTGGGTCACGACCCTAACATGGCTCGCAGATCTGTTGGCCGGCAATAAAAAGCAACGCTTTAACCACCTATTCATTTCGCAACCCTGACTACTCAGGAATATGAGAAATGACTTCCCATATGTTTTGTTGTTTTGTTTTTATTTCGGCGCAAATTCATCTGACATGATCGAAGCATCCAAATGAAACAATTGCCAACATTGGACAATAACCATGAACAAAACAACACGAGCCTAAAGAAGACAACTCAAACAACAACGACTGTATAAATAAAATGAGGATAAACATGGTTTGCGGTGAATAATAGTCTCCCAGGAGCATGAAACCACTTAAATTAAAGAGACTTCTAGGAAGTTATACAATTATAATGACAGTCATGTTGCATATTGTTCAGTTTGCAGTCAAACACTGAAACACTGTTTACTTTTCTTTTCGTAAGTAAATCATTGTGTTGTCCTGAAAACTGGTGTAGATCATTGGATGATCCCCTTCATTGTCCACAACCATATTGGAAGGCCCCCACTCACAGTTTTATTCTCTAGTTCGGCATAGTAAGAAAAAATTATATTTGTGATCAAAATACTCAGACACTAACTAACACTAAGAACAGTGCTATTATGGTCCAATAAAACTATTAAAACGTGTTAATTGAAATCAAAATATAGGTCTAAATGTTGTTTGTAAAACTAAACAAAATGTAGAACTGTCTAAGCAAATTCTTTTATTGACTTGGATAAATAATAAGGAAAAATAATGAAAAAACTGGAATAAAAAATTCCAAATAAATAACAAATAAAATATATAAACATTAAAACATCTCTTAAAAATATCTAAATTTTTAGCTAGATTTGGCTTTTTAATTTTTTTAAATAATTTTAACTCATCTTGATGCCCCCTGGTTAAAAAACACAGCTGACAGAATGTAAATTCTGTCATTATTTGCACGCCCTCTTGTCATTTCAAATCTGTATGACTTTCTTCTGCAAAACACAAAAGAATATATTCATAAAAATGTTGGTAACAGAAAACCATTGGTCCCCATTGACTTGCATTGGTTTTGTGTTCATACAATAGAAGTCAATGGGGACCGACATTTTTTTAAATATCTTCTTTTGTGTTTTGCAGAAGAAAATCACACAGGTTTAAAATGAGTAAACGATGACCGAATTTTCATTTTGAAGATGATTGTTTCTGTAACCTCTGCTCATTGCTTTGAGGTTCAGATGTTTCAATGATGCTTTTTAACCAGCAAATCCACGTTGGCCTTGACGTGTCTTCAACTGAACCTCTTGCCCTCTCATTGACTTCCTCGTAATTACGGTACCTTAAGAACTGGTGCACGTATGACCCGTGCATGCTCACATGATAGATGCAGCTGTTTCTCAGTGCGCTGTAATCATTAACATGTGTTTTTACATCATCAGTAACGCCTGTTTTCACAAATGCTCCAAGGGATTTGACCGTGGAGTCTGGATCAGATGTCCAGATTCCATGCAGTGCTCAGGGCGAGCCCACACCTATCCTCACGTGGAGCAAGGTTAGACCAATGGGCTCTTTGCACAACAGCCACCTCCATCCATCCACGGCAGTCCTCACGGAACTGTCCCGAATCTCACTGAAACTGAAATCTGTGGTCCTGATCTGCAGGATGGAGTGCAGATAACTGAGAGCGGGAAGTTTCATATCAACCCTGAGGGTTATCTGGAAGTTCACGACGTGGGGCTCGCCGATGGGGGAAGATACGAGTGTGTAGCTCGTAACTCCATTGGCTATTCCTCATCCAGCATGGTGCTAACCGTTCAAGGTAAGAAATGAATAGGTAAAAGGAATAAAATGGAAAAGAAGTACAATACAAGACAATTACCTGCCTGTCTGAACCTCAATCTGGACGTTTGAATTGGTTTTATGTTCTTGTGTCTCCAGTACCACAGGTGAGCAGGGAGGGCGATCCATACGTCTCCACGTCCCTCGAAGAGGCCATTCGGAGCATAAACAGCGCGATAGACTCCACGAGGAGGCAACTCTTTGACGGGTAGGCTTTCAAATATGCCAGGAAAAACAAATCCCTGTGCTGTGAGTCACAATTCTATAAGCCATCAGGAATTTACTGGCATCATGTATACCCTGGACAAGGGCTGGTCAATGTGATGTATTCGTCACCCCTCACTGGAAAGGAAGCCTACGCTTTGGCCTTTGCGCTAGATCGGTGGGTTGTTGAAGGAACAGTTCACCCAGAATTGAAAATTTACCGTCATGTTGTTCCAAATGTGTATGACAAACCAATAACTATATATACAGTAATATTGTTATTCTTATTGTTTAAACCAGAAGCGCCAATAAGCGAAAAGGCATTATGAGTCGTCCAATACATTTCTCTGTGAAACTGCTTAAATGTATTTCTTTGTTTGTTTCCAAAAAATGATCAGCAAGCAACATATTCATTTTCTCGCTTAGTAGGAATTTTTATTTTTTGGTGAACTAACGCTTAAAAACTGTCAAACATAATGCCACATGACACATTCGTGTTTTTAGCCAACCCAGTCTCAAGGCATGGCATCGGCACAAAATTTTATCGTGTTCATTGACACGAATTTCCCCCTTTTTTCGTGTCACTTAGCACAACTTTCAATACACAGATCGCGTGTGCATGTACGTTTATATATTTATAGCCTGATATCAAAAGAAGTCGTACATATTTTAGGATGTGGTTATTGGCTAACCAACACCTTACCTCATCCCAAACCCTAAAATCACAGCCGCAAAGGCTAATTTTGCTAAAAACGCGAGTTTCACGTGGTGGCAAAGCAACGATAAATGGCTCCCCTAACCCAGCCCCTAAACCTAACGTCACAGGAGCAAAGTCAAATCATTACAAAACATACCAATGAGATTGTAGGAAATAGGAATTCACACGATTAAGCCACCTTGTAAAATGAATTCCCATCAGATTGCGTTGATATATACATATGAAAGATGCTGCATATTAAAATATGTTAGATTGAAAGCCGTGCTGGGTGACACAAAAAAAGGGGGAAAATCGTGTCTATGAACACGAATGAATAGATTACAGTACATGACATTGTCACAAATTCCCACGAGACTGTGTTGTTTTAGCTCAAGAGAGATTTGCTTCCAAAACAAATATTCTTTTTATAAAGTCTATCTGAATGATAATGATATCCTCGTCAGGAGAGATTGCAAACGTCTGGCGTCTGGCTTGTGTTTCAAGTCTGAATTACAAAACCGATGTCATATTTCCACAGAAAACACAGATTTGCTATTTTAAATTGTATTTAAATACAGTTAAAATATTTTTGGGAGGTTGGCAAGATATAAAAGCCTTCTTTTTGATATTATGCAGTCCAAGACAAAACACGCCATGTGTTTGGCACAAGTGCTTCAGTGTTATACTGTTTTAAATTGGCACCTGATGTGTTCTCCAAATAATATTGTTTTATCAAGCTTATAATAAAAATGACATTAATGCTGTATATGATTTTAATGTTCTTTTGATTTTGTTTGAATCGACACCAACAGTTTTTAGAGCTGAAAGGTTGACTGTTAACTTTGGCAAAGCGCTTGCTCTTTGTTTTATCTGCTTCACTCATATGACCTCAACTATAATACTATAATAAATAAGAGTTGACTGTTTGTAGTTAATCACACGTACAAGATCAAATAAGCAAAGTCACATTGTGAGCCTGTTATTTATAGCTGGGAACATTTAAAAATGTCTGTTTTTACAAAACGCATCTTAAAGGTGTAGTTTAACCAAACATTTCTTTCTTTCATCATTTACTCACCATAATGTCATTCCAAACCTGTATGACTTTCCTTTCTTCTGTAGAACACAAAAGAAGATATTAGAAGGATGTTAGTGTAAACACAAAACCCCTGAGACATTTCTCGAAATATCTTATTTTGTCTTCCACAGAAGAAAGAGTCATATACAGTTTATTAACCATGTGTAGGTGAATAAATGCTAAGCAAATATTTTTGGGGGGTGAACTGTCCCTTTAAGGCCTGTTCAACCATTTGTACGTCTATGCGGAACATTTCGTGTGCAGTGATGTTAATGTGTTCTCCACCATCACCTTTGTCAGATCTCCCCGTACCCCCGCCGAGCTGCTGGCTCTGTTTCGTTACCCCCGGGACCCCTACACTGTGGAGCAGGCCCGAGCGGGAGAGATTTTTGAGCAGACGTTACTTCTCATTCAGAGGCATGTCAACCAGGGCCTCATGGTGGACACGAATGGAACCGGTATCTCACGTAACCCCTTCCATCTGCTTTTCATATCATTACTACAAACATTTCTCAGCCAAATTACCATATTAGTCTATTGTTACCACTAACATAAAAACGTCATGAGCTAATACAAGTGCCAGCTTGCTTTTATTACAAGTAATTGACATTAGAATGCACAACTGGTTTATGTCGAAGGAAACGTGTAAGTGGCTAATGCTCAGCAGACACTGTTTGTACTGCCAAGGAGACAACACTGTTATTCTGGTTATGACAACCACATAGCTTCCAGTGCCACATGATGGCAAAAGGATCCTGTGTGTTTGGACAATCTGGGTGTTTTACCTTCCAGCCAGATTCACTGTCAAGGCACTGTTTTCTTTAAAAGAATAGTTCATCAAACAAATAATTTGCTCATCCATTTTAATATACTGTATTTCATGTTTACAATCGTCTCTCAGCCTTCCGCTACAATGATCTGGTGTCACCACGTTTCCTGGATATGATCGCCAACTTGTCTGGCTGCCAGGCCCATCGACGCTTTAACAACTGCTCCGATATCTGCTTCCACCAGAAGTATCGCACCCACGACGGCACCTGCAACAACCTTCAGCACCCAATGTGGGGCGCGTCCCTCACCGCCTTCGAACGCTTGCTAAAGCCCGTCTACGACAATGGTTTCAATCTCCCACGCGGGACCACCGAGAGATGGCACAACGGCTTCCCTCTGCCGCTCCCGCGCCTGGTGTCCACCACAATGATCGGCACGGAGACCATCACCCCTGACGACCGCTATACACATATGCTCATGCAGTGGGGCCAGTTCTTGGACCACGACCTGGATTCCACCGTCGTATCCCTTAGCCAGTCACGTTTCTCTGATGGACAGCTGTGCACCTCGGTGTGCACCAACGACCCTCCTTGCTTTCCCATTATGTTCCCGCCGAACGACCCACGGCAGCGGCGCAACGGAGCACATTGCATGTTCTTCGTGCGGTCCAGTCCAGTTTGCGGCAGCGGAATGACGTCTCTGCTTATGAACTCGGTGTATCCACGTGAACAGATGAACCAGCTTACCTCCTACATCGACGCTTCCAACGTATACGGTAGCTTGAAGCACGAGACAGAAGAGGTCCGGGACTTGGCCAGCCACAGGGGAATGTTACGTCAGGGTATTGTTCAACGCACCGGTAAGCCGCTGTTGCCGTTCGCCATCGGGCCACCAACGGAGTGCATGAGGGATGAAAACGAAAGTCCCATCCCTTGCTTCCTAGCCGGCGATCACCGTGCCAATGAGCAGCTTGGGTTGACGGCCATGCACACGGTTTGGTTCCGCGAGCATAATCGCATTGCTAGCGAGTTGCTACGTCTCAACCCTCACTGGGACGGGGACACCATTTACCACGAGGCCAGGAAAATCGTTGGGGCTGAGATGCAACACATCACTTACAGCCACTGGCTCCCTAAAATCCTCGGCGAGGCTGGAATGAGACTCATGGGTGATTATAACGGCTACAATCCCAACATTAACGCCGGTATCCTCAACGCTTTCGCCACCGCCGCCTTCCGGTTCGGCCACACGCTCATTAATCCCATTCTGTACCGTTTAGACGAGAACTTCCAGCCGATCCAGCAGGGACACATCTCACTGCATAAAGCTTTCTTCTCTCCTTTCCGCATTGTGAACGAGGGAGGCATTGATCCGTTGCTTCGCGGCCTGTTCGGAGTAGCGGGGAAAATGCGTGTGTCCACGCAGCTGCTAAACACGGAGCTCACGGAACGTCTATTCTCAATGGCGCATGCTGTGGCACTCGACCTCGCCGCCATGAACATTCAAAGGGGGCGTGATCACGGCATCCCATCGTATAATGACTACCGGTTGTTCTGCAACCTCACATCCGCTCAGACGTTTGAGGATCTGAGGAATGAGATTCAGAACCCCAGCGTACGTGAAAAGCTTCAAAGGTTAGTCGCGATAGTTGTTAAACATTTAATAATACTGAATTCCACACTTTGTTGGGTATAATGGTATGTTCTTCTCGCAGACTCTATGGCACGCCTCTGAATATCGATCTGTTTCCTGCTCTGATGGCTGAAGATCTGGTGCCCGGCAGCAGACTGGGTCCAACTCTCATGTGTTTACTAGCCACCCAGTTTAAACGGCTGAGAGATGGTGACCGGTGAGATTTCTAGATTCTATCTATATTCATGAATGGTTTAATGTGTATTAAAGGAACATCACATGAGCAATAGTGCTGTCGAACTTAATAGTCGCCTTCACACATACAGACTTTTACTGTAAATTTGACCGTATTTTCTTTCTTCACGTGTAAGCAAAACCCTTTGTGGAGATGTTGGTAAATCAGCTCAGGCAGTACTTTTATATAAGGAAAGTTTTGCGAAGCTGTAAATGAAGCTATACGATTTTTTAAACAAGCTAAATTAGCCATTTCCTAGCATATTTTTTCCTAAAAGTCGTTTTTTACATTCATTCTTGATTTATTACAAGAAGCTTTACATCAAGCTTTACATGGCCAGCTTAGAGTTAATTAAGGATTTCTTTAGTTTATTTGTAGTTTTATTCATATTTTTAATTCTCTTTTATTTTTATATATTTCATCTTCTTGTTAATGTAATTAGTTACACGTTAGTTTAACATTTTGTTTAATATTTTACCCATTTTGTTCTGTACTTTTATTGGCATTTTTTAAATAATTAGTTTTGGGTTTAAATGTATTTTATTTGGCTTTTATTTAATTTAGGAATTCATTTGTATTTAGTTTTAGGTCAATTTTTCTTTATTTTCAGTTAAAGTCCCCCTGTGGTCGATAATTTTATCCCATAAAACTAATCTTTGACAATCGAAATTACATATTTAAAAGGTTTTTCTTGTGAAAATAAATTTTCCTGTCTTAAAATTGCTTGAATTTAGTGTAGCTCTACACCTCAGCGTCATGAAGTCTACGCAGATACGTAAATATGCAAATTAGCCCCGCCGCCACTCAATTGCACTCTGCAGTTCCAGATGCTGTTAAAACTTAAAGTGTAACAGAGCTGACACAGCAGTGCAGCGATCTATTCAGCCCAATCTATGCACCATCTTGGCATATTTATGCTTAAAATTTCTGATCCACAGGGGTCAGATGAGTTGATGTTATTGGTGTCATGAATCACAGGGAAGAACCCAATTGCAGGCAGCGGGGATGAAGGGGTTAACACAAAGACTTTTATTAATAAACAACAAACAAAACAAAAACCCATGATGGAAGGCCGGCTGGGACGCCGGCTGGATTGCCGACTGGATTGCCGACTGCTGGGCCGGACTGGACGCCGGATGCACCGGACTGGACGCCGGCTGGTTCACCGGCTGGGACGCCAGCTGGATCACCGGCTGGACCGGACTGGACGCCGGCTGCACTGGACTGGACACCGGCTGCACCGGACTGGATGCTGGCTGGGCTGGATCCCGCGCCCCCTCCGTTGCCTCTTCTTCTTCAGCCAAACCACCCGTCTGGTGGTCGGCTGGAGGAAGGAGGTGAAGGGCGCGGCAGGCTGCGGGTTGGAGGCCTCCGAAGAGGACCCCCAGGACTCTTGCCTTCCCCGCTTGCCACCGAGGTTGGCTGGTAGTGGAGAGGCTGCAGGGGGTGAGGCGGACAGTGTGGCGACACCCAAAACCCTGATCTGCAAGGGGCTGTCGTCAGGGATGGTCGCCAGCCCCGTGAGAGGCTCCGCCATGGACGGATGGACGTCCATGGACGATCCATCGAGAGCTGGAGCTGGTCCATGAAGCCCAGTGGTCTCAACTTGCGCATCAGAGCTGGCTCAAAGGGTTCATCGAGGCAGCTGTTGAAGATTACCTTCAGTTCTGCCTCGTTGAACCCCGAGTAGCGCGCAGTGGACAGGAAGTCCATGGCGAAGTCTTTCACGGGGGTCCCCTTCTGGCGGAAGCCGAATAGGACGTGAGCCTGGCGGCTCCTAAATGCCTTGTTCGACTCCATGCCTGCTGGGTTCTGTATTGGCTCGTTCGTTCTGTCATGAATCACAGGGAAGAACCCAATTGCAGGCAGCAGGGATGAAGGGGTTAACACAAAGACTTTTATTAATAAACAACGAACAAAACAAAAACCCACAATGGGGAAAACAAGACACGATAACAGGGAAACACAGGAATATAAACTGACTACACTAAACTAACAAAGACCAAATACAACACCTAACCCTAACCCTACAATGAACTAACACTAGACTAGACTTGACTTGACTTGACTTTGGGAAATGTAGCCGAACAACAAGACACCGTCATCAGGACATGGAACAAAGCGCATAAGCACAACGAACGAGCACAGGACAATAGACACGAGGATATTATATAGGGGGACAGGAGAGAGAGTATATGGAAGGCCTACAGGGCCAAAAAGCCTCTCTCCACATAAAACCTAAGGCTTTGCGATGATCCTGCCACAAGACCAAGAAAGACATGACATGATGGGGCAGAATCATGACAATTGGTTACTGGTTTATGACGTCATTAACCGGAGCAGTTTCCAACTGCATTTTTTAAACTGTCTTTGGTTAACTGCAGTTTTATGAAGAAAATACTCAGCAATGGTTTAAAATTATACATTTGCTCATGTTTTGACTTAAAGTCCCCTTGAACCGTATTTCCGAGTGAAATCTGTGTGTCTTTAATACGTTTTAACAATTTGTCTATTTGATTGATGTAATGTTTTGGCTCAGCCAATGGCATGCTTGCATCAAACACCATTTGTAAAAGTCGGGAGGTGGGCAGTAACAGTGGAAAATCTATTGAACTTGTGGAGAATACTTTGTGTTGTTTGTAGTTTGTTACTGGGCACATGAAAGTATATTTTAATGTTTCAAAAAAGGTATCTTTTCATGTTCGTGTAGGTTTTGGTATGAGAACCCAGGCGTCTTCAATCCAGCACAGTTGACTCAGTTGAAGCAGACGTCTCTCGCCCGGGTGCTGTGTGACAATAGTGACAACATCACCCGCATCCAGTCGGATGTCTTCAGTGTGGCAGACTTCCCTCACGGCTATGGAAGCTGTGATGACTTGCCCAAGATTGACCTGCGGATGTGGCAGGACTGCTGTGAAGGTACAGGACTCTTTTATGACCGTACTTTTAACCGCTCTCTTGTTCTCCTCTCCCCGACTCAACTGACCATGACATGATGAAGTATATAATAGACCTGTTGACCTTGTTGATGTTTCTGTAGCTCATTTGGTATAATATTGCATTAGCAGCAAAGGCGTCTGACACATACAGGCTATGTGACGGTTGCGTACAGTCACCATTATTTCTTTTTTGTATAAGTCATCAGACTAGTTATAAGATTATTTACTGGGATTTCAATGATGTCCTTGATTTCTATCTTGTCCTTGGCATTGACACGTATCATCTGACTAGTCAACACTATGGACTCATTGACTGCGAGCAACATTCTGAGAACACTGTTCTGAGGTCAGGGCTTCAACTAAAAGTTCATGAATTTTGTGTCACATGACTATTGTGTTCTGTTTTTTGCATGTACAGTATAATTATTAACATGGGCACTGGAATGCTGGTTAATGCTAAAAAATGCTGAATAGGAAACGACTGAGACTGATTTCACATCTGGGTCATTCGAGCCTCTGCTCCAATCCAGAGACACGATAGCATATCAGTGCAACTTTAAAGGTGTGATGAACTGACTTTTTTATTGTTTTATACTGTTGTATGAAGTCTACTTATGACGTTCGCGTGGTTTTTACATTCAAAAACATCAAAATCAATAAGTAATAGGCTGTTTTCTACCTGGGTTTTGAGGCCGGCTCGACAAACAATCTGTTTTAATGGGCGTGCCGCATTGTAGACTTGGAAGTAAACGCCCACTGCTATGATTGGATAGCAGTTTGCGTAGTAAACTTAGTTGGAGCCTTCTGTGAATTTGGTTAGACACGTAACGTTAGGTTACACATTATCAGGACATATCAAGCGATCTCTAACAAAGCAATAGTGACGCATAGTACAAACATGTTTTACTCACATAAGATTGCTGCTCCATTCCTGTCAGATCCAATATTGACGGCACAGCACTGCTTTTTTTTTAGTCTCTCCGCAAATCCAGTGTCGACTTGTGCCTTGTTCACAAAGGAATCCGCGGTAAAATGAAGCGAACAAACGCTCAATGTTTTACCCACGTGACCTGGAACGTCTTTAAAAATAAACTTTCACAACCACGCATTACTAATGTGGGAATCCGAAGGAAGGTTATGCAGAGACTGTGTTCTTCCACAACCAGGCACTGCAAAATATTTTGTGATCTTTAACGGCATGATGCTTACACTCGCTCTATCTGGTTCCGTGCAGCTTGTGTTCAGTACTGTCAAGCACAAACCAGTGGGCGGGGCTAGAGAAGTAATCACTGATATTCTTCTGTGGAGGCGGTGTTCAACCTGTCATAGATAGGTGCATTCCAGGACCTGGCCTTCGCTGGGCTTGGTGTCAATAACAGTTGTAATTTCAGTAACAAGGGCGTTTTCAGTTCAGACACTTACAGGATGTTTGCTTGAATACGATTCCCTCTTATACAACAAAAGCATCAAAATTGATGTCTTAATTCATGACACCTTTAAGAACGCTGCTTTTGTTAACGTGGCCACATAACCCAAGTTTTCTGAAAAAACATTCTAGATAACTGTTTTCTTAAATGACCAGTGTGTAAGATTAAGGAGGATCAATTGATAGAAATGCAATATAACATTTACATTTATGCATTTGGCAGACGCTTCTATCCAAAACGACTTACATTGCATTATCCTATATATTTATAGATAGGTATGCGCAATCCCCTGGGATCGAACCCACAACCTTGCATTGTTAATGCAATGCTCTTACCACTGAGCTACAGGAAAGCCATATAACCCACATAACTATGTCTTCAGAGGTGTATAAAGACCGTACATAATGAAGCGTTATGTTTTTATTACCTTAGAATGAGCCATTTCTATCTACACACACCGCGGGTCCCATTGGATGGAATTCGTCATGTTGTTTCTACAGTAGCCCTAAACGGACAAACTGCGCTACAGAGCGCGTTAAGTAAATACGGTATCTACTTTGGCGAAGAAGCAAAAACGTGACGACATCTTTGAACTGTGTCAGCCACCGTAGTGCTTCAAAAGGGATTGGTCAGGAGTGGACTGAGCCGTTGGTTGCAATTCGCAACATCGCCGCTAGATGCCACTAAATTTCACTGACTGGGCCTTTAAGTCCATGTAAACTGTATTAAATGGGGGGGGGGGGTTGTGTAATGTCAGTGTTGCTCGCCTGCATCAAGTAAAATGTTGAATATTTTGCATTCTGCAGACTGCCGCACTAAAGGTCAGTTCAACGCCCTGTCATACCACTTCAGAGGTCGTAGGTCAGCGGAGCAAAGCTATGCTGAAGAGAGACCTGACAGTAGCTTCACAAATAACCACAGGTACAGCTCACGTTCTTTACTGTCTGCAAAAATATGATGAGAAACACTTTCTCCTAAACTCCCACACATGTTAATTCAACCAAAAAGATCATTCTCTACTAGTTTACTCACCCTGCATCTTACTGCTACTATTCTATCTATTGGGGTCATTTGGATTACTTTAATTGTGATATAAGAACAATGACAGAATTTCTATATAAAACAATATTTGTGTTGAGCTAAAAACACACCTGGGTGAGCATGAGGATAGTCAATTTTGGGGTAAACTGATTCTTTAAGGTAAATCACATGAATAATAAAAACTACATGATGTATTCATGTAAAGATTTTTTTACTTTGTCATTTTTGTTTTTTAGCACGTTGGAAGAGGCTCAAGTTACAATAAACACAAGTGTATCAGCACAGTCAAGCACTGAACCTTCAATAAAAGATTTCCAGGACTTTGTAACAGACATGCAGAAAACTATCACAAGTTTACGAAAACAGGTTAGGACTCATGATTCATCCCATGTTTTAAAATCCCATACTACATCAAATACAACCTTAGAAATGACAAGCATTTGCAGTATATACACTATACCAAGTCACAGATGTCTGTGTACAACATTAGGAAGGACAATTGAACGAGATAGTTTTACTGTCCAGCTTAACAGGTCAAGAATCAAACTTTCCAGATGCTTCCTTGATTAAAAACACGTGGGAAAATATCCGCCCTGTTCCATATCTGATCAAATCTTTCCACAAAATTAAAATATGAATCCACAGTAAACAAGCGGTTAAACTAAACTGTTCTATAGTGTGTGTGTAAAAGGTAACTGCTTGTTTACAGTGGACTGCAACCAGACCTTTCTATTGACCAATTGTCCATCATTTCAAAAATTCCAGATGAAATTCCAGCATGCCGTAATAAGTGGAAAATGTTGAAAAAACTTGGAACTTGTGGAGTATTGAATAGTTTGGAATTGTATGAAATACTGAAGATATGGAAGTTACTTTTTATTGGTCAGTAGAGGTGTAATGATAATTCATGATACAATACTGGGTTCATGATACAAACGTATCACAATATTTAGAACAAGGCTTAAAAAGTTCAACTAAAATTTAAATATTAGATTAATTTCCAAAATACAAAACATTTTTAGTAATTCTTTTTTTTTTGTACATTTTGAAATACATTCATAGACAACTTTCATAGTGTAATTAACCCACCTACAGCCCCGGAAAAAAAAGAACAGTCCATTTCAAAGACCAATTTCAGGTTTTTCTGAATTTACTCTTTATGTGTTTAGGTAAAATGATCATTTTTGTTTTATTCTATGAACTACTAACAATATTTCTCCCAAATTTCAAACAAAATATTGTTTCACTATATTGTTCATAAAAATTTCTTTTAAATCATCTTTTTTTATTGTGCATTCCAATTAATATCAATCAAACTGCAGTTGTTTTGTTTTGTATACAGCTAACACAATAAAACCATGATAACATAATTGATTTATGAAATTCAGTTTAAAAACTGAGTTATCTCATTTTGGAAACGAACTCTTCTTTGTACATGTATTTAGGAAGATTTGAAAAATATTTTTTATGTGATAACCTGGATTTTTAAAAGTTTTCATGTGTCTTGTCATACTGTCAGTCTTTCACATTTCTTTTGGATGACTTTGACACTCCTGACGTTTGATTTGATTAAAATTCAACAGACACTGGACTGGAATGGCCACAATACATCTAGAAATGGTCTCTTGATTTTTTTCACGGCTGTATATGCAAATAGATAAAAAACGTATGTCGGTCGATAAAAAACACAATTTGAAACTTATCACCATCTCTGCTTGAAATATAAAAGTGCAGGTTACCTTACATCTGCAAAATCCGACCCACAGCTCAAATTATAAATCATTATTATCATTTTACCACCAACACTGATCTTTAAGTTCTTGCTCAGTAACTACTTTTGTATTTTTTCTACCAAAAATCTACTCGTTGCAAAATTAAGACAATTAAACCCTAAGAAAAAACTTCTCAAAGGAGTAAAAGTGCAAATGAAACTAAAATAAAACATAAACCATGTTGACACAGGTCTGTGTTTCAACTAAACCAATCTGCTTGTTAAGTCGTGACAAGCGGATGTGATTAAACAGACTCAATAGTACAAAAAACAATAGTAAAACATCACACGACACGTCTTGAACCTGGTTTTAACGTTACACAATAGGAACTACGAGTGTCTTTGATGTCGACTCAGGAAACAGCATTAGCGGCCTCTGAAAGGACCACCATGTGGGCCTGCGCTAAACAGCTTGTCTAAACATCAGATCAGATAACAGCACGTGTTTCAAGAGTTCTAGAATAAACCCACTTAAGCAAATTCACATCTGAAAGGAGCGCAAACTTGAAATGATCTATTAGACCCTTAACCCACTTGACTATGGTTCAGTCAATTGAAGACTCGAGCAATCATTTGAATGTTTCCCTGTTTGTCTCTGCTGACAGATTAAAAGACTTGAAGGCCGTCTGAGCAAGACCGGCTGCACTGATGAGGAGGGAAGAGAACGAGAAGATGGAAAAAGCTGGAAGAAGGATCACTGCACCGTGTGTCAGTGTAAAGTAAGTTCACCGTGACAGCAACGTTTTGTGAATTCAAGAAAACGTGATACACCGCATCTTTGTTTCTGTCAGGAGGCCCAGGTGACGTGTTTCGTGGAGAAGTGCCCGCGGGTGGTATGCGTGAATCCCGTGACACCCAAAGGCTCGTGCTGCCCCATGTGTCTGGATGACCAGCATCACGTGAAACCTCAGGACGCTTGACAGATGTGACCTTGAGCTTTTTAGTCATCTTTCAGGGTTTTTTTATATTGTTTATGTATTGGTATTTTTTATATCCCCCACAACTAAACACACTTTAAACTGCCTGTAAGTATTTGAATGGACAGATGGATGAATGTGGGACCGTGTCTCCCTCCCTCAGGCCCACCGGCCTCAGATGACCCCCAGAGTCCATCTCTGGACCTGTTGTCTTTCAGAAGCATTCTCAGATGGGAGATGCTCAAGAACTGGTGCTATTTTACTCCATTTTTGTTTTGTGCGTTTTATTGTTTCGCAATATAAAATGCATCGTATATACACTCATTATGTGTTTTTGAGAACCACATTTGAGCGAAAGCCGATTCGTGGTTACTCGAAAGAATTGTAAAGCGTTTATTCCTGCGTTAAGGGTTAATGATGCCAAGTATCATATTCAGAATAGAATTTCCCGCTTTGTATCTTTACGTGAAGAATAATGTGAAAAATATTTGCGATGGGGAAAAAACGCTACTGATCACCAAATGTTTGCTTCCCTTGGCTTTTCCGTTGCGGGTTACCGGAGACTTCGGCGCCTGTTTGCTTTTCCTTCGAACGATGGATGTTTTGGGTTTGGTATCTTTATTTCAGCATCTGAGGTAGAAGGTTTGGGAAGAGCCCTGCGGACACGTGACGTTACTGTACGTTCCTCATCGACCAGCACAGTATTTATGTCCTCGTGTTCTGAATGAAGGTCCAGATGTTTCCTCCAGTGTTCATCTAAAGGATGTAAACAATTGTGCCTCGTCACAATACATCACTTGAAGCGTACACACATCTCCATACTCTTTCATCCAGACTCGCTTTATATTTACATCCGCTCGATTGTACAAAAGCGTGCTGTGCTTTTGTGTCTGAAATAAAAGCCATATGAAAGAGATGCGGGGGGGCTGTGATGGCCAAATAAGCCCCTTCTCTCTAGACTACTGCCCCTTTTGAAACATTCCCTTGCATTCTGGTTAAACATCAGAAGCGTGTTAGACGTCAGATAACCAGAATCGCGGTTTGGTTTGTGTGCTTATGGTCAATGAATGTTTTGTTATACTCATCATTCATGTCTCTTATGCGACATCGAGGTTGTGTCCATGTCAGGGTTTTAGTACTCCCAAATGGGAATTTGATTACTTCCTTCCCTCCTCGATGATCATACAACCCCCCCAAATCAAACTGCGCCCACCTGCCATGGAATGCACTGCCCAGCAGGACTGAATACGCTCGAGTGGTCAATGTGATTCTTATATTTTGTCATTTTGCCAAAGACTGTTTGCACTGTAATGTATGCATTTCGACAATAATAAAATGACCACATAATAAACAACAACTGTTAACTTATATTTTCAGAAGTAATGTACGGCGAATCGGGCACAGTCGGCATTGCTTTAGACCTGAGGAATGAGTTTGAGTTTCTGCAGCAGGTTCATGGCACAGTCATGTATGTAACATGATATAAACAATACACGCAAGCATGTGTGACCTATCATGTTGGTATTTAGCAGTAATGAATTCAGAATGATGTATGCACTATATACAATGATCAAACATATAGCAATTGTATGTTCGTAACATGCCACTCAATGTGCCACTCAGTCAACAGCTCAAATTAAAATTAATCATGGTTGCTACACTTTTACTATAATAAAAACATGTATTTGGCAAATACACAAATTGTCAAAACAAGTATGTTCAGGATTTGATCATTTTTGAAGAATCGTTAGCACGCAAAAGTAGCTTTGAACAGTAACGACAGCATAAAATATGTACTTTAATTGTGTATGCGTTGTAGTAAACACAACATGAATATGTGACTCACTCAAACACAAATCCGTGTGTCTTAAACACTATGTGGTACGGCTGGTTTGACGTGTCAAAGAAAGCTGTGAGAAAGATTTCGCTCCACCTACAAACAAGCAGACAATTCATATGATCATTTTTGTCTAGCATTGTCTATAGATCACACCTGCCGAATTTTTCGAGAATCCAATCTGTCAATCATCTGTCAATAACCTAATAATAAATTTGCCAAATTGCCTGTCTTCTGACCAGTAGGTGGTGATAGATCATACAAGTCCATCCAGTGTCAAGATGAGCAAAGAAGATATTCTTTGGTCAACGACAACAGTAAAATTATTCAGTCAAATAAAAAATCATGGGACCCCTGTTACCTTTTGTGAGGCTTGATATGACATTCAACAGTCAAATTTGGCGATCATTTGTGGTAGCATTTTTAACCCATCCAAAATACATTAGGGGCTACTCCACACCACCCCCCCACACCTAGACAAAACATTGAGACGTATTCCTATATCAAATCATTCCAGGAATTCCCTGCAAATCATGCATGAAGCAGAATTACAACTGTGTTAATCACCAATTAATGGATTATTTTCCCCCAAATCCATTTGTATGCTTTCAGGATGCTTTGAATATACAACATGAGTCATGTGGAGTTAAAACACCTGATGTTTTTAAAGCTTGAGAAGAGGCGGTCACAATCCACTGCCACTGAAAACCGGAAAAGAATCTATTTTGGTTCCATAATAACAATTTTGGTAAAGTAAACACAGCCTGAATCAGATGCAGTGTGTGCTGACAGGCCTATACTGTACATACCCATGCACTAATATGAGTAAAAGCCAAATACAGCAGGACATGGAACTTTGTTTAAATGAGACTTGTACACAAGTTAAACTAGTAGAGTGTTAGATCACTTTTCACGTGCATGTAGCCAGAACTTTTTTTTTAGAGGTGGCCAGGTAAGACCCAGTGATTTTATTAGGGTGACCAAAAAATCCTTACAGACAGAAATTCTTTAACTTCTACTGTAATTTACACCAATTCTTCATTACACATACTTTGCTGGTCAAAAACATACACGAAGAACGTCAAGTAAACAATTTATTTGCAATGCTTTCATGTGCTAACATTATTTTAAAATAATTTGCTAGCTATCATTTGCAGTAAGCTAGCATTTTTTATAGAAAATAAACATTGCAGTACCCCAAATTAAACTTTCGCGAAAATATAATTAATTAATGAAATCCAGTTAAACAAGACTGATTTCATTACACTGGCTGCACCAGCTGTGCGCAAGTTACAACTTAGCCTACTGTAGTTTTGACTTAAAGGGGCATTAAGTTACAACTTACGGACTACAAAATATTTTTGAGTTGCACCATTCAACTTAGTTGAAGCATAATGTTACGTATAAACTAAATATTTACGGAAGCATCCTATCAGGAATAACTGTAGGAATAAAATAGCATACTCTCTGAACTAACGGAATAAGCTCTTGTTTCACTCGACATTCTTCAATGATTTACACACATGATAATGCAAAGAACTTACGAATGGCTGGTGCAACCCTACCCTGATCCTTCTGCTCGCGATGAACTTCTATGGTACGCAGACCGTACACTGTCACAAAGCGAAGAGGTTAGCACTAGCAGCTGTTCAGCTAATAGCGCTCAGACTGTTTGCATCAGTGCATCAGCGTATGACATCATATTAACGCTTTATCATATCAGTGCATACGCTAAATGATCTGCGCAGCACTCCGTAAACTCCGACACGCATCTTAAAACTGCTTCGCACAACAGAGGTGGCCAGATAGGTGGCCATCCATCATTCAGGGGTAGCCGTGGCCACCCATGGCCACCATGTAGCTACGCCCCTGTATGCATCCAATGAAAGATGATACATTTTTACATGATTTGTTACCCCTTAGCAGATTTTCTCATCATGATTATGACAAAAACTTTGAGCATGGTCCATGTCAGACACTTGTTTTATACAGCTTATATGCTTAAAGTCGGCATGAAATTAAAAATGATCATTCTAGTTGTTTTTCACAGTGGTGAAGTATTTACAAAAGACAATAAATAAGGTCACCGGCCTCTTCCTAAACAGCTCTACACACCACTGTTGATCATCTCAATCTAAGTCTGAATTTCAATTGATAACACAAGAAAACGCAAATAAACATCCTCCAATCGCTGGACATCCTGCGGTTTGTCTACAATGTGTGCTGTGTGGTTTTGTCCTAGGATATTTAACAGCCAGCTTCAGTGTGTTGAATCTCGCGACTGCTCTCTAACTTCTCACTGATGTCTCAAAGAACGTGCGGGCATAGAGGAGACTTTATCTCTCTGCTAGCAAACGAAGACTCTTCTAAAAGCATCCTGTAATTTAACCCTATAGTTTCCGCTTGCGTGTCATTGTCCTTTCGCCCAAAAGACAGCAACGTGAGGGAATGTTCTGTTGGCTCGGAGGAGAACGCATTCTCTTCACATGAGATGTTTCCTTTCAGGGTTCAGTCCGGGAGCAGAGCCAAGTTAGGCCGTGCAGTCTCCCCATCTGTTAAGCTTGTATATGTGTATGTAGAGCCCCGTAACACGGCCCCTAACTTTAGCCATGCAGGCTTATCTCTCCGCAGAGACCACTGACTCACGGAAACGCCTCGAAGTGGTTACAGGAACAAAGTTTGAGCCTATGGACGAGAAGGCAAGAATACACTTGGCAATTTACTGCCTGGTGAGTATACCAGTGCATTAAGAATGACACGCCTAAAAGCAAAGCAGTAAATATAAACGAGAAAGTTCATCGCAGGACAGCGAAGGTATTGTTTTCTTATGTTGCAAAAGGACAATGATACTTTTTTCATCATGCAAACTTGGCAAAAAAGTTTGAGCTCTGCGAGTGCTCATTATAAAATAAATGAGTAAATTCCGTTATGGTTTTTAGTTATTGATTCATTCAATTAAGAATACTTTAATCTATTGTGTCATGCAATAATTAACCAAAGCATAATACATTTATTTCATGTTGCAGAAAGCAATATTTAAAATGACCGCTAGACGGAGCTCTCGTCAAGGGTATAAAAACTGACAGACGTTTTACAAAATAAAAGAATCTGTATTATAAAAACATTCATCGTGTACTAAAACTACAAATTTACTATTGTAACCACACGTTTATTATGGTAAATACAAATGGTAATCAATCTGGCGAAAACATGTTTTTACATATGTGGTCCTCAAGATGAAAGAAAATGAGGTATACGTGCAATACAAGTATTTAATCTAATT
The DNA here is from genome assembly GCF_024868665.1 of Triplophysa rosa. Taxonomy (NCBI): domain Eukaryota; kingdom Metazoa; phylum Chordata; class Actinopteri; order Cypriniformes; family Nemacheilidae; genus Triplophysa; species Triplophysa rosa. The sequence continues at coordinate 3,527,870 of NC_079899.1, forward strand.
TCAGGATGTTTCCTATCGATCTAAATTATAAGAACACGTCTATGACGTATGGTTTAAAAAAAATAATGGCTTCTTATAAAAAAGTGCTTTTGTGGCGCAGTTTGCCCCATTATAGGGGTCAGTTGAGTCAGAGGGTAAATTGAACCAAAACCGAATTTGAATAAAGACCATGGTTTTAAAGATTTACCGTCTAAAAAAGTAATTCAATCATTATTTTCCCTTACAAATACTAATAGTTATTTTTAAACAAAAAATAACCAAATAAAACTTCACTTTTCAACATATTTAATTTGCAATATCTTTCGGTTTTTCGGTATACGACAGCGTGTTCCAGTTCCTGCCAATATCCAGCAACTTCGCACAGCCATTGAAGAGGAGTGGACCAACATCCACAGGCCACAACCTGATCAACTCTATCGGAAGGAGATGTTATAGAAAAGGCTTTCTCAAAGTTATTTTGTACTTTCCCAGATAGCGAATATAATCGATTTAATGTTGAATCAATGTTGAAAATAACCGGTTCAACACTTATTTAACATTAAATCAATTATTTTTGCTATAGCCACTTACTTCCTCTAGTATTCTTAGAAAGTTTTCTGGAAAGTTTCGTAGATCATGTGACTTACAACATCCGCCGTTCATTCTTCTGACTTTTGTTTGCTTCGTTAGTATGATCTGCTATTATGAGATGTGCCTTAAATTTATGTTTTATAACACAGACATAAAAAACAGCAACCCACTACACATGTATACATTTCCGTATTATTACTCACACGCAGAAATGACAAGTTACATAACAGTTACTAAAAATGAGTCGTCCAAAACTGTGTACATTTGATTGTTTTTGTCTTTTATGACTAAAATACTGTCCTCACGAACCAAGTTCCAGACGTAGTAAACCATGGTCGCTTCATCCCACCTTCCCTGTGCTACAGAAATGTCTAGAATTTTCTGACAGTGACAATTGCAAAATATTTTAAAATATATGAAAATTTGTACAGTTTTTATTTAATTGCAATATATTGCAAAACAAAAACGTCTTACACTGTGCTATCGGTGCTCCTTTAACATGACACAGTTGCACTTTCTTCTCGGTTATGTAATTGTGTTATTTATGACCGAATGAACATCAAGTATTGCTATCATTGAGTGGTCACACTGTATGCGTCAGTGATCTGTCTCTGCGCTTACCTCATGAATGCATTTGACTTTCTCTGGCCATGCAGCTATTATGCCGGTTAATCGATTACCAGTGATTATATCAGATGCTTTAGAATTCCTTTCTTTATTCTCTTTCCTCGAATTCATGCATTCAGCGCGGTAATTCTCACTGTGATCACGAGTGCCTTAAAGTCATGCTAGACCTATATGGCTAAATAAGTGAGGTTGAATAGATAAAGGAACCTCAGCTATCAGACCTGAGGAAAAAGTCACTTGTGCGATCGAGGAAACTTCTCCAGGCCACGGAAAAGAAAGATCCGATGTTGGTTTATTCGTTTTTCTTCCAAATTCTCACATATCCAACTTTATTTGAAAATCCAAAGGTAAGTTTGGGGATGGAGCCAATATGACAATTAATGTTTTATGTTTTTTTTTTTTAATGAATACATTTGTATAAGTTAAAGGCCCGGTTTCACAGACACAGTTTAGGCCAGGACTATGCCTTAGTTGAATTAAGATATTTATGTCGCTTTTATAAAAATGCCTTAGAAGAAAACATTACCGGTGTGCATCTCGAGACAAAACAACGGCATTGATATATTTTAAAATATTTCTGGGCAAGTTATATTCAGTTAAGACAGGTCACTCATTCATTTTAGTCCGGGACTAGCCTTAAGCCTCGTCTGTGAAACTGGGCCAAAGTGTAGGTGCTGTCATTGGCAACCTGAAACAGAGGCCATATTTGTGTTTTTTGTCAAAGGCCTGAGAGCATTTATTTTCAATAATACATAAATCAATAAATCATTTTCATGTTTGTGTATACAATAAATACATTACAAAATAGCCTTTCAGTAGCCCATGTCTTTGGTCTTCTAATGTGAACACAAAACTTCATATAAGTCTTAAGTGTATCTTTATTTTGACTTTCATGAACTGTTAATTAATTCAGAATGAATGATGTATAGCAAACATGTAAGAAAGAATCAGAATCGATTCAGAACTTTTAAGTCTTGAACACACTGCTGACTCTTTAGTGACCACTAGTGGTTAAGGTTAATCTGCACCTGAAAGGAGATGAGAAACAAAAGGTGATCAAGTGAAATTTGGCGTCACTGGCGTGTTCGACGGGCTGCGCAGACAGATCGGGATTTGACATCGAAGAATCGCGAGAGCGACCGGTCAACATCTCTCTCGCGACACTCGATTTCATTTGCCGATCGGTCTGCGCAGAGCAACATTAGGTCAAACTCGCCCATTATTAGCCTAAAAAGAGAGACCCACACTGAAGAATTTCGTCCTCGTGTTTGTAAACGAAGAGAAGCTTCAAGAAGGGGTGAGTCGACTGAAAGCAGTATTAAAAATAATGTGTAAAGTTGTTTATCATCTCTGTAAATGTTATTGCTGGGGTGTTGCTCTTTCAAAGATCAGGCCCCGGTTGCATAAAGCACCTTAAGTTTTTCCCTTAAGTATGACACTTAAGGGGTGATTTTCCTTTACCAAAGACAATAGGAGAATAACTTAAGTAAAACTTAAGGTATACTTAAGGACACACTTAAGGGAAAATTACACTTAAGGTGCTTTATGCAACCGGGCCCAGGAGATTAACGCTGCCTTCACGTGCTCTCGGAAATTCGATAATTCCCACTTCAACCCGGAAGTAACGTCTTAAAGTTACTAATGATTTCGTTTTCTAACTTGTTCTAATACGTGTACAACGGATGGCCATTGCAGAGATACAATAATCTAGAGTTTCTGTAAATGACACTGTTTGAGCTCTTCAGTAATGGCTATATTTATACAAGCACATCTCGTGATAAAACTGTGACATGTGTTGATTATAAAACCTCAAACACACGCTTTGTGTTGGTTATCTGTAATCACTACTTGTAGTTTACAGTAAATGATGCCATTGCGGCTTTAATCAGAGAATCGATCTGCGTTTGACCTGATTATGCATTTTACTCATCTCTGAAAGTGTGCGCGTGTGGAATTTATGCACTATTTCTATCGTAAGAATTCTCCATATTTGATCTGTATTCAGTTTTTCCTGAAAAAAAGACATGTCTCCATTAGAGTTTCAGAAGAGATCTCACCAATGTCACAAACCGAGCTCAGATTTGTCAAGTCTGCAATCAAAAGACACTATTATTAAAAAATTAAAATATCATTTCAATATAAACCCAAACAATCTCATCCAATGTACAATAATCCAGATTATATTACCTCTTCATGTATTTGAACAATTACAGTATCATTTGTTTTTATTTCTCCTCAGCAATTTTAGGAGAAACAACTGAGAATATATTGATACTTACTATAAATAAAAAACAACTGCAACTATAAAAGAGAGTTATTATGAAGGTACCTGCATGCCGATAACACAACGTATTTTTGTGTTCTTATACAATTATTTTTTAAATTGTGTTTTGCTTGAATTTTTACTGGTTCTTTATGAAGTTTAAAATCACATCACTTTTTTTTTACAATCGACAGTACTCACAAAAACAAAAAAATATTTTCACACATTTACACATTTCAGTATTATGACTCGTATGCAGAAATGACAAGGTACTGACATAACACTGAGCTCAAAACAACAGTTTAACATAACAGCAGCGGTGAAGTCTAGTTTTTTGTAGTGAGTATGCTCCGATTCCCATTATGAACCACAAATCTTTCTATTACAAAATTTAATCAAATGTCTTGAGCATTAATGGGTGTTTTATTGATTCCCATCTGCATCTGCTTGTCACTAATAACTCGATTTTTAGCCTAGTTTTCACACACTGGGTCACACTTAGTTATGAGTGCAAGTTGCGCCTATTATTGACATTGACAGTTAACTATAATAATCAACAATGAACATTTGTGCAGTTTTATCAAGCACCCGTTACACTTATAGATGCTGGCAGTGTCTCTAGACTGCCTTTCACAAGGCTGGCCAGGAGTTCTCATCTCTTATCATCTAAAACAATTATATACATTATAGTATAAGTTATCTCTCCCTTTCTCCCTCCGTTATTGATTCACCACACAAACAAATGTTAGTGAAGTTAGCTAGTTAGATACAATTTAATATGCCAACAATCCCCTTACAAATATGTTAATGATAACAAATATGCCTGTTTTATGAAAGAATACACAGTGGTTTAAAAAGTGGGGGCGAGTGGTCAGCAGAAGAAGAGAAAGTTTAATATACCGGCGAACAGAGAATAGCTTCAGGGGCAGGCTTACGAAAACACTGAAATAGTGTAGTTTAAATGCCTGTCCTGATCATGATCTCCTTTGGTTTCATATCTCCCGGTTGCACCAATGATCCATATGTCAGTGAGTTGCACTTTTCTGACACAAAACGATGTTGTTAAGTATCCTCACGCTTTTTAAGTGGGTATACGGAAATCCTTGATCTTTTCTAGTGGGTATACGGCGTATACCTGCGTATCACGTAGACTACACCACTGCATAACAGTTACTTAAAATGAGTTGTCCAAAACTTCAGAAATGTACATTTGATCATTTTTGTCTTTTGTGACTAATACTGTCCTCACGAACCAAGTTTCAGACGTAGTCACGACTCATGCATTATCACTTCATCCCACCAAATTTCTTGAATTTTCTGACAATGACAACCGGAATTTTTTTTTCTTAAATATGTGAAAATTTGTATAGTTTTTGTTCAAAATTTACTTGAGCTAAATATACACTAAAACATTGATACCACATAAAATGAATATTACCACAATAATTAGCACCACAGAATTGTACAAGAACTATAAAAAGGTTGTGCGAAAAAATTTTGTTACACTGTATAATGAATCAGATCTCAGTTCATCAATAGCCCTATTCACACGGGATTAGTGTTACCTGGGGACCTCTAGTCATTTGTAATAATTGCAGAGGTCGTCTGTGATCTTAATCCCGTGCGAATCGGCCATGTCTGTAATTTGTAAAGTAAAAATTCCCCCGCAAATGACCTACCATATTTTGACGAACACCGAGGTCCTGTGATAACATTAGTCCCGTGCGAATCGGCATCTCTGTGATTTGGCGGGCTCATATATCATTTTTCAAGGTTTTATCCACCGGTTGCAAATAATGGAGGCTGTTTTGAAGTGTTTGATATTATTTCGGGTGCTGGGTCATATCCATACCTGCCAACACTGTCGTTTTGGCCGGGAGTCTCCCGTTTTGTTATTTCTCATGGAAACTCGTAACATTTGAGACCCACGATCGCGATCCGGACAGATCACTGCGATCGCGGGTCTAAAATGTCACGAGTTTCCCTGAGGGTCTCAAATGCTGACAGGTACGGGCATATATCATTATACACCATACAACTATAGGCTATACAATCTATACGCAAAGCCTTACCATCACATCACGGAAATAAGTCCGTAAATTTGAGTAAAATCACTTATCCTGTGTGAATGCGCCACATGAAATACAGATGTGGGGAGGTAACTTCTAAACCACACGAGGTCCCCAGATAATACTAATCCCGTGCGAATAGGGCGAATGAAATGTTTCTTTGTTCTTCCGTTACAGCTGACGGATGCTTCACACATCTCGTCATTCAATGAAACCCTTATTCTTCAGCATAATCCTCCTGCTCGTGTCCTACAAATGTGTTGGTGATCATGTCCTCACATATTTAGCTGTCGCCGTCAGCATTCTGCTCTTGGTTGGCATGCTGACACATACACAAAATGGTTTATCGGATGGATTTGGCTATGCGGTGCTGGTCACTGGCTGTGACAGTGGATTCGGGCATCATCTTGCTAAGAAACTGGACGGCATGGGTTTCACTGTGTTTGCTGGATGTTTATGCCCTGAGGGTGCCGGAGCCCAGCGTCTGGTTGATGAAGGTTCAGAACGTATGAAGATTCTACAGCTGGATGTGACCAAAGATGAACATGTAAAGTTGGCTAGGGACTTTGTCAAGTCAAATTTGCCAGAGAAAGGTAACTGGAGTTGGTTTTTTTGGAGCGCTGTGGTGTTTTGAAAAGAAATGTTGTAATTGTCTGTTTCTTCAGGTCTTTATGCCGTTGTAAACAACGCAGGAGTCAGTGACTGGGGAGAAATCGAATGGAGCACAGCCCAAGACTTTCAGAGGATGGTTGATGTTAACTTAGTGGGTCCCATCAGAGTCACCGTTGCGTTCTTGTCAATGGTCAGGGCAACCAAAGGTATTTCAATAACATCTCATCACATGCTTAAATCGTTGTTTGGAAATTATTTAGTGACTTTATTGATAATTCAACACTGCATTTCATTTTCAGGCCGTATGTTGTTCGTGTCAAGTATCTTTTCATTTTTCAATTGTCTGAATATGGGAGCATACAGTGTGTCCAAGCGAGGACTGGAGGCGTTTGCCGACTGTTTAAGAGTAGAGATGGCCAGCTTTGGAGTTAAGGTAATAGCTGGTTCTTTTTTTAAAATAAAGGAGGTAATAAAAGAATACTTCGCCTAAGAATGAACATTCTCTTATCATTTACTCACCCTCATGCCATTCCGGATCCATATGACTTCCTTTCTTCGGTTGTACACAAATGAATCATTTTATATTAAAATGCAATTATCTCATACAATGCTAACATGCATCATATATCGTTACTATCACTTACATCTACGATGGCATGGAAGTCATTTAAATGATGAGAGAATTGGGTGAACTATTACTTTAATGGTTGTGGCGCATTCATGATGCTTTGAAACGTGCTAATTTTACTACAATTTATATCCTGTTTTTTAGGTCAGTATTATTCAACCTGGAAATTTTGGCGCTGCCACAAACATTCTAAGCAAGAAAACCTCACAGGACATTTGGAACGAGTTTGATGGTGCACGTAAACTTACCTTCAGCCAGAAATACATTGAAATGGCGTGCGACTATTTCCAGTCGACGTGCTCTTTAGGATTTAAGGATTCCACCATGGTCATCGATGCCATGTTACACGCTCTCACCTCTCCCAAACCTCGAACCCGATACCTGCTTGTGTCATCAATGGATTGGTGTTTTTTCTACTTCTTCCCTTTTCTGCCCACGTACGTCACAGATGCTGTGTTTAATCTGAGCTCCATGTATCACAAACGTGAAGTTATGCTGTATTCATAAATAATAAAGACAAATATTGAAAAAATATTGTTAGGGTGGGTGTCGGTGTAAATTAGTCCATATAAAATAGTCTTTTTTTGTTTTGTTTTGTAAGACTTTTTTAAAGCGTACATGGGAATGGGGAATTGATGTTGTTTTGTTAAATGTTGTCATGTATGTCATGTATTCCTCAGCTGTAGGACGAGGAAATGTGTCAGTCTTCATTTAAATAGGTAAATCGACAGTACCAAGAGAGAAGTCAGCAGGATTTTCCCTCTGTAATGTATCCTGCAAATGAGTAAACCACAATTTCAGGTATATTTACTGTAGATAATTATCATTTTACTTACATCTCGACATGTGCAGATTAAGACAAAGCAGAAGTGTGTACTTACTAAGACAAGTTTTGCAAAGAGAGGCCCTCCTTTCTAACCACAAGGCCAAAAGTCCCCGTCTGACACTTCGGATCACTTTCATATCTAAAAATCTGAAAAATACTACTTAACAAACCTATTCACATACCTTACAGCTTATCTCATAAAACCTTTACTTTATGTGGTGTGACATTTAACATAACGCAGATAAACATGATTGACAGAAACATAACAAGGACATTTTATTTATCTTTATTGTTACATTTCTAATCTAATTGTTGTGAAAATGAATATTAACATATACAAGCTAAGGGCATTTTTACCACATTCCCAGATCAAAGCAAGCATTCTTAGACATTTGGTTCTCTAAAAGTTATCAAAACATTCTTCAACTAATGTAAAAGCATTTTATCCAAATTATATGTCATTGGTAAATGTTTTAAAAACATAAGACTATTAATTAAAGAAAATATTTCATAAATGTTATACATGAAAGAATATATACAGAATATTGTATAGACAGACAGAGTAATATTAATAATACTCCTGATAATGCTGATAAGATGCTTTGAAATGTACACATGCACTGTAAAAAAAGTAATTTTACAGATTTTTACTGTTATTTCTATTCTATAATGTCAAAAAAAATTGTGGAATTTTACTGTTTTTGTAAAATATGGTCAAAAACCATAAAATAACAGAAAAAGACTTCAAATTTACAAGAGAAATGCACTGTTAAAAAAGAGAGGAGTCAACTTAAAATAATAAGGCAACCTATCACAAGCACGTTTTTGAGTTAACTCAACAAACAGAGACTGAAGTCCGTCCAACTTAAAAAATGATGTTCAAGTCATTAGTTGTCACAACATAGTCAAGTTTATCTAATGAACAACAGAACAAAATATTTTTTGTTGGCTGAACATAAATACAGAATATAAATTGGCTATTTAAAAATAAAGAAATATATTTGTCTTCCACTACACTTGATCAAATAACTGTTTAAACAGTTTGTGTTGAGTGCATTTATACCATCTTTGGCATTGTGTCATGCACTTACACCTCAACATTGAACACACAACCCTCAACCATGGTAACAATCAAAACCCATCATTCATAAAAAAAACTCTGAACACAACAGATAACTAACAGTAAAGCATAAATTACGCCAGCAAGAACTAAAACACTAATCTTTAAAAGAAAAACAAATAAGAAACACAGAATTGAACATGCTGCAGTGCATCTTGGGAACTTTCAAACTCTTGCAATGTTGTTTGTTCAAAATACACTGTTTGGTAAGTTGAGCAAACTTTCTGACGCATTTTGGCCCAAAACTTGAGAATCTAAGGCAAATTTTGTTTAGTTTATGCAAAACAATCATTTGACTCCTTTAACTAAAAATTCTATGTTCAAGTTACTTATTTATCTTTGTAGGGAGAACATTTTGCAAGTTGGATTTTTTTTACAGTGTGGGGAAACGTTTAATTTTACGGGAAAACTTTTATTTTACGGTTATTTCTGACACCATTTCTGTTTTTTTACTGCATTTTTTTTGTTACAGGTTATTTTTTTAAATACGGTCAAAAAAAGATCGTAAATTTACAAGAAAGCCGTGGAAAATATGTAATTTTACAGGAAAGATTTCTTTTACAGTGTGGGTTACAATGAAGCATTTTGAATAGAACACATCAGAAAATAATGCTGACATACACAGACAAAGATAAAAAAAAACTTGTTTAAAGTAACAAGCAGAGCCCTCTTTTTAGTCAGCCATACACAAACATTAGCCAACAAACCTCAAATCAGTGCAATCTTACGGAAAACTATACTCAAACGCTTACTGTATATCACATTGTAAATGACGATGGGTTATCATGACTGGACCCAACGACGGTTTTAGCTGACATGTACAGGTCGGAGGTCTGCTGCGAGGAGCGCCTGGAGTAGAAGTACCTTTGTCCCAGACACCTTACGTCCTTCAGGATCTGACAAAAATGCCCCCTGAATTGAACTCCGATGAAAGCGTAGAGGATGGGATTCAAGCAGCACTGAAGGTAGGCCACGCTCCTGCTGATGGACAACGTCATCAACGTGTCTTGCTCTTCCTTACAATCCCTAGGTTGGAACAGTTTAGTGGTGTGGACAAGAAGTACCACATTGTACGGCAGATGGCAAAATACGAACACAAAGACCACGGTGAGCACAACGCGCACCGCCTTGTGCTTCTGGAAGTTCTTGGCTTTCAGAAGAGTCACCATGATGCAAGAATAACAGAACATCATGACCATCAGGGGCACCAAGAACCCCACGAGCATCTGTGTGCTGGGAATCAGAATCTTCATCACCTTAGCATTATAGTTTCCATAATACACAGACATGCATTCGTTGACGTCCATGTCGTCAACCTGTTCGTAATATATGAATGTGGGCAAAGACAAGACCAAAGCCAGCAGCCATATTGCTGTGCAGATGAGACGACTGTACACCTGAACTCGCCGTCGGATCTGAATGGAGCGTCTGGCTTGGACAATGGCTATGTAGCGATCGCCGCTGATGCATGCCAACAGAAGCGTGCTGCTGTATAAGTTGATACTGTACGCTCCGTTCAGCAGCTTGCAGGCCCACGTGCCCATATCCCAGTTGTGCCTTTCGTTGTAGATGATCAACGGTAGGGCGACGACGAAGAGAAGATCGGCCAGCGCCACGTTCACCAGGTAGATGTCTGTCATGGTTTTTGCCTTCTTGTACAAGGCATACGTGATGAGTACCAAAAGGTTTCCCATCAGGCCGAGTACACAGATCAGAGAGTAGATGTAGGTTTGGATGACCACCTCATTCTCAAGGCTCCCTCTCAGGTCACAAGGCTCGTAGTCATAATCCTCAGAAGTCCCCAGTAAAGAGTCGTTATACGTGTAGTCACTCATAACTGTTCTTTCCTGAAGGAAGCAGGAATGTGAATGAATACACCGGTAAAAACTAGTACGGTATACCTCCAACGGTTTATGCAAAGAACACAGGCTCAACGCATAATGCGAGAGGGAAGCAATGCAAATCAACATTTATGCACCGTGCATGTTTATGCACCGTGCATGTTTCTGTATAGATAACAGATGTGATAAGGACACCACAGGCATCTCTGTAAAAGACGGAAGGCGTCTGGTCTTGATGACTTGATGGTGTTCAAACTAATTTTGGTTTTACAGCTCTGCAGAATGTGGCCATTATCTCAACCAACTGGCAACTTTTATCCTTTTAATCCATTATATACAAAAAACTTGTTTCATCATCTATTATTCATAGTCATTCCAAACCTGTATGACTTTCTTTTTTCTGCAGAACACAAAAGGAGATATTTTTAAGAATGTTGGTAACCAAACATCATTGAACCCCATTGACTTCCATTGCATAAACCCTAAACCACTAAGACATTTCTCAAAATATCTTCTTTTGGATTTCACCAAAGAGTCTTATACAGGTTATCAACCACATGTGAATAAAATATTAAAGGTCTGGTGTTGTGTGCTTTCATACAATGGAACGGGGGTCAATGGAGTGGGGTTACCCACGTTCTTCAAAATATCTTCCTTTGTGTTTGTACCGAAGAAAGAAAGTCTTCAAGTTTTGCAATGACATGAAGGTGAATAAATGTTGAAAGAATTTTCAATTTTGGCTGTACTTCTCTTTTATTACTGAGAAGTGAAGGCAAAACACTTGTAACCAGTTAAAACACCTACTGTAAATAAATGCTAACTTTATTACATTGATATAGATTTCAACTTAAAATATGGATGTTCATGAAATTTTCCATATTATTTGTCAGCTTCCTTTGAAGAAATGAAATATAAACAGTCTATAAACAAGACTTACAGTGCAGGGGAATGGCGTCTGATGTTGTTTTGTTAAACGTTGTTGTTTACAGTTGTAGCACAAGGAAATGTTGTGGGCTTCACTTAAATAGGTAAATATACTGAAGTCAAGTGATCGTTAAATAGCTGCTTTGACAAGCAGAATTTCTCATCTCTGTATTCCGCTTTTATAAATACGGTGGCTTTTAAATATTTTTAAAACTTCTCTTTGCTGTATTTTTGGCATATTTACTGTAGATAATCGTCTTTTTACTTGTATCTGGACATGTGCATATTAGAAGGAAGTAGAAGTGTGTCACTGGGTATAAGCACGGGACACGGTGTGCAAAGAGATGTCCTCCTTTCCAACCAATAAGTACAATTAGGTGAAAGTTAAAAGAACTACTGTACATGTAAGGGAAAATCCACAGCTGGCTGTGCCGCTTCACATCAGGTGGTTCTTCGCCTCTCCGTTGTACATTAAAGTCCGACACAGCTAGCTGTGTCATTTTCCAAGTTTAAAACAAGTTAAAGGGATTGTCCACCCAAATATAAAAATCCTGCAATGAACTACTCATCCTCAAGTAGTTCCAAATCTGTATAAATTTCTTTGTTTGGTTGAACACAAAGAAAGATATTTGGAAAATTGTTAGCAACTGAGATTTCTGGTGAAATTATTGCACTTTTTATTCTGCTAAACACAAAAGAAGATATTTCGAAGAATGTAGGAAAACATCTCGGTTCCGTTTGTAACCTCAGTTCCCTGATGGAGGGAACGAGATGTTGTGTCGAACCGACAGATGGGGTTCGTCCCTGAGAACCAATCGTTTCCGACTACTTAGAAAAGGCCAATGAAAATTGGCAAATGAAATTTGCATGCCGGACTACGCCCCGGAAATCCAGGTATAAAAGGGAGACGGCGTGCATCATTCATTCACCTTAGTTCTGAGGAGCCTGAGACCTCTCACGACTGCTGCAGAGGACAGCACGTGTTGTGGCAAGGAGGACACAACGTCTCGTTCCCTCCATCAGGGAACCGAGGTTACAAACGTAACCGAGACATTCCCTTTCTGTCGGTCTCTCGACATTGTGTCGAACCGACAGATGGGGTTCCAATGGAAAACGCCATAACACTGTGCCCTGTCACAATCTCAATGAAGCGACGGTGACTGGCCTGGGCGAGTCAGCCGTGAGCGCTACCGCGGAATTGTAACCTTCCAGTGGGTAGGTAGGGGGTCCCAGAGCTTTCTTGAAAGGTGGAAAGGCCCCTACCTTCGGCCTCATAGGTGGCGGCGTTGTTTCTCTAACAGAAAGAAGCCGCCCGGAACCGTAAGGCCACTGGGTAAGCGCTACTTCCTCAAGTGGGGGATGCGCTACAGAGACCACTTCCTACCGCAGGGAGGAGACTAGTGGAGATACCAACATGGTCTCACCGATGGGGGAGAACTCATGGGAAGAAAGTGCGGCTGAAAAGAAAACCGCGAGGTGGAGGTCCACCTGGGGAGGTCATGGGTTACCAAGGTGGGAACCAGCATGAGGATACATCAGACGGAACCACCCTACTGGGGGGTTGCAACGTCTGGTAGCACTAGGTCCGGTTAGAGCTATGATGCGAATAACTCCGGGAACCCGGCCTAAGGGGCAGGGCTGCTCTGCCCAGCCCGCCCCAGAAGGTGCTTGCTTAGTGATGGATGGAGTGCCTGTTCTTCGCCCAGTGGGGAAAGAAGGGAGGCTGAATCGGTATACTGACCCACTCGAGAGAGGGGGAAAAGAACCGATAAGGCGTACACTCTACCAGTTGCCGGTCCTACATGTGGCCATGCAGGATGAGGGCTGACACCGGCTCTACACGGAGGTTGTAGAACCTCGCGAAGGTGTTGGGTGTAGCCCAACCCGCAGCTCTGCATATGTCTGCGAGAGAGGCCCCGAGTGCCAGAGCCCAAGAGGAGGCTACACCCCGGGTGGAGTGGGCCCTCACTCCAAGGGGGCACGGGCGATTTAGGGATTGGTAAGATGCCTTGACAGCGTCCACAATCCAGTGGGCCAACCTCTGCTTGGAGACAGCTCTCCCCTGCTGCTGACCTCCAAAACAGACAAATAGCTGATCCGAGCTCCTGAAGCTCTGTGTGCAGTCTAAGTAAAGGCGCAGCGTGCGTACTGGACACAACACGGACGGGGTACATACACTACATACACTTTCAGTGTGGAGGGGGAGAGGTTAGTCTCGAGTCTCTCTTGTAGGGAGGACAGCACGGACCCGATCGCACAACTCCGTGGGTCTTCTCCTCGAGAAGCACACCAGGTCGAGAAGAGGTGCCACTTGTAGGCGTACAGTCGCCTAGTGGCAGGTGCCCTAGCCTGAGAAATGGTAGCTACCACCGCTGGGGGCAGACCACTCAGGATCTCCTCGTCCCATCCAGAGGCCAGACATTGAGGTTCCAGGCGGGGGCCCGTCCAAAGCCCTGACACTGCGTGCCCGTTGCACACTGCACCCCAACCCTGCAGGGAGGCGTCCGTTGTCACCACGACATGCCTCGTAACCTGCCCTAGGGGTACCCCTGCCCGAAGGAAGGTCATGGAAGACCAAGGGGTTAGGGTGCGTCGGCAGCGAGGCGTAATCACCATCCGCCTGCTGCCGGTGTGCCACGCTCTCCAGGGAACTCGACTCTGGAGCCAGTGTTGGAGCGGTCTCATGTGCATCAACCCGAGGGGTATCACCGCCGCCGAGGATGCCATGTGTCCCAGGAGCCTCAGAAAAAGTTTCAGAGGAACCACTGACTGCGTGAAATGATCCAGGCAGTTCAACACCAACTGGGCACGTACTGCGGACAGTCACGCTGTCATGGTGACAGAGTTGAGTTCCATACCAAGATAGAGGATGCTCTGCACAGGGGAGAGCTTGCTCTTCTCTCGGTTGACCTGTAGTCCCAATCGATCTAGGTGCCGGAGCACCAGGTCCCTGTGTGCACACAACAGATCTCGCGAGTGTGCCAAGATAAGCCAGTCGTTGAGATAGTTGAGTACCCTCACACCCCTCTCCCTGAGGGGAGAGAGGGCGGCCTCCACGATCTTCGTAAAGACTCGTGGAGACAGAGACAGACCGAAGGGGAGGACTCTGTACTGATATGCCCGACCCTCGAAAGCGAACCGTAGGAACGGGCGATGACGAGGGAGAATCGAGACATGAAAGTAAGCGTCCATTAGGTCGATTGCCATGAACCAATCCTGACATCTGACAGATGCCAGGATGCGCTTCTGCGTGAGCATCCTGAACGGCAGCTTGTGCAGGTGTCTGTTCAGAGTACGCAGATCTAGGATGGGGCGCACCCCCCCGCCTTTTTTGGGGACGATGAAGTAAGGGCTGTAAAACCCCTTGGACATCTCGGCTAGGGTGACAGACTCGACGGACTTCTGGAGAAGGGTGGCGACCTCGCCCTGTAGTACGGGAGCATCCCGGCCTCTGACCGAGGTCGCGAGGATGCCCCGAAACTAGGGCGGGTTTCTGGCGAACTGGATCGCGTAGCCGAAACGGATCGTTCTCCTCAGCCACCGTGACGGTGTGGGAAGCTCGAGCCAAGCTCCCAGGGACCACAACAGGGGGACTAAGGGTACGATCTGCTTCACCGACCCCCCGGGGACCCCCAGGAAGAAGACTGGCTCTGCTGGTTTGCCTGCCTGGCGATGCAGCTCCACGCACCGTCGATTTGAGAGTGCTGAGGGCTGCAAAGTACATTCGATGTTGCGCCTCGCCAAGACGCAACGTCGAGTGGCCGAACACCGTCTGACAGAGGGTGAGAGCAGCTGTGAAGAACACCCAGGGAGATAGGAAACTCTTTTTGTGAAAAAGTGGGCGCTAGGCCCCCGTAGGGGTGGTGGTCTCCCCTTCGATGCCCTTTTCCGGGGTGCCGCCTGGATAGGGAGTGCTGGAACTGGAGTTGGCTTCGAATAGGGCCGGGGCTGCACGGGATCTCGAAGGCCTGTGGGTGGCCCGGCGGGGTAGGATGTGGCTAATCGCCTCCGTCTGCTTCTTCACTGTCGAGAACTGCTGAGCGAAGTCCTCGACAGTGTCACCAAACAGCCCACCCTGCGCAATGGGCGCGTCGAGAAAGCGGACTTTCTCGGCGTCGCTCATCTGCACAAGGTTGAGCCAGAGGTGCCTCTCCTGGACCACCATGGTGGACATCGCATTAACCCCGGGTCGGTCTTACCCTCGTGGATCTCTTTCAACGCCTTGGCCTGGTGGACCTGCAGGATGGCCATGGCGTGGAGAGAGGAGGCAGCTTGGCCCGCAGCAGCGTAGGCCTTCGACACCAGCGATGCCAAAGTCCTACACGCCTTGGACGGGAGTTTCGGTCGACCTCTCCAGGTGGACGCCGCCTGCAGGCACAGGTGCACCGCGACTGCACGTTCCACCTGGGGCACGTCAACGTAACCCTTAGCCGCCCCACCATCGAGGGAAGAGAGAGCGACGGAACCGGTTTGACGTGTACGTGCCGAGAAAGGGGCGTTCCACGTCTTCGTCAGTTCCTCATGCACTTCCGGGAAGAACGGAACCGGGGTTGGGCGCGGCTTGGAGTCGCGGTCAGAGCCCAAGAACCATGTATCCAACCGTGAGCGCTGGGGGAGAGGCACCGGAGTGCACTCTAACCCAATGCACACGGCGGCCCGGGAAAGCATGGCCGACATCTCGACATCCGCCTCCTCCTGAGCTCGCCCCCCCTTGGGGGGGAGCTGCAAAGAGTCGTCGGGATCGGATGCCAGCAATTCGCTCTCCGATGCTGTTATAGACATATCATCATCATCACGCATCGTGTCCGAATACGTGAAGGAGGACGCTGACGGTGTGGCACCGCCTGCTAGGGAACGGTGAGGCGAGCGAGACGGGGTGCGAGCAGTCCGCGAGCACTTGGCTGACGGATTAGCACTCGCAGAATCGCCCATATCACCCTCGCCGCTCGCCTTGGCGGACGGAATGGCCTTAGCCATCCTCGTCACAGCCCGGGAAGCCTGCGAGGTGGTGGCTGGTTATCGGGAGAAGACAGCCACCCGTGACCGCAACGTCTCTATGACCATCTGCCCGCAGTGCAGGCAAGATGAGTCCACGAAGGCTGCCTCAGCGTGTTGGACCCCCAAACACCTGACACAGACATCGTGCTTGTCCCCTTCCTCGATGAGGACACTGCACCCACAAGAACAGCGGGACATGCCGTGCTGGAGAAATTAGCTCTTTTAGAATCGAAGGCTCAGAATCAGGCTCGAACACCTCTGGAACCGCCGAGACGCCCAGGGGAAGTCGCTGCAGGAAGGGACAGTCTGCTGCACCACGTCGTAGAACCGGCAATTGAAGTTTTTTGCTAAGTAGCAAGAGAAGATCTTCATAACCGAAGGCTCCGAAGAAAAAAAGGTGAATGAATGATGCACGCCGTCTCCCTTTTATACCTGGATTTCCGGGGCGGAGTCCGGCATGCAAATTTCATTTGCCAATTTTCATTGGCCTTTTCTAAGTAGTCGGAAACGATTGGTTCTCAGGGACGAACCCCATCTGTCGGTTCGACACAACGTCGAGAGACCGACAGAAAGGGAACAAACAGTTCTGGGGCACCTTTGACTACCATTTTTTGACTACCCCAGAAATCTCAGTTGCTAACGTTTTTCCAAATATCTTTCTTTGTGTTCAACAGAACAAAGAAATGTATACAGGTTTGGAACAACTTGAGGGTAAATAAATCATGACAGAATATTCATTCTTGGGTGGAGTATCCCTTTAAGAATCGACTATTCGTGGTACACAATACATGGTCAACATATTGACATGCATTTTAGCTGAAACTTGGTTCAACATTTTACTGTCAAGTGACATTTAACAGACCACAGATCAACATCACTGACAAACCCATAATAATGACAAAACACTTGATTTATCTTGTATTGAATACTGTTGTTAAACAATGAAAAATGCATTTACAGTACAAGCTAAAGCCGTTCCCTTCACACATTCCCAGCAAACAGGGAATATTTTCAGAACTTTGGCTATCGTTCTCAGAAAGTTATGACAAAAAAACTTTTCGCAGTGACAGAGTAACATGTCTGTTACGTTACATGTCTTGCTAAACATTCTGAAAACATTACAAAAATGTTATTCTTACATTGTTTCTGGAACATTGAAAAATATTCGTGAAAATGTTTTCATAAATGGAAATGTTAGCAAAACATATTTTGCTAGTTGGGTTTCTAGACAATAGAAACTTGATCGTGTTGATAAGCATTTGCTTTCAAGGTCATGCACGAGTTAAAGTCTCTGAATAAAAAGGAACATCAACAAATACTGCGGACAAACACAGCAAAAAATATGTGTGTGTATATATACTGTATATATACTAATATACAGCTATATACAATATAAGCTATAGAGAAAGCTCTTCTCTTTCCTTTTCTTATTAACGAAAAATAAACTGAGGATCAAACAAACCTCAAATTGCAATCTAAGGGGAAAATCTATTGAAAACTGTATATCACATTGTAAATGACGATGGGTTTTCATTATTGCACCCAACGACGGTTTTAGCTGACATGTACAGGTCGGAGGTCTGCTGCGAGGAGCGCCTGGAGTAGAAGTACCTTTGTCCCAGACACCTTACGTCCTTCAGGATCTGACAAAAATGCCCCCTGAATTGAACTCCGATGAAAGCGTAGAGGATGGGATTCAAGCAGCAGTGAAGGTAGGCCACGCTCCTGCTGATGGACAACGTCATCAACGTGTCTTGCTCTTCCTTACAATCCCTAGGTTGGAACAGTTTAGTGGTGTGGACAAGAAGTACCACATTGTACGGCAGATGGCAAAATACGAACACAAAGACCACGGTGAGCACAACGCGCACCGCCTTGTGCTTCTGGAAGTTCTTGGCTTTCAGAAGAGTCACCATGATGCAAGAATAACAGAACATCATGACCATCAGGGGCACCAAGAACCCCACGAGCATCTGTGTGCTGGGAATCAGAATCTTCATCACTTTAGCATTATAGTTTCCATAATACACAGACATGCATTCGTTGACGTCCATGTCGTCAACCTGTTCGTAATATATGAATGTGGGCAAAGACAAGACCAAAGCCAGCAGCCATATTGCTGTGCAGATGAGACGACTGTACACCTGAACTCGCCGTCGGATCTGAATGGAGCGTCTGGCTTGGACAATGGCTATGTAGCGATCGCCGCTGATGCATGCCAACAGAAGCGTGCTGCTGTATAAGTTGATACTGTACGCTCCGTTCAGCAGCTTGCAGGCCCACGTGCCCATATCCCAGTTGTGCCTTTCGTTGTAGATGATCAACGGTAGGGCGACGACGAAGAGAAGATCGGCCAGCGCCACGTTCACCAGGTAGATGTCTGTCATGGTTTTTGCCTTCTTGTACAAGGCATACGTGATGAGTACCAAAAGGTTTCCCATCAGGCCGAGTACACAGATCAGAGAGTAGATGTAGGTTTGGATGACCACCTCATTCTCAAGGCTCCCTCTCAGGTCACAAGGCTCGTCGTCGTATTTGTCAAAAATCTCCAGAAAAGAGTCGTCATACATAGAGTCATTCATAACTGCTCTTTCCTGAAAGAAAAATGGATGACATAAACCACACGAGGGTGAAGAAATGATGACAGAAATTTTCTTTTCAGGTCAACTATCGCTTAAAGTAAGTGTGTCCAGATCTTTGACTGGTCGTGTAAATGACACAACACAACAAATGTCTTTCCAAATTTGAAATACCTCTTTCAGTGTTCTCCTTGTCAACTCGTCATTCGCTCTTCTTTGTTCCAGTTCATCTGTAAAGCACCTGGTTGAGTGTAAAGCCCCTCGGGTTCTTCTTGTGTTTTTCTAGAGACCGGCCCATTCGTGATGTGATGTCACATCTGCTATCTAATGAGGCATCAAGTTGATATGTCTGACAATTTCCACCTACGCCGAGGAAAAACTTCACTTAGCTTTTAACCACCCACACAGAAGTTTTTGATCCCTCAGAAACAATGTTCAAAATGATTATCGATCTATCAATCATTGTGTCTTTAAGATCAAAACAAAACTTATTTTCGCCACAGTTCTTTATTCGGCTTAAATCTTTAATGAAGATGACTTACAGCTGAAAAGAGGAACATAGTCATTGTGACTGTCAGCTGGTGTATTTCCACTTTGCACAGTGAAGCTTTCACGTGGTTTATGTTTTTTTATATTCTTTATTGTTTTGTGTTGCCTGTGTATGGTAAACAAATAGGGTTCAGCTGACATTTACAACTGTCTAATCTGACAGTCCTGCCTCTCAATGAAATCACAATTATGTCAAAAAATGAAATATTTTTCATAGTTTTTGAAACTCAAAATAATCACATTGGCAATAATACGTCTATATGTTTTATCAGTATGTGTATTGGGATTACATCTGAGCATGACGTGACCTGTGTTTGTTTTGTTATCTTTTCTTATGTTAGTTGCTCTTTTTGTTCCATGTGCTGTGCTGGTTTGTGCTTGTTGTTTAACTTTATGTGTAGACTCTTAAAAAAACGTGTGCCGACTTGTTTCAACCCATGGATGGGGACCAACTCAAATGCTGGGTTAAAATAACCTAGACATGTATAGGTTAAATTAAGCCAACTTTTGTACCCCATTGATTTCCATTGTGGACACAAATCCACCGAGACATTTCTCAAAATATCTTTGTGTTCCACTGAAGAAAGAGTTTTTTATTTGAACTGTTTGAACTAATGTTAACAAATGGGACCTCGTAGTGTAATGCAACCAAAGTGACCAATCGATGGACAAAATAGGGCAAACCAAAGTCAAAACAAACAGATGAGCTGTGTGTGGGTGTGTTGCTGTTTGACATTTTAAACGTGTTAAAGTGCTGATTTACTTCTGATATGCAAATGTCCCGTCCTACATGAAAACATACAGAGAGGAATTCAGTTCTTCACCAAGTTCTCACTAAAATATAATTAATACTTGATTATATGTTGCATAATATGTTGCCTTTCTTTTTAAAATGATGTAAAACCTGTGTAAATTTAACAAAGTGAATAATCAACTTTATTCTCCCTGTATGTGTGGTGTCATTCAAGAAACGTGCACATGTTTACAATTTTTGTTGTAAAATGAGGGTGAAGATGTTTGCCTGTGTTTTTTACGTCATCAGTTCGTGATCCTCATGTCAGACACATGTTCTTCTGCTTGGCAAATTCAATACAATGCTAGTATGTTATTACTCACATAACCAACGGTTGGATCAAATATGGAAAATATATGAATACAAATTTCCATTGGAAAAGTTTTATATTTGTCCCAACTATGGGTTTAAACAATTTAGCAATTTTTAGAGAATACCTTTCAGTTTTATTCTACATTTTAGTGTTTCACACATTTATTGTGAAAATGACAAGTTCACCAGTACTGATACACATCCAATATTAACACACCAATAATAACAAACAAAAGTTTTCATTTGTCAAGGTTTATTTATATCTACAAAACATACGGACCAAATAACGTCCAAGATTTCCACTAGCTTGGGTCAACCATTTTTATTTGAATGGGGTAACAGATGTAGGAATAATATTCCTGTTGACCAGTGCTTACATCGGGGATGTCAAACCCCACCTACAAACAGAGACAACAAACGTCTTGACCAAAAGAGTGGATTGTATTCATTTTGATATTGCAGAAATTATTATTATTATTTTCACCTTATTCAGTAGTGAATGGTTGAGTAAAAAAAGACGTTTAGGTAAAAGAAGAAAGACAAATAGTCCTTACATCAGCTTTCCCATTAGCTGCCGGGTCGAGATGTTTGAATAAGCAGTTCATTTGCTTTCTAAGCTGCTTTACGTTCTTCTTATTGGGCCGTAGCAAAACAAACTGGAAGCTGACAGGCAGACCGTACCTACAAAACAAAATCACAGATCTCTTTTATCTCAGTTTTCTCCTAGACATCAACGAAATTAAATGGAGAGCAAAGGGAAACTTTTGCTCAAGTTTCCTGCGTTTTTCAGATATTTCTCCCGAGAAAAAAGGCAGAAATCTCACAAATGTGTCTGTCATTAGAGTTTCAGAAGAGATCTTTACCACGTGTCAATCTGAGCTCAGATTCGTCGAGTGTGCGATCAAAAGTCAATATTACAGAAGATCCCAAAATGAACATTTATCGTCAAATTTGCCCATATCCAGATTATTTGACCTCTACAATCTACATTCATTTTACACCTCCATACTCTTCATAAATTTCATCAATCATCTCAAAAATGAAAAATAAAAACCTTGATTCCTCAAAATGTTACCTCAGCACAGATTCAACAAACGTACGGAGGACCTTGATGTGAATCCAGGCTACAAAGATCTCGTTGAAGTTCACCTTCAGCCAGCACACAAATGTTCTCTGGTGGTACAAATATGTATTGTGTTATTCTGTTTAAACAGACACTATGGTTTGCGTCATTATATCTATAGTTTTACATACACACAGTTCCTTTCTGTCCACAGCGAGACGGCTCATCTCCTGCTTTTGCTTCTCGGCCTCGTCCGGGTTGTATTCTCTCACCGTAAATCTGTTGGCCAACACAGGAACAATACATTTCTTTATTAAGTGTAAATAAACAGACATCGTCCATGTGCTCACACTTACTTGTGCTTTTTGGCATTGGCTTTAAATTCAGGGACAGAATTCTTAAAGAGGGTCACTGTGAAAATCCCTGCGTCTGCTACTTCTGCCAGCCTCCTGTGTTCCAAAGATATGTTACTTTATTCATTCGTACGCACAAAACAATAAACAATTTCATTTTCTAGGTTTATTTAGAAATGTGAATGATTCCCACTTTCTACTTTCAGACAAATTCTATTGTATTGCTGTGGTGCGGAGTAATCCAGTCATAGACTTACAGTACATTCAATTACGCTATTTTGCTTTTATGATTTTTAGTCAAATAACACAAACAATATATTTACTTGAAATCCACTTTTTGTAGTGTCGATTCAATGCTTACGTCTGCCAAAACAATATCATTTGTGAAACATATATTTAAAGCTGCAATCTGTAAATGTTGCCTCTCTATCGCCATCTCTGTTTAAAACATTAAATTGCGGGTTACGTATTTTTACATGGGTAACGTCAAATGACGTCCAATTAACATTTCCCCCGAAATCATATCCATCAGATTATAAATTACTTAAAAAAATGCTTTCTGTTGCAAATTTCGGCATAAGGTACAGTGATTTATGTACTTGCTTGATTAATGATTTTTGTTTATTTATAATGAAAATTTAAGGTTAATTTATCTTGTGCATTGTGCTTTATTTCATTAAAATATTGATTGACAGCACTGCTGTTTAACTAAATCGATAGCTTGTTTTTATTATTCCATGCAAAACAGCCCTTACGAAAGTTAATCATGGTTTTATTACAGTAAACGTGTAGAAACTGTCGTTTTTTGTCATATTAATTACTATTTGTATAACTACAATTTTACTACAAATATCACTGTTAAGGTTACTGAAGCAAAACAATAGTTATTTTTAGGGCTGTCAAACGATTAATCGCGATTAATCGCATCCAGAATAAAGGTTTGTGTTTACACAATATACGTCTGTGTACTGTGCATATAAATTTTGTATTTATAAAGACAAAACATACACATACTTGTCTATATATTTTAAATGTATTAATTTATATTTACCAATAATTGAAATTGTAAATAAAAGTTTATTAATAGTTATATTTTATATTTTTCTTAAATACATGCATTTATGTGTATGTGTTTATAAATACAAAATGAATATGCACAGAACACCAGCATATATTATGTAAACACAAACTTTTATTCTGGATGCGATTAATCGCGATTAATTGTTTGACAGCCCTAGTTCTTTTTTGTTACCATGGTTTAACTTTAGTAACCACGTTTAATGTTTTATTTGTCGTAAAACCACGGTTCGTTTTCGTAACAGAGGAGCTCTTTGTCTGTAACCGCAGGTGTGTGGGTAAAGCGGCTCAATTAAAGCCAGTGAGAAATACACCAGCTCTCAGCCTGAGAAAAGACCAACTCTTGCTTTCCAGCAGTAACTTGATCATACTGTTGGATTAGCCATCAACCACAAGACTGTTCAGGTTCTGAATAAACAAACATGCAGGTGACCAACCAGCTGGAGCGAGGGACAACAAACTTCGACATGGATTCATAGCTCCTCTCCCACAGAGCATACGCCGACCTGTGAGGTTATATAATAAATGCGCTTCAAAAACGACTTTGGTGAGAAACAAGAGAAGATTCTGCTCTCAGCGTTTGGAATTCACACTGACCTGTGCACCACAACTAGCAGTGTTGTGAGATACCCTGAATTTAAAACCAGGTCCTCTTTTTTCACGATGTCAATCAACACGCGGGTCTGTAAAGAGCCACTGAATGCATACAGAAGTAATAATAAATCATCATGTCTTCATATGGTTAAACAAATTCATGTCAAAGAAAACATACACCTCATTTTTCAATCAATATTGCAACGTGAAAAAAATGATGCATTAAAAAGGAAGCCTATTTTTATTCTCACTTACAGTAAAACGATAATCTCTTATGTTTACCAGTCAGTAAAACAAATACTACAATGATGTATATTTATATGAAGTATTGTATATTATAAGTGGCTTTGCAATGCAACAATTGTTCTAAAAACACATATCAAATATAACAAACATCAACTTCTGCTAAATACATATACTCACTCGGTTTTCCGCTCAATGCTTTGTATACTGGACTTCACATTATTGTAAGCAGCTCTGCGTGACGTCAGCTCTGTGTCCACCTGAGAAACTTGCTGACACGTATACAGAGAGAGAAACATTCAGAACATACATACAAGAACGATCTGTGCTTTATATAGGTGTATATATACTTTGGAGATGATGTCTGTGAGGGTCTTTAGAGGCTGCACGGGGGGATATTTGGCTCTGTCCCACTGAAACTTGGTCACGTATGTTGCCAAATCAACTGAAAAACAACAGAAATGCAGAATGCAGCGAATCATATGCTGTATAAAGAATATGTCAAGAAAAGACTTCTCTACTGGCGTTACACACAAAAACGTGTCAGAAATTAAACGATAGAACCTTAAATAAAGAAGAAGGGATTAAATAAAGCATATGGCATCATTTGTGCACACCCATGTTGTTCCAAACCCGTATGACACTACGAGGGGTGAAATGTTAGGGACTCAGTCACCGTTCACTTACAGAATGGCGAAAGATGCAATGCAAGTGAATGGTGACCGAGTCTGCAGTCCTCAAACATTCTGCCCAACATCTTTCATTTTGTGTTCCACATACAGTAAAAAAGTAGTTAATATACATTTAGTTGGGTAAGCTCCCACACACTCCATATGGAAATGTGATATATGACACACGTATACTGTATGTCCATAAATCAATAGTGATTTATGCTACATTTAAGTAGCATATGTCATTAGCACTGTGTGGCTCCTATAGAAATATATAGATTATAGTATTATATATATGCATAATACACATATTAGTACAGGGTAAATGTATATTATATAGGGTGTGTTACATATCGTATAGGGAATTGTTACAATTTCTATCCTGCATGTTTTACTTAGCTGTGCATATATGTGCAGTTTATGTATTTCATATATGAATATTTCATATACATAATACATTTACATGTTACGTTCACATCTAAAAGAGTTCACTTACCCTGTCCTGCCTGAAAATATGATTTCAATGGTGACTGTCGATCTTTCTGCTGAGGTTTGCACTGTCCTGATGACACTAACAAAACATCACTCACAATCTGATTAACAGACAAACAACTGCCATAATCTTATTTTCATGGTATGAAGTCTCTCCAGCGGGTCACGTGTGTGTCATATGTAACAGGATCTACATGAGAACATGACTGGGTCGTGAGTAGGTGCCCTTCAGTTAATGAGCTCTTCTCTGCTTTCTGATGTCGGTTTAGTGTTCGGCACGTCCGCTCACCTGCGTTGGGCAACATGCTCTCCAGCAGCTTTCCACTGAACTCTTCCATCACATCAGCCAAACCCTGCCACGTGTGATGCAGGACACTGTGGTGTAGTGGACACATGACGAAACAATTAGCTGGTGATGCCACTCGTTGGGTTAAATATTGGGTTTAAAAGGACATCCATCAATGCTTTCTTAACTGATCAAATGATATTTCTGAATGGACTTTGATGGTAGAAACCGAAGATCAGAACTATAGAATCAGGACTGGTCTCAGAACTATAAGTTCAACCAAATGTAACCCTGTCTGGAAGTCTTATGAATGGATATGTTAGACTGCAGAGGACAGTTTCCACAACACATAAACCTTGAAGCTGAGGAAGGAAGAATCGCTGTCAGGTGGCACCTGAAACTGGACTCGAGTGGATTGAGTGACTCAGATACTGTTTACTGTATTACAGCGGCAAACACGCAGAGATGCATGCGCCGAATCAACAGACGTGCCTTACATCATATACAACAGAAGAAACATTTTTCAAAATCATGGGAGATCCCTTGAACCCAAGTATTTGTTAACAAAACTTACATTGTATGTGTTGTGCACTGTAAAAAAGGATGTGATCAATAAGTCATGGAAACATATGTTTGTACATTAAATTAACTCAACAAAATAATTTGAGCAATTTCAACTTTGTTTTACAACAATTCCTCACTAGTGTGTTTGGACATGTTTTTATATGTTAGTGGGGACCTAAACCTGAATGCACACCAGCTCATGGGGACCCGTGTCACTGTGGGGACCAAAATTGAGGTCCTCATGGGCACAAAAGCTTATAAATTGTACAGAACAATAATTTTTGAAAATCTAAAAATGCAAAAAGTTTTGTATGATCTTTAGGTTTAGGGGTAAAGGATAAAATATACAGTCTGTACAGTATACAACTCATTACGCCTATGGACTGTCCCCACAGAGATAATAAAACATACATGTGTGTGTGTGTGTGTGTTGCAACCTATATACTGTATATATACATGTATTAGGGCTGTCTAATAATTGATCGTGATCCAGAATAAAAGTTTGTGTTAACGTCATACTGTATATTTCTGTGTACTGTGCATATTAATTTAGTATTTATAAAAACATACACATACCTGCATATAATACAAATTAATAAACATTTATATACTCATTAAAATTATTGGTAAATATAAATACATACAAGTAAATATTCCTAAGTACGTATGTGTATGTGTATGTGTTTATAAATACAAAATAAATATGCACAGTCACAGACATATTATGTAAACAAACTTTTAGTTTGGATGCGATTAATCGTTTGACAGCCTATATATATATATATATATTAGGGCTGTCAAAAGATTAATCGCGATTAATCGCATCCAGAATAAAAGTTTGTGTTTACATAATATATGTCTATCTACTGTGCATATTAATTTTGTATTTATAAATACAAACACATACACAAGTATACATATTTAGGAAATATTTACATGTATTTATTTATATTTACCAATCATTGAAATTATATATAAATGTTTATTAATATTTAGATTTTTCTTAAATATATGCATGAATGTGTATGTGTTAATAAATACAAAATTATTATGCACCGTAAACAGATAAATATTATGTAAACACAAACTTTTATTCTGGATGCGATTAATCGCGATTAATCTTTTGACAGCCCTAATATATATATATATATATATATATATAAAAATATAAATGTAATATATATTTTTTATTCATAGGAAGAATTGTATAATGATATTTATAAAACGGTCAGTTCTGGTCCTTGATTCTGATTGGCTGAGCGGAGTTCTAAGCCGTTATAGAATACCCCAATATATAACGGCTGACCGCACCACATAGCCTAAATATCATTTTATTTACTTTATTTTATGAAACCTTGCTTCGCGTCGTACCACAACGCCCTTAGCTGTTATAAAATGCACTGTAACCCACTGCTTCGCGGGGCTTATTGCTTTATACTAAAGACTTACCCCTCTGCATATGAATCCAGTCTGGAGAGATCATCAGAAAGCCCCAGTAACACATCCAGTGTTCCAACCTTTACAAACATTAAAATCAACCATTTCAATTTCTGATTGATTATAGGGATGAAAGTACCACAAAGTAATAACAATTTCCTCAAGAGTGAGTTTAATGACATACTGTACTTTGCCCTGAAAAATCCACATATCAACAAAACCTTGGGGAAATCAAACATTTATATAATATTGCTTTGGGTGATCTCATGAAAGAACTGTTTGTTTTTTGGAGGGATACAGCATTATTGACTGACTTAAAAAAAACACAAACAGTGGCAAACAAGTTGTAGCTCACTTCATTCATTCTTAATAAATAAAGTCAGTAGGCCTATAGTCAACATCTAGTGTCATGTTCCCTTAATACAGCAACATTAATTAAAAATAAATGTTAAATAAAAAAAAAAAAACATAAATTAAAACTGAAATAAAAAGAATATATTTTGTTTATTATGAATAGTATTGTTTTGATATAATTCGAGGCCTCAAACTGATCTGCATCGAAGCGACCGAAGTCTTAATGGTCCTGCGTGGCTACAGGAGACTTGAGACGGTCTCTTACCTTCAGCTCTGGGATGTGGACTCTGGTGCTTGTGGTCTGTTCGTTTTTTGCTGTGACCCGTTTGAGTTTCTCTAAAGACTGACAGCTGACTTTATCCAGAGGGACTGAGATCAACCAGAACTCCATCACGGCCAGCGACCTCCTCTTCTCGCCTGTGACAGAAGTCTATCACCTAAAACAAGGTGAAAATATCATCTCTAGTGAAGGACATGGAGCAGCTCCTGACTGTCTCATCCGTTTGCTGACTACAGTGTCTGGGAATATTAGGTTTCTCAGACGGGGAAACACAATTCTCGTGTTCTAACAACACAAATGTTTTATGATGAGAGTGAATGAGATAAATAGCTTTCATGTATATGAAATATTAGATAAATAGATAAATAACACCCAATTCATGAGAATTTGTAAATATCGTGAGAACATTTTATGCATTTGGCTTTTCGAACTCTACCATTGGGTGTGTCCATATTTTAATTAACCAACCATATTGAAGTTCTTATTATTTGTCTCGTGCTCTGACAACAATTAGTCTAACAAATAAATTGTTTATTTAAACATGAACTTATTTGTCAAATAATGAACAATTTGTGTGACTGAAATGAATTCTTACATACCTGCGGTCAATCATTCTTCAGATTATTCACAAGCAGAGGCTTAACCACCAAATATACTACAGCATAAATGATGATAAATATAATCACTCACAGATAACTGTATAAGAAATGTGAACATACAGCATATCCCTGAAAGCATAGATGCACAGCCTGGGGAAATATATGACAGAAGTCCCTGAATCAGTATGGATGCGAGTGTCTTCAGTAGATGTTGAAGCTGTGTCGTGTGCTGTGTGTGAGGTGAGACAGACTGTAGACTGTTGTGTAAAGTGATCTTGTGTGTGAATAGGTGTTGTGTGCGGTCGTCGAGAGCCACATGCTCTTCTCACATTGCATACGGTGATCCCATGCACATTACATTCCTGTCATTTTGTTTAAATCTCCAGTTTTAAAGGGTCCAAGCGTGTCTGTCATTCTTGTTAGGAGTGTACATAGGCCGTAAAGATATGATAAAACACATGTATATACTGTATCTCAGTAGCATGCATATATTAATGTAAGAATCATTTTGGTTAATTAGGGGAAAATAAAAACAGGTATATTATAAATACAATTTATCATAGAATACAGAATAGCATTATTACAAAACTTCCTGGCAATAAATGAACATTTTTAACATTTTTATTATCTTTCAAAAATTAACCAATTAACTTGTGTTTCAAAAGTTTTAAATTTATATTTTATTTTATTTTTGCATTTATTACATTGGTCTGACAGTTACAATTTTACCTTTCCCATTTTTGCTATTGAACAACGTTAAATGTATAATTCAGCCAAAAATGAAACTCTTTCATTATTTACTTACCCTCATGTCATCCCAAACCTTCTTTCTTCTGCGCACGCACGCACGCACGCACGCACACACACACACACACACACACACTAAGATATTTTGAAGAACGTTGGTGGTCACCAAACAACATTGGACCCCTTTGACTTCCATTGTATGGACACAAAACCACTGAAACATCGCATAATGACAATTAAAAACATAATGACAGTACTTTTATTTGTTGGTGAACTGGCCCTTTAAAACTGCCGTTGTGACAACTTACCCCTGTTATAGTGCGACAACATTTCAAAACTTTATATTTTCCCTGAGGAGTATTAGCCTATACGTTAAGTGGGTTATATAAAGTCATATGCAGACCTCAGCAGAAATCAGAGCCTATTGTAATGTTTTGTAAGTATCTATTAGGGTGAGCTCTAGGAACTATTGTTCCGGGCCTTGTGTTTCCACACGAACACGGACAGCCTCACTTCCTGTTGTGGTAACCACATGCGTCTGATCAGCTCTGGTGCCTGATGTTCATGCTGGCTGTTTGCATCAGTATTTATACATCAGATTTATGTGTTGTGTTCGACGACTTCAGACATGCAGGTGTCCAGTGTAAATAATGTGAAGATATATAATCTGAGCCATGGCAAATCTCTTCCGGAGGTAACACACCTTTCAATCTTCAGTAAATAAACCGCATGACATGTTACAATGAACCTTTTAGTTCAAAACTTTATTATTTTACAGGACCCGACTCATTTATGTGTAGCATTACACACGTTTACCGGACAACTTTAGTATATGATAATCCTTTTGTAACGATGCCTTACGAGTAACCATAGTGTGACTGTAATATTTGTAGTAAATCCATAATCACATTAGTCTTACAGGGACCATAGTTTAACCCTAAATTTGTAGTAAAACTATGGTACTGCAAATGGTAATCTGACAAAAAAATAACATTGTTATTACATCATAATAATTCCAATGATAATTTCCGTATGCTTTGGCTGTATTTATAATACAGGTGCTGGTCATATAATTTGAATATCATCAAAAAGTTGATTTATTTCACTAATTCCATTCAAAAAGTGAAACTTGTATATTATATTCATTCATTACACACAGACTGATATATTTCAAATGTTTATTTCTTTTAATTTGATGATTATAACTGACAACTAATGAAAATCCCAAATTCAGTATCTCAGAAAATTAGAATATTACTTAAGACCAACACAAAGAAAGGATTTTTAGAAATCTTGGCCAACTGGACCTCAGAAAACACAGTGGACCAACACCAGCAGATGACACGGCACCCCAAACCATCACTGACTGTGGAAACTTTACACTGGACCTCAAGCAACGTGGATTCTGTGCCTCTCCTCTCTTCCTGCAGACTCTGGGACCCTGATTTCCAAAGGAAATGCAAAATTTACTTTCATCAGAGAACATAACTTTGGACCACTCAGCAGCAGTCCAGTCCTTTTTGTCTTTAGCCCAGGCGAGACGCTTCTGATGCTTCCTGCTGCTGTTCAACTTTATGGAGATGCAGATTTCATTTTCCAACAGGACTTGGCACCTGCACACAGTGCCAAAGCTACCAGTACCTGGTTTAAGGACCATGGTATCCCTGTTCTTAATTGGCCAGCAAACTCACCTGACCTTAACCACATAGAAAATCTATGGGGTATTGTGAAGAGGAAGATGCGATATGCCAGACCCAACAATGCAGAAGAGCTGAAGGCCACTATCAGAGCAACCTGGCCTCTCATAACACCTGAGCAGTGCCACAGACTGATCCACTCCATGCCACGCCGCATTGCTGCAGTAATTCAGGCAAAAGGAGCCCCAACTAAGTATTGAGTGCTGTACATGCTCATACTTTTCATGTTCATACTTTTCAGTTGGCCAAGATTTCTAAAAATCCTTTCTTTGTGTTGGTCTTAAGTAATATTCTAATTTTCTGAGATACTGAATTTGGGATTTTCATTAGTTGTCAGTTATAATCATCAAATTAAAAGAAATAAACATTTGAAATATATCAGTCTGTGTGTAATGAATGACTATAATATACAAGTTTCACTTTTTGAATGGAATTAGTGAAATAAATCAACTTTTTGATGATATTCTAATTATATGACCAGCACCTGTATATATGATGCTTTTAAATGGTAATGAAGTAATGTGGCCAATGATGTTTAACTGTAGTGTTATATCTTAATTTCAGTGGTTGTCTGATCGAAAGAAGAGAGCTTTACAGAATAAAGATGTTGGTAAGGCCTTATAATGTTTACATTACATAAAATAATTTCCCCATACATTGCATATAAAATACACTCTCTCCTGTAGAGGATTAAAAAGACATCTGTCTGTTTCTTGAATAGATATCCTGAGGAGGATAGAGCTGATCCAGGATTTTGAGATGCCGACACTCTGCACATCCATCAAAGTGTCTCGTGATGGCCAGTACATTATAGCTGCAGGTAGGTCTCTGTTCTGTGATGAAACAAAAAACAACAGATAAATTATGAATTACCAAAAGTTTAAGTGTTTTAAAAACAATGTGTTTGTTACGAATCCTTTCAGGCACATACAAGCCTAGAGTTCGCTGTTTCGACACGTATCAGTTATCCCAAAAATTTGAGCGATGCCTTGACTCTGATGGTAAGTGTTATATTTATTAATAACTCATGCATTCATACATACAGTTCTTTACCTACAGAACACGAATCTCAACTTAAAATCATTAAAAAGTCCTAGCAAAGTAACAATAAAACAAGATTTTTACAAGATAATTATATTTATCAAAT
Organism: Triplophysa rosa; assembly: GCF_024868665.1. Lineage (NCBI taxonomy): Eukaryota > Metazoa > Chordata > Actinopteri > Cypriniformes > Nemacheilidae > Triplophysa > Triplophysa rosa. The sequence continues at coordinate 3,560,185 of NC_079899.1, forward strand.
ATTATATATGTGCGTGCGTGTGTGCGAGAGATTTTACAGGGTAGTGTGTTAAAAAAAGGTGTAACTGTAAAGGTGATGTTTAGGGTTTCTTCTTTAGGTTGTTGCTGTGTGATGGTGTCTGATGTTCTCAGTGTCTGACTTCACTGGTTAATATTTCATCAGAATGGCCACACACAACAGTTTAAGCTCTCGTTAACAAGCCTTTGTTTATAAATTATAAAAGATGTGATGACTGCGACAGGTGCGTGATGATGTAATGATGCTCACCTGATGTTTTTTTCCCCACAGTGGTGACGTTTGATATTCTGTCAGATGATTACTCTAAGGTAACTGTCTATTCTAACCTGTGTGTGTGTGTGTGTGTGTGTGTGTGTGTGTGTGTGTGTGTGTCTGTTTTCTTCATAAAATCATTGTAAACAATATTGTGACAGCTTTGATATCTTTAATATTGACTGAGTAAGGTCATGCCAAAGATTGAAATCATAGTGAAATTAATGATTGAAATCAAACTGATGCTCATTATCTCATAGTTACACTTTCAGACTGGGTCACAAATGTGTGTTTTAGTTTTATAAAGTAAAGTTTGATTTCTGAAAAACAGATGGGATATCGTATGTGGAAGCATCATATGTGTAAATGTGTCTTTGTTTGCATCCAGCTGGTGTTCCTGCATATAGACCGCTATGTGGAATTTCACTCTCAACACGGTCATTACTATAAGACTCGCATCCCGAAATTTGGAAGAGATTTCTCTTATCATTACCCTTCCTGTGACCTCTACTTTGTAGGTGCCAGGTAAGATTCAACTCTGGAAGTTGATTATTCTGTCTGTGACTGTCCAGTTTACAAACATATTTGTTAAAAGTTTACAGTCAGTTACTGATTCTTAATCAAAAAAATTCCACATTTTTGAGAAAAATTGTGAACTCAATTAAACAATGAAATAACACAAATGTAATGATGGCAGTTATCCAAAATAAATCTTTTGTTATTTTATCAAACAGCTTCTTGAGGTCTCATCCTGAGATGCTCTTAAAACAGTATTAAAGTTGACTTCTATTCTGAACTCTTATCGACTGATATGTCTTCATTATTAAAGCCAAGTCATCCAATGAAATAAAAATGTTGTTTTGTAATGAAAGAAATTAATCTTGAAATGCATTTGTATTTTTTCCTAGCTCAGAGGTCTTCCGGCTGAACCTTGAGCAGGGCAGGTTCCTCAATTCTCTACAGACAAATGCAGCGTGAGTATCTGGCCATCAGAGGGCGTCAGACTGCTGCCCTGATAATGCTTCTGTGCCACATCATCAGTAACATCCCTTTTGATAGTTTGAAAGAAATCTAAAGAAATCATCAAATAAAATATAATTTATTAGGTCTCTCAACACTGACGTGAATCATATTTCAAGGTTTTATGTTAATGACTACAAGGGAAAGTATATCTATTTTTAAATTCTTTATTTAACCAATCTCTTACAGTCTTGCTATGTGAATTTTTTTTGGTAATATTAATACCTTTGTTAAACTGAATGTTACACCAAACAGATGAGGATTTGAGATTGATGAGAATTTATGTGAAGCTGTCATGTCTTTACAGACAACTGAACGTGTGTGACATCAACCCTGTTCATCATCTGTTCGCTGCGGGCACACTGGAGGTGAGAGTTATTCTGTGTAATATGCGTCTCGCGTTGATGTTATTTTAGTTAATGAGTGTGTTGGGATGTTTGTGAAGGGGCGAGTGGAATGCTGGGATCCTCGCGTCAGGAATAGGGTGGCTGTATTGGACTGCGCCCTCAGCAGCGTCACTGACGGGACAGAGTAAGTCATGTGACCTCATTTGTCCCAAAAACAGTTTGTCAATGTAGGGTTGCTATGAAATATCTTTACGTTGCGGAGCTAAGGCGACTCTGCTGGATTGAAAATTGGATGCAATAGAGCTCCGGAGGTTGACGTCACGTAATCTAAACTCCGCCATTTTGGTAGGCCAACAGGAGAGCGCTAGAGCGACTGTAGCATTGATATCGACAGTGGTCGGACAATAATTTAAAACCAGACTGTTTAGACCTTACTATTTTGAACATGGTGTACAGTTGAAATCATTTTATTTTGATTTCATGAATGATGTCTAGGGATGGATATCGTTGAGATTTGAACGGTATTACTACTCTTATCGTTACTGGTTATCGGTCCGGTACTTTAACGGTATTCTTATTGGTACTTTTTGATATAAAAAGAAACAAATTAGGAACAGAATTAACATTGCTTTGTTGCACCATACAGAATTAAGGTGTCAAGCTAATTTGTTTTATTGTTTTTTTTCTTAAACATTTCTTGGTCAGGTGCTTACATAAGAATGTTGATATCTTTCTTTTTTTCTGTTTAATGTATTTAATTATTTGAAATGATGTCCTACAACTCAAAGACAACTGTTCAAAAAAAAAAATTGCTTTATTTTAAATTTGTTCAAAATGAACGAATCGTTCAAGAACGACCTATCACTAATGCGCCGGTCTTTCATAATTTCGCCTCGGGGGCGGGTTTAATACCGGGGTTCGGTGCCCATCCCTAATGATGTCTACTGTAAAGTTACTCACAGCGATTTAGCTATGCTGGCTAATATACAAACAAGGACATCTAGAGTCGATTACGTTACCCTTTCAATGAAGACAAAGCAGGTTTTAGCCGGCAGACTCTAAAGTTGAATATTTATCACAAAATTAGACTGCTTCCATTTGTACCTCTCCAGGCTTTGTAGGCTTTTCTTGAGTGGTACGAGGGAAAGGTGATGATGAGGTAGTTGTAACGTTAGACGTTAACGTTTTATTGCAGTGATAGTCAAATCTGGCTCGCGATGAAGCACACATGAACAAGCTAATCGCGTTCGCTCTCGCGGTTCTTTAATGTTATACGCCGAGCAATCTGCGCAGCCCATCGAACGCGACATATTCTTGAACACTTTGATTAGCTTGTTCATGTGTTTTATCAGAGTTGGGGCTAAACTCGGCAGGAAAATGGATCTCGCGAACCAGATTTGAGTATTACTGCTTTATTGATGCATGTTAAAAGCACCACGGGGGCATTGTAGGGACCTGTTATGTTTAATTTATTAAGTTTTGCTATGTACATGTCTATGTCTTTTGAATTAAAGTGCGCAGTGAACTCTGTTGCTTTGAGACTCATGCTGTCGCATTCATTTCATATTCACTCCCGGCTGTCCTTGACTGCCAGTGTGGTGGTGTAAAGAGAATGGGTCACGTGACCTCCGGAGCTCTATAGGGTGCAATCCTGCTTTAAAGATTTAGTCCAATATGTCTCTCTAAAGCAAACTAAGCTTGATGTTTTAGAGTCATTACATTAACGTTTTGTCATTTTAAGATGTAATGTTGTTAAAAATAAGGGTTGAGAGCAGTTTTTTCTGTTATATTTTATTCTGCTTTATGTGCCGCTTTTAAACATGGAAGCATGTTTTTGTGTGAAGGTGTTGTTCAGTTCAAAGATTTGGTTCAAGACGACATTACATGACAATTGTGCATTTGTTAAATGCTTTTATGCAAAATGACTTATTTCAATTTGTGTTTGCTGGTAATCAAACGCATTGGATTTGCATTGCCAGCGCTTTGCATTTTTTATTTTGATTATGATTGATTTTGATTTCTTTTAATGCCGCTGGCATCGCTCATTACCATTTTTGCCATTGTGGTGACGTACCATTGCAATTGTAAATAGTAAATGACACGACACCTTTTAGTTGCCCGTAAGTAAAGCTTAAAGGCAGAACAAACAAAGCTTGCAAAAGGCTTAATATTAAGTGACACAATATCATTTATTTACTCACAATTCAGGCTTAAAGACAGAGCAAACTTCACAAATGAACAATTGCTGGTTCACGTATTCACACATTAGGACTTTTTCCTATCTAGAAGTCATCAGCAACAGTTTTCTCTTAAGCACACATACACAGAGGCTGTGGAGAATGTTCCTCATCATGAATGTTGCTCTATGTATGCTGTGAATAATAGAGTTTCAATGAACGAGTTTCAGCTGATGGAAAAAAGATTCCTAAGAATCTGCAAAGCTCACGCTTGTTATTGGGTTTAGGGAACTTAAGAAAAGCTTCCACCTAAGCTTCAACAGCTTTCGCGCAACCAGTTCCTACCTTTGCTTGGGTAGGTTACTGTGGCCTTGTCAATCTCACATTTAGAAAGGTGGTTAGTGAAGCAAGTTTCAGTGTTTTAAAAACCATCTTTGGGGGCGGTTTCCCGGACAGGGAACCCTTCCTGGACAGGGTTAGTCTCAGACTTACTTAAATGTAAGCGGTGCCTTGATCGAAAAAGACTTGCACTGGCATATCTGACCAGTGCAATTGTATTGTCTCAAGATGCACACCAGTAATGTTTCTTTGTAAAGTATGTCTTTAAAAATGACTTAAATATCCTAATTTAACTAAGGCCTAGTCCTACTAGGGCTGTCACGATTATGAAATTTGGCTGACGATTAATTGTCTAGTAAATCATTGCGATTATGATGATTAATTGTCCGTTTTAGGGCTTTGGCGATTATGCCGATTAATTGTCTGTTTTAGAGCTTTGACATTTATTTCTCATACATTTTTGATTCAGCTTTGAAATGACCATATTGTTCTGAATATAAAAAAATATGTTTTTTTTCTTGGAAATACATCGGAAAATATTGGGTCATCATATATTTAAGGTTTAGGCTTTTACCTGTCAATAATACAACCGCCAAATACTTGTAAATGAAGTAAATTGATCAGGAGTGAAGCCACCGTTGATATGCTGTCAGTCATCGAAATGCTTCTAGTCTGTTTTTTTCTCATTTACAAGACTACAATAAAATTTTACTTGTATGTTAATGAAATTTTGGTAAACTGGTTTTCACACTGAGATTAGCTTAAATAGTATTAAATTGTACTGCAGGTTATTTTTATGGTATATGCAGCATTAGTTTTTATTGTGTTGTGGTGGTACATTTTACAAGTATTACAATGCTTTAGTTACAATAAATACACTAAAATATGCAATATGCAGGCACTACAGCTCCCCCTAGTGTCTTCTATAGAGATGTGCAATAATTGCGATGAGGTCAAACAATCACGATGAGACGATTATTTAATAATTGTGACAGCCCTAAGTCCTGCCTAAAGATGATCCCTGTCCGGGAAACCGCCCCCTAATGTTTGGATATGGTCTTCCCATGGCTTTGTATAGCATACCTGTAAACTAGTCGCTTTTTGGCGAAATTCGCCGTTTTGAATCAAAAATAGGCCATTTATGTGAATCGTGGTTTTTTTCCATGGGGGGTCTTAGGCGTCTACTCTCGAGCGTCTGAAACGTCTTTGGTCCAGCACCTGGATTGATTTGGCCAACCAGAATCAAGATAATGGCTAACAGCGTCATCTTTTTGGGTCCTTGGGCAACTAGACTCAGCATCGTCTTTTTTTAATCCTTAGTCTAACCAGAATCAAGATGACAGCATCGTCTTTTTTTGGTCCAGAATCACGCTTTCTAAACGTCATGTTTGCGCCTCTGAAAAGCATTGCTGAAAGGGACGAAAACAAAGTGTCGTCTCTGATAAAGAGAAAATGGCGTTGATATTTATTATTCAGGTCACGATCGAAACGGCTATGTTATGAGAGACAGTTGCCAGTCTCCCTTTCGAATATCCACTTCTAGAGCTCTGCCCTTCTAAGTGAGTAAGGCTCTTGGGTGCGATTGATATTTGTGCGAAGTTTCAGTCACAGAAGCTGTAGTTTACAGATGATATTTAATCATTATTTTAGACACCGATCAATTCACTTCATAATTCATTAATATGAGCCGCGCGGATTAATTTTGTATTGCTTGTATCTACTTTTTGAACTTTTTCTTCTTTTTTTTTAGTTTTGAGCTCTTATAACTCGCATCAATCAGGTCCTGCACTTTATCTCTCTTAATACCTCTTTTAACATCAGTTCCGCACTTTATTTTCTCAATCCTGCATGTTTTAAAACCGAAACCAAAACGTCAGACGCGCAATCGCTTTGCTTCCGATGGACACGCATCCTTTGTATTAGGAAAGACTTAGGATGGTGCACCTCACAGAAAACGTAGACAATTTAGATGTTTAATTACGACTTGGATCATTGGGATCGCGAGACGAGGGCAATGTATTTATTTTTTATGAAAATCTCAAATTTGACCAAAATCCAAAATTTTCACTTTTTCCTGTAGCTCAAAATTATTGACATGTGATTAGCTGCTGCTCCATAGGTGTCATGTGGTGTGCTTGAAAAAAGACCGTACAAAACCTTTCAAGCAGTTTAAAAACAACTGTTTGTGCTTTCATGGAGCGCAAGGGAATTGCTTTGGGGAAATGTGTTAAACCAAAACACACTTAAGTCAGTGTTCTTATGACCTGACTTTCACTTAGGGCAAAGGACCTACACAGTTCAGCAACAGCCACTCAAAAGATGCTCGCATGACCGGAATGGGCTTCAAAGGAGCAAGAGAGAGTTTTTGGTTCGGCTTGACAATTTGACTTTCTCCCTAGCCAAAATCAGGAAAACAGTAGAAAAGCAAAAAAAGGCACCCTCTCCCTACCCATTCCAGCTAGAACCGTAAGCTAGTCAGTGACACGTTTTGTTACCCATGCACAAATGAAACTTAAAGGCTGAACAAGCAAAGCTAGCAAGGTAATGGTGTAATTAGTTAGTGGCACAGTACCTTTTAGATAAAGTTAGCCTCAAGTGAAGCTTCAACAAACTTAATAACAAACAGATGCTGGTTCACACCCTTTCAAAGTGTGTTATAAGACATTCTAAAAGAATTCATGTAAAACATGAAACTTTGCTTGTTTCATTTATATTCTGGGCTCATAAGGTTACCTGTCCATAGTCTGCTCTATTTATAAGCTGTGTAGTGAGAGTCATGGATAGTGAGTTTTTTTTCTTATAATGCCTTGGTTTTATTTGATTTTAGTTAATGAATGTTTTTTTTTACACCTACTCAGTATTTCGTTACACCGTGTCTACACTGGGCACACGGCTTGTTCTAATGGGATTGTCGTGTCGCTGCGCGCTGCAACCAGTGTGGTCAAAATGTACAATTATAATGGGTTCTAATCAGTGTTGGGTAAGTTACTCTGAAAAAGTAATTAATTACTAGTTACTAATTACATATTCAATAGTGTAGTTAGATTACAGTACAAATTACTCTCACCAAAAAGTATTTAGTTACTTATTACTAATTACTTTCTATGTCCTACATCAATCTTAATTAGTTAAGTGATTGAAGGATAGACATGAAACGGCTTATTTAATTCATTCAATCAAATAATATTAAACTAGATAAAGTAGTATTATTAACTGACCAAAGTATTACAAATGTGAGAATTATACATTAAAGCACGGATTTTAAAGTTAGACTTTGTATTTTTGATGCCAATTCCACTATTGCACACACATATTACACAAAGTATTTAGTTTAATTACATCAGAAGTAACTGTAATTAAATTACAGAAACAATAAGAGTAATCAATTACTTTACTTTTTCAAGGGGAAAGTAATTAAATTACAGTAACTAATTACTTAGTAACTAGTTACACCCAACACTGGTTCTAATGTGTTGCGTCGCGGTGTAGACACGGTGTTCGTTTCTGTTACCTCAATATAATACGCTTGTAACATCACTCATTCAGATGTTCAATGATCAACGGTCACTTGTTTCCTCTGTTTTAGAGTTCAAGGCCTGCCGTCGATCAGTGCTCTGAAGTTTGATGCTTCTCTGGGTATGGCGGTGGGCACCAGCACCGGACAGGTTATAACCTAACCTTCATATTTAGCGTTAAGCCAAATGTTGCTGACAGTATGGAGAATAATCCGTCTTGTACTGTGTTGTCAGGTTCTTCTCTATGACCTGCGTTCCTCACATCCGCTGCTGGTTAAAGATCATTATTACGGTCTGCCCATCAAAGCCCTTCACTTCCACCACCCGCTGGATCTAGTAATATCCGCAGACTCCAAAATCATCAAGATGTGGAACAAAGACAATGTAAGACCAGCCGTCAGCTCTTAGTTTTGTTGATGTACTTTACACCCGGATGTTTAACGTGTCGTAAACATCGTGTCTCATTTCAGGGGAAAATGTTTTCATCTATCGAACCTCAGGCCAACATCAATGATGTGTGTCTCTACCCTTCTTCTGGTTAGTAACACAAATGTCTACAGAATACAAAAAGAGCAGATCATTGCGAACAAAAGAATTCACAATAACAATATTATCACAATATCTATTTAATGAAAAAAATATTTTGCCTTGTGTCACGTGTTAACCAGATACTGGCGCGGAGTTATTTCCGATAGTAGTAGTAATACAATATTGATAATAAGAGTTTTATTTTAATATTTATATTATTATGAGAGCTTTATCAAAGAATGATGTTTTTAATTTCACTGTATACTTGTAAACTTGTTTCTAAATTCATTTTTTCTTGATTATGTAAGCTTTAGGGATGTAACGATTCATGATGCGATGCCATTCACGATACTGATCTCACGATACGATTTTGTTTTTACAAAGTGAGTTGAGACGAATTAAAAATCAACAAGTGCCCTTTTATTATTTCTCAAATGCTGCACATTTCTTTGTAAAATAAAAATATATTTTACGTCAAATAACCAAACTAGATCGCAATTTTAAAACAAATTTCAAATCAAATAAAAAATGAATAATTCAAAAGTCTCTTTAATATAAACAAACGTTGTCTGTGCTTTTCATAACTTGGATTTTTAAGAAATGTCAGCATATCCACGTGTACCAAGTTTGGAGTAAACACAGCTGCCCCTGCTGTTCAAAACATGTATTGCGTTTCATTTAACATCTCAACCGACTTGAATCGTCACATATTATAATCGATTTTCATCCGGCTCACGGCAAATCGTTACATCCCTAGCAAGCTTTATTTATCATCACAATATTATATTATGATTGGAATGTTTCGACCTGTATGTGTTCGTGAGGAGTGTGTTGACATTGGCGGTGCATGCGGTCGAGTGTGCTTATTGTTTATACAGGTTTCTTAACCTCTCAATAGTGTTATTCTTCTGATTATTGTTCTCCAACACAATTATGTAGGTATGCTGTTCACTGCCAATGAAGATCCCAAAATGAACACCTTTTACATTCCTGTAAGTGGCACATTGTGTATTATGATGAGTCATTGTGTTTCTGTACACCTTCCTCTTTTTTTCTGAGTCCCTTCATGATGTAAGCCAACACGGAAGCATCTTTTGAGTTTCGATTGAATAAATGAGAGAGTTTTACTTCAAAATCTATGTCCTGCATACAGAACATTATGACGCATTGTGCCGTTTTGTGAAATATTATTACTCATCACTGTAAAGGCAGTACAACAAATACTAGCATGTTATGATGTATACTTGCAGAAGCACTGTAGTGTTTAACAACAAGCTTTTTTCTTGTTTTTACACTGTAGGACGTGACTGAAAATAGGAACCTGTTTACATGTATAATGGTAATGCCAATGCAAACATTTCTGTGAGGTTTCAGACTCTTTGTTGTTGTTCAGGCTCTTGGTCCGGCTCCACGCTGGTGCTCGTTCTTAGATAACCTCACAGAAGAGCTGGAGGAGAACCCAGAGAGCACCATCTATGACGACTATAAGTTCGTCACCCGAAAGGACCTGGAGAACCTGGGTAAGACTTCACAATGTTCATTTGGGACACAACCTAGGCGATCCTCCATACGTTTCCTCTCAACGTTGTGGTTTCAGTTTTTGATATGTGAATGAAATGAGGTCAAAAAGAACCCATTGCAGACATTATGTTTACAACTAAATGTCATACTTTTCAAAGCAGCTGTCGCAGGGCTGCGAGTTATGATTCGGCACTCGGCGACGTGCAGAAATTTGTTGTGGAACTTTTGTTTTCAAAGCAAGTGAGAAAATAACCACGGACATTTGACTCATCGATGAACAACTGTTCTTCTGAAAACACATTAGAGTTGTGCGAGGGCAGGTTTTATGCAGGTGATGGTGTTATAACGCGTCATGACAGGTTATATGGAGGCGTTCAAACAGTATGAAAGGAATGTTTGGGTGAGTCTGGTTTTCGGTTATTTACTATTAGAACATTTTGTACATTACGATGTGTACTTTAACTGGCGGGCAATTCCATGCAAATGTCAACCTTAAGATGACAACTTACATGTTTACCATACTAATAGGTCAGATGCATTGTTGGGTAAGTTACTCTGAAAAAGTAATTAATTACTAGTTACTAATTACATAATCAGTAGTGTAATTAGATTACTGTACAAATTACTCTCACCAAAAAGTATTTCATTACTTATTACTAATTACTTTCTATATCCTACATCAACCTTGATTAGTTAAGTAAGATTAGTTAAGTAACGTCACGCAGTTATAAATCAAGCACGCGTCTTCTTACCTTTTAAAATTACCATTTTAGATGTCTCTCCGTGCAGCATGAGCTGCGCAGTTTTAAAGTCAGACGTGTCTCTCCGTGCAGCGCGAGGTGCGCAGTTTTAAAGTCAGACGTGTCTCTCCGTGCAGCGCGAGGTGCGCAGTTTTAAAGTCAGACGTGTCTCTCCGTGCAGCGCGAGGTGCGCAGTTTTAAAGTCAGACGTGTCTCTCAGTGCAGCGCGAGGTGCGCAGTTTTAAAGTCAGACGTGTCTCTCAGTGCAGCGCGAGGTGCGCAGTTTTAAAGTCAGACGTGTCTCTCAGTGCAGCGCGAGGTGCGCAGTTTTAAAGTCAGACGTGTCTCTCAGTGCAGCGCGAGGTGCGCAGTTTTAAAGTCAGACGTGTCTCTCAGTGCAGCGCGAGGTGCGCAGTTTTAAAGTCAGACGTGTCTCTCAGTGCAGCGCGAGATGCGTAGTTTTAAAGTCACACGTGTCTCTTTGTGCAGCGCAGTTTTAAAGTCACACTTGTCTCTCCGTGCAGTGCGAGGTGCACAGTTTTAAAGTCACACGTGTCTCTTTGTGCAGCGCAGTTTTAAAGTCACACTTGTCTCTCCGTGCTGCGCGAGGTGCACAGTTTTAAAGTCACACTTGTCTCTCCGTGCAGTGCGAGGTGCGCAGTTTTAAAGTCACATGTGTCTCATTGTGCAGCGCGAGGTACGCAGTTTTAAAGTCAGTCGTGTTTTGCATGCATCTCTTCAAGATGCGCAGTTTTAAAGTTTAAAGGGGAGAGGTGTTTAAATGACAAAATTAAAGATTATATTAGTAAATCTCAATTTGTGGCGTTTGCACTTTGCAAAGTACATATTAGGCTAAATACCCTGATTTGGTGGTTTATTTAGTTCAGAGGTGGGTAACGAAGTACATTTACTTGAGTACTGAACTTAAGTACACTTTTTGAGTATTTGTACTTAAGTATTACTTTTTCTGTTTACTTTTTACTGTACTTCACTACATTTGAATGACAAATATCTCACTTTTCATGGCACAAAAAAAATATTTCCTTGGCCGACCCTCCCCTCGCTCCCACGTTTGGGAGAGACTATTGTCAGTTGCGTCTAATATGACACACCTGAATCAACTCACCAGGTGTGTTAATTATGGAGACATTCACAGCATTTTGGGAGAAGGCTAATGAGTTCAGTTGTGTATACTTTTCCCATATCTGATTTACTTATCATAAGCAAAAGATGTAATTACATTTATATCCGATTAATCGAAAAAATAATCGACCAACTAATCGATTATCAAAATAATCGTTAGTTGCATCCCTAATTACAAATGTGAGAAATAGTGTTGTCACGGTACCTAAATTTCAGTAGTCGGTACCAGTACCAGTAAAATTCCACGGTTCTCTGTACCAATTTCGGTACCAAAGCAAAACACCAGTACATGCTAATTGAAACACAATTTTATTAATAAAGCTCATTGTTAATATAAATGTATAAAAGCAATGCTGTTTTGTGTACATGAAGTATACACGTTTATTGTTGCTTAAACTTTTTGTGTGCTCAAAGGAGTCATGCTGTTCATGCTGATGAACATCCTCCTCAGTCTGCTGCTTTATAAGACACATAGAATAAACTTCAGTAAGTCAACTGACTGAACAAACATGCATATGCAATATTACAACAAACCTCAGTTTTTATACTGCATTTACACAAGATTACTTGCATTAAGGTAACTGTATATTAAAATAATAAATGCAACAGATATATTTTTCTTTAGTTTAAATGTGACTTTTTAAACCCAATAGAGTTATCTATCCAAGACATACACATTGCTAGTCATACAGTTAGTATGCTAGTTTTCTAGCACATAGATTGCAGATAGGCCTATATAAAATAGGTACTGTAAACCCCATCCTGTCCTCCCATTTATTTGACCCCATTACAGTTATAAAAGCATTAAATGGTTAATAAGGACACTTGACTGGCTTAGCATTGGCGCTAACAATTTAACACGCAAACAGAGACGTTTATTTTAATGTAACCTTTAACTTAACATATGATAAAACATTCATAATGCAAATGCTAACAGAATTTAAAACTTACTGCCTGAACTTATTCAAATAAATCTGGATGTTTCCTCCTTTCACCACAAAACTCAGTTCGTTTTCTTCGTGATATGACTTTAATCTGAGGTATTTCTGTGCGCATCTCTTGTGGATCGGAGTTCCGCTCATCACGTCTTTTTGCGTCTATAAAAAGTTTCCGACTGACAACCTGTCAGACAGAGCATCAGTACCCGGTTGACCCGGTACATCGTTGCTACCGGGTCTAATGAAAATTAGGTAACGCCAACTTTTTTCTTTTTAGGTACCGACTTGGACCCAAAGTATCAGGACTTTTGATAACACTAGTGAGAAAGATACATTAATGCATGCATTTTAAAGTTAGACTTTGAATTTTAATGTCAATTCCACTCAGTGTTTCCCACAGAATTTTGTGAGACTATGGGGGCTAAAGGTATTTTCGTCTAGGGGGTCCGGGGGCATTCTCCCCCGTAAAAAAATGTTGCATGTTTTAAAGGTAAATGCTGCAATCTGGTGTATTTTAAGAGCAAAATTAAGTGACTCAATCTACAAGGATACAATAGCTACAGTAGTAATTTAATCATTGGCTCTATATATAAACATGGAGAAAATAGGGCACAACACATGGTAAAATGGGAGTTCACAAACAGTCAAAACATGTAGCGCATGAGCCATCAAAAAATGAAGCAAAAAAGTGTTTAACAGTTGAACTAATTTATTTATTACCATATATTAAAATGCGGACCATGCATCAGGCCTTTTTCACAGTGCCATTGTCCCACTCCCCCGCATGGCAGTATCACTTTACTATCCGCACCAGAGCATTCATACATTATTATGATGCGGTGACTGTTTAGAGTTAACCCATAAGAAAAGCGCGCACTCAGCACAACAGCGTAATGTTAAGTTTGTGGTTTATTATGTTTTCCACTTTATGCACGCGTTGCGCAGACCTATCAGTTTATTTCAAAGTAACAAGAGAGCAATTAATGACAGACACTTTCTTCTGTGGTACACGCCGATCGGTCTGAGTAGCGCTGCTTGATGTCCGATAAAAAACCAAATATATTGACAAGTAAAAATTACAGAAAAAATAAGAGTAATCCCTTACTTTACTTTTTTAAGGGGAAAGTAATTAAATTACAGTAACTAATTACTCAGTAACTAGTTACACCCAACACTGGTCAGATGTCAATATTTGGTGGTTTAAATACCCTCTTAAAGTTTTCCATAGTCAGGTAAATGAATTGTCACATCCATATAACGCTCCATGTTCCTCATAAATGGTCACCTGAACATTAAAATATAGCTATATCTTACTATTTTTTATGTTCTATAAAGAGCAATCCTTTCTCCATTTGTTAGGTATTATTGCTTCTGGTTTGCACATTTTAATCAGAAATCCTTCAAAGTATGTTGTCTCTCAAAAAAATGCGTCCATAACGCGTGGATTTTTCCATCTTTTTAAATAGAAAACTTGTGCATAGACTTATTTTTCTGATGGCTGGACTCTATCACCAGGGATTTCGTAAAATATTAACAGATGTTTAATACATTGGTAATGAATATGTTCTCTGAGAATTTATATTTCAAGTTTTGACTGAAAATGTCACACCCACAACACTGGAATTGCTCTGGATTTACTATTGACAGGAAACCACAAGTGTGAGCGTATGTTCTCTAAAAGTTCTTTGAAAAAAGAGTGTTTTGTCAACATTATATGTCTTGCTCTGAAAGCATTTCATTACTAAATTGTTAGTGGGACATTTAAACATTTAGAAATATCGTTTTCGTAACCCAATAGAAATGTTAGCAAGACGTTCTTAAAGAATGTTTCGGAACATCCTGCCCCTGAGTCTCTGGGTGCGTTTATATTTGGCATTAACATGCGACCTGTATCTGGATGTTGTCCGCATACACATTGAAAAGACAAGTGTAAACGCGCTTCAGAACAGAATGTTATTCGATCAGCATGTCCTGATCGAGGACGCATTGCGATCGGATCTCAGTGTAATGTAAACGCAATCCAGCCAGTTTATCTACAGCCCGCTATTATTGTTCTTTCGTCTGTCCGAAGCCTGTCAGACTGCGCAGCAGATGAAAAATACAGCGGAAAGTTTACTCTTGCTCACGAACGTTGCACAGTTGTTCATTTTACCAGCGGTATTTTTAAACCCATCATTTGTTTATTATCATGTCACAGACATGAATAGCAACACTATACCAGCTTGTTTCTAACATACGTGTGTGTATTTACTGTATAGCCTACGGCGTAATATACTCTCCGTTTTCCCGCTGTCCTGCGCAGCTTGAAACGGAGCTTTGAATACACGTATGTCATTTACACACAGAAACAAGATTGTATAGTGTTGCTAATAGCTGATGTCAGTAAGCACGCTATTTAGAGCGCAAACCGAAGAACCGACGCGCTGTCACTTTCAGCCGAACCAACCCAAGTAGACAAGAGCGATGTAAGTGGTCGCTTTTGTTCATAGTAACTTCGGCCTACTTATGTGATTATTTTATGTGTCTGTGACATGAATAAACAAATGATGTGTTTAAAAACACAGTTAGAGTCTGTGCGTGCGTGCGAAACCCGCCACAGCTTGAGTATGTGATGGTGGTATGGCTGAAGAGGTCAAGTACAAAAGCTTGTGTAATTTGACAAACATCCTCTGCTTATACTTTCACATATAAGATCATAAATCGTTTTAACTGTGGTTTACTTCCCACCGCTGCATCGATTTCAACATGGCTGCGGCGGATACTTTCCTCAGGGTTCGTACGAGTGCTGGAAATCCAGAAAAATGATTGATTTTTAATGCAGTGTTTTCAAGGTTTTAAAAAGGGCTTGAAACTGCTTGAAATTAGTATGTGACAATAGTTCACTTTTTAGATAAAATAACTGAAAAGTTCTTATTGCGTTTGCCGTTCGCATTAAAAACATTCCGCTCGAGCCTCGCCGTAATTCTGCGCACGTGGCGGGTGGCTACATATGAAGAGTTCAGATGCAAAACCCTCTAAAAGCAACCTCCGTAAAAAATGAGATTATGATGTTCAGTTGGGAATAGGGTTGCATGGTGTACCGGTGCTACGGTAGCATCGCGATGCTAAAGCTTCAAAATACCTGCGATGCCTCTCTATTTTTGAAACGGTAGTATCGTAGTACCGTAGTTAATGTTGCATATGCGCATTGATATTTATTTGAACACTTGTATCTGCCTTTTTGCGGTGTTTATCTCCGAAATGAATGTGTGATTTTAATGTCTCGGACGAGTTAATGATTCAAATTGGTGATTTGAACGAGTTGGTAAACTGGCCGTTTTAGTTCTGCATTTAAAGTAAGCCTAATATTTCCCTTTAAAAAGACTGCTGTATCAATTAAATTTGTCCAACATTTGAATTAGTTCCTACGTGAAAAATGATCTAGTGTACTTTAGTATTTACTACAGTAAACTACTAAAACTCATAGATACTAGTGTTTTTGAGTCTTATCATAGTAAATATTTTAGTGTACTTCAGTATTTATAGTATTTACAAATGACTAAATGTAAATGTATTTGCTACAATTTATCCAATTGCTACAGTTAATACAACAACATATTCTAGTGCTAATCTAAATCTGTGTTTTTTGTATAGATGTGAATTATATGGCACAGCATCGTGATAATACCTGGTATCGAGATACTTCAGCTGGTATAGTATCGTAAGACATGTTTATGGTACCGTGACAACCCTAGTTGGGAATGTCATTTTAGGATCTTTTTAGCACAATATCATCACTTATTGTGATGAAGTATTTATACTGGAAAAGCATGAAAACACACATTGAAAGTACTTGAAAAGTGCTGGAATTTGACTTTGTAAAAGGTGTTCGAACCCTATTTCCAGCGTATCATTATCTGTAACATGCTCATCCTCGCCGTTATACGTGTTCTGTGATATCGTCCCGCACCGGGGCTGTTTTTAAATTGCAGGCTTTTTAAAATAATGGGTGGGAAACTATGGAGATCCGATCAGATATCCAGATGTGGAAGACACTTGATGTTGACAAGTGTAAACGCGCTGTGTCCTGATTGTCTGAAGATCCGATCTGCTTGTTCGGATCACCGAGATCGCATGTTAATGCCAAATATAAACACACCCTCTTGAGTGCTGTCAGACAGAAGGTCTGCTATACAGGACAGACTTTATGTCAAGATGCAGTCCAGTGGGCAGAAGACGGGAAAGATGAAAGGAAGCAGCTCAGGAATGTTGGCATCAGCAGAAAGCAGATCATGTGACGCAGAGAGGGGTGGGGTGGGGGGAAGAATGCATGATTATATAACAGTCAGTCTGGAGAGAGAGAGAGAGAGGAGGCAGATATCTAATGAACTCTCTTCTGATCATGTCAGGGTTCACAAATGATCCGCCTCATGTATGTGTGAGGAAAACCCAGTTTCTGATTGGCTTAAAGCTTGTTTACACCAGGAGTTGTCACGTCTTTCAACTGGTGTCTGGAGCGGTTGTGTTGTAGTTAATGTGTGGTTTATCTGTAGTATAATCGTTAAGTGTCTATGCATAAATATACAAAATAAGTCAATGTTAATGTTGCAGTAAAGTAGCAGTGATGTCCTGATGGCTGGAGAGCAGTGATGAAGTGTTTAGCAAGAATATTTATCAGTGTTTAGTCACAGATTAAGGAAAGAATTTGTTGTTGTTTGGTTTTATCTCTTCAGTCAGGATCGATGTGTTGACCAAGGTCATTAAATGTCCCTGCGTGGTTTCTGGTCCACAACAGTGGTTAAAAACGGTTGTTACACTTAAAAATCTCATTAAATGTAAATGAAAGTTGCTTGGAATGAAAAAAGCTTAAGCTTCATTTGTTTTCAAAATCACTTGAATTTACCAATCTGGCATACGCTTTCTTTCAAACATCACTTTAGTTTGAGAACTACACTACAGTGACTTGCAGTGTTAAAAGTATTTTGTATATGGGTAGTTGGCAAATATACTGTAAATTTGTGCTATGGTGTGACAGCAAAATTAACAAGAAACTAACAATGAAGAAACATTTCTCTTATGCTATTTTATATTACAACTATTAATAATATAAAATAAAATATTATGAACAGTTTTTTTTTACATTTTAGCTGTCACTCAATAGGACAAGTGTATTGTCAACTACCCATATAGCCTTCTTGCATCAAGTGCAGATGCATTCATGTGTAGATGTCTATTTGACTAATTTACAAAGAATTTGCATCCTTTTTACTAGGGATACACGATATAGAAGAAAACTGCGAAATGCATTATAAATCATGCTAAATATGATATGCAATATGAAAATGCTTTGTTTTCAAAATTTATTTAAATTATATTCAAATGTATTTAAAAACTAAAATTTATATTCACACCGTGCATGTCCCATATTTTGGAAAGAAAGCATTTTTAGCACTTTTGAAAGCGAACGGTCAGTTTTCTTAAACACAAATCTGACAATTTTACTGCAGCCATTGCGTCATGCACATTTGCAACATTTTGTTCATTTCTATATATTGCGCTTAGTATTTACCCAACAAACTTTATTATACAAGTTAAAGCTGGACGATATGACGGAATATGCCGTTACCGCGGAATAAAATGTCAACCTTAAGAGATTTTTCTATTCCGTGTTCTCCGCGGAATGTCAATAAGTAGGCGTGGTTAACTCGGCGCTCTGCAAGTTGGGCGTTATGATGAAAAACGTGTGAAATACGCCGTCCATACCAAATGAAGAAATCAAATATTCTTTTGACCTTCTTTCAGTCTGTAGTTTCGTGACCCGCTCCAGCCCGGCGCTTTCTCTCTCACCCGCAGGGGTGCTATAGAACTGAACCATGAACATATATATATATATTTTGTTTTAATCTCAGGTCTGACTCATCTGATCGGCTCCGCTCTGCTCAGGGCTTACATGCACGGCTTCTTCATGGACATCAGACTCTACCACAAGGTACTTCTGAATGACAGTATTTGTGTGAAAACCTTCGTGCATTTCACCTGATGTCATCGTTATTGATAATCAAACATATTTGACTTGTGCCATAGGTGAAGAACATGGCGAACCCCTTCGAATATGACGAGTACCGGAAAGACCGAATCCGACAGAAGATCGACGAGTCCAGAGCACAGAGAGTGCAGCTCAAGGTAACATTGTGTGTGGTTTGGAGTTTTTTATTTGAATCAATTTCATTATAATTGGCATTCTTGGTCATTATTAAGTATCAAAAAGGCCGTAAATATATAAAAATATAACTGTTAATATTTGTTCTTGCATCACCAGCAATGCCCACATTGCTCTAAAATTCACTTCGTCTTGTTCAAGTAAATGTGATTGTCAAATTTTCATGGTCCGTTATCTTCAAGGCTTTGAGTATTTCTGTCGTCTTGTTCTTTTATCTGTGTGCAAAACAGAAGCTGCCCAAGGTCAATAAAGAGTTGGCCATGAAGCTCATGGAGGAAAGCGATCTTAATGCAAAGAAGAGGAAGAAGAAGGGCAACGTGAGAGATCTTTTCCTAATTTCCCATTTCAGCATGTTTCAGTATGGTCTGTCTTTATCTCTAAATCCTCCGTTTTTCCCAAGGACGCAGTCGACCTCCTGGCGGACGATCGGTTCAAGGTGATGTTCGAGAACCCAGACTTCCAGGTGGATTCACAGAGCGAAGAGTTCCGCCTGCTGAACCCCATCGTGTCTAAAGTGGGTGAAAGGAGGAGACAGAAACTCACCAAGTTCGTCCAGCGAGAGGAGGAGGTACACCACATGAGATCGCACAAATTCATCTGATTAATATAGTTGGGGATTGAAAGTAAAAATTGAGCTTTCTCTTGACTGCTCGTATCAGCAGGATGAGGCGGATGAGGAGGTGGAGGGCCGCGGCAGCTCGGAGGAAGATGAAAGCTCTGATGATGATAAGAGTTGGGTGGAGGAGGTGAGGGAGCAGAGGCGTCTTCTGAAGATGGAGGGGAGAGCGCGCCAGATCAAAGAGAGGGACGACAGTCGGCAACAGGACCGCAATACCAGCTTAGTGACCTCAGATCCAGTCGGGAACCCTCAGCAGGAGCCGCAGAACCAACCCCGGTTTTATCAGATCAAAGCGGGAGAAGAGTTCCGCAGCTTCAGCGACGTGACCCGCAAACAAAAGATGCTCAAGTACGTGAACCGTTTTATACTCATTTTATAGTTTAGCGTCTTATTGATTAAGGCTTTTAAGCTGGTTTAGAAATATGAATGATCTCCACAAGACATCATATGACACCCATTGGCATGTGTGGTGTTGGCTGGTTTATTGACAGGCGACACATGTTGTGACTCGGGTTCAGTTGGCCAAATATAGAGAACATGACCGCCTCACGTGTCTTCAATGCTTCCTCTTTGGTTCTTTGGCTTAATATTTGAATTTGACATGTCGACAAAGAGGTCATGACATGTTTCTATGACTTTTAATGTCTGTAAAGTTTGTGTTTGTAATGCACGTCCCGCTCCCGACATCCATTTTTTGTCAACAAAAACAACGCTTTTTGAAAATGCCCTCTGGATACATTTGAAACGCTGTTGTAGTGTTGTGTTTAGTCATGTGACCCACATTCAGTCCAAAGCAAAGCAGTCCAATATTTTAGATTTATGTGTTTGGTTAATATTTTTATTACTTCACCATATTTGTTTTGGGATCATTCCCAAGTCTGTGCTTTCAACTTCTTGCAACTGTATCATCGCTTTATATTCGTGTTGCCTGCCGTTAGACAGGTCATACTCAGTCCACTGTAGATGAATATTAAATGAATCTTGAATATAAGGGTGATGTTTGTCATTGGACAGGACGTCTCTGGAGGAGAGACTGCAGCGAGAGGAGAAATCTGGCATGTTGAACCTCAATGACACAGCTGTTGGAAGTAAACAGCTCACCTTCACCCTCAAAAAGGTAAAACACGACCGGAACGTTCTGTGCACGGCACTCATTTACCTAACTGAAAACAAAACGTGAACACCCGTTCTCATACTCATCCAATTGAACACAATATTTGAAATTCATGCTTGAGGTCTGACAAATACAGCTATTGGGCAACTTCATGGAAACCATATCGTGGAAAAATCCAAATGAAAACAAATTAATATCGTTTATTTTAATAGGCTTCAGAATCAAAATTCTCCAAGTATATATTGATCAATCAGGTACTTTTTTCTCACGATATTACACGGAATGTTGGAAATATGCAAAAATAAACACACAATACATAGAATGTAGAGAGAAAAATAATTTATATAAAAAATACATTCTAAGATGTTCTTAAAGGCTGTGTTTCTGTGTTTTTCAATGAACTCTTCTGTCAGCACTTTATAATTGTAAGAACAGAGCTGTTATATAAGTGCATGACATCATTTGTGTCTTTCACAATACGCTCCTATACGCTCTCTCTCTCTTTCTTTGACTCTCCTTTCTCTTAATTTTCAGTTTCAGTGCGTTTTATTGGCATAACAAAAACTGCACATTTGTGCATTTGCCGCTGGGCTATGTACAAGTAGTGCAAATAGTGTTTACCAAAAAAAAGATGCATCTTTGTGGTGAAAATGAAAGAAAGACATAAATCTCTATATGTCAAAACCAAGAAAGCAAACTATGCATTTAAGAAAGAAAGAAAGAAAGAAAGAAAGAAAAGAATGAAGTATTATAAAACAGTATAATAAGTTATGCAAGTATATGCTGTAAAATGTCTCTCTCTCTGTCTGATGGAGGTCAGTGTGTTGTTCTCAAACGGGTTTAGACTGATTCTCAGCTCAGGTTCTTCCGAGCAACCCAAGAATGACCTGAGAATGGGTGTCTGTCCTCTGACCTCTCACACACCCACTCCATTTCTCCGATTCACATTCGTGAAGACAATAAATCGGTTTACTGGATTTACTCTGAACCCTTCTTGTATGTGGACCTGAATGTTTTAGCGTAAACAGACGTGATGCATTCCCATGAGAACAAGTGCTTGTTGTCTGTGGCTCTGTTACGGTATTTATAGAGCAGAGAGTTGACAGGGCCTTTATGTTGGACTTCTTTGGACTCTTTGTCAGGTTTAAATGCATTTTGTTACCCATTTTTTTTCTAAGACCATGTTGGAGAGCAAATTTTTTTATGTCGTTGAAACTATTCCTCGACCAACTATTATTTAAGCCAGATTCCAGAAAACTGTAGGAATTCTGTTAATCGATTACCATTAACTGGTTAATTATTAATACTACAAATTGCACATGGGGTATCATAGTCCACTTAATAGAAATGTCTGTAACTGTGCATGATGTACGTAAAGCTACAGATTACTGAATGCATTTGTGTTCAAGTTGATTAATCAAAAATCAAGAACCTTAAATGAATACTTTTGATTAATCGATCATCGATTCATTGTTAACAAGCCTAATACACATGTATTTAATACAATACATTCTTTATAAAGAATGTCAAAGTAAGCTCAGTCATTCAAATGAGTCTTGTTCCTAAAGTTAGAATGACCTAAAGAAGTGTGAAGTGAAAGTGAAAGTGAAAGTGACCTATTAGTCAGATATGGTGACCCATACCCGAAATGTGACCTCTGCTTTTAACCCATCCAGAGAGTAGTGAACACGCGTACACCCGGAGCAGTGGGCAGCGATCACTGCAGCGCAGAATCACTTAAATGAATTTAAGAATCACTTAAATGAATCATTTTCACTATAAATAAAAACATGTAAAAAACTTGACGAGTTGCTAGTCATTTCAGATGGCACCAATTGAGATTATAAACTGGAAGATTTGTTACGTGCCTACATTTCTTGTCTTTGTGAAGAACTCCATGAATGATTTTTGTTTTGTTGATCTCTATCAGACGGAGAAGCAGAGACATCAACAGCAAGCTGAACGTGACCATCACGAGGAGAGGAGGAAGATCAGACGCGCTGCAGGTCACCTTCATTCTAACAGAGGAGGAAGAGGAAGGGGCAGAGGACGAGGAAGGAGACCCTTTTAACATCAGAATGACATACAGACTTGAATTCCGCCGTCAAAATGTGTCGGACGGGTGTCTGCCATGTTTTCCTTCTTTAATGCACAGAGATGTTTACGAGACTGTAATGTGACCGTCATGAGCAAGAACTGTCTCACTTTATCATTTACAGACTGTGTGTGTGTGTGTGTGTGTGTGTGTGTGTGTGTGTGTGTGTGTGTGTGTGTGTGTCGAACGCCGTCCTCTTTTCCACAACAACACACAGTGCAGTCTAAACAGGAGCTTTTGTTTTGTAAAGAACTATAAAACATTTTAACCCACTTCTGCTCTCGGTTCATCTGTTTCATTCACACTACGAACTGAATCCTACTTCACTTGACGTTCCAATATTTTTACATACGTTTAATACTTATTCACACCCGTATAATTCATTCCAGGTTACACTTACAAAACTGGTTTAACAAAAACACAGAGGTTGACAAAATAAAGTGGAAAGGTGAGTCAGGAACTTCTACAGCATGCAGTAGTCGTGGCCTGGTGGTTAGTGAGTCGGTTGGTTTCTCCGGGCCAGCGGGTAGCGACTGATGTGCCCTTGAGCAAGGCACCTAACCTATAGCAACGTCAACAGACCGGCCGCAGATCTATAGACAAAAATATGTGTTTGAATTGAACTGTTGTTTATGAATGAAGTACATCAGTCACAAGTGCAAAGCTGTGCGTTCACTGAAACAGACACGAGTTGATACAATTATTTTTTAAATTGTTTTCTTATATTTTTATAAAACACTTACACCAGCTCTAACCGTGATAACTCGTGATGCGATTTCGACCTTTTCTTTAACCATCACTGGGCCACAAATTCATCCTGTGGGTCTAAGAAATATAAACATAAACAATGGGATAGTGCACCCAAAAATGACAATTCTGTCATGAATTACTCAACCTGTATACATAGCTTAGTTTTGTTGAGCTCAATGACAAATGTTAGCAACTGAGATTTCTGGGATAGTCAAAAGGGGTTGTCTGAGCTGCCCCAGAACTGTTTGTTTTCCAAAAAAAATCAAAATATCGTTTGTGTTTGACATAAAAAATACAATAATTACTTTCTACAATGGTAGTCAATGGCGCCCCAGGAATCTCAGTTGCTAACATTTATCCAAATATCTTTCTATGTGTACAACCAAATAAAGACATTTGTACAGGTTTGGAACAACTTGAAGATGAGTAATTCATGACAGAATTTTCTTTTTTCGGTGAACTATCCCTTTAACTGAGTCTAGCTATTCCAATAGCCCTAAATTTGCCAGGCTTTTCTTTTTGAAAAATGATTGTTATTCAAATGAGATCTTCGACCGAAGATGAAGCTTTCAGCTGGTAATATTTGAATATTGAGTCATATTTAGAAGTGAAAGCACGGTGTTGCTCATCTGAGGGTTTTTATGTCGGCCACTTCCTATTGTGTTCTTACTGCATTCAGACAGAACGTATAATAATAACAATATTACAGCCCATGAAAAGTGTTTTTAACTTGGGTAAGTTGAGACTGTGTCCATAGTCTCGCTGACTAGAAATTAGTTAATACTAATCAATCTTACTTTTCCGATTTCAGTTTCATCTTTATATTCCGATAGTTCTGTCTATTTTAATGTAACCGACTCAAAGCACTTATGACTGAAGGAAAAAATTAGATGACTAACTTCTAAAACTAGTCTAAGCAGTTCACGCAACCGACCCAACATTTCTGTTCTAACTTGAGAATTAAAACTGCGAGAGTGATATTGCATTTATACAACAGTTTGACGGCGCAAGTGTGTAGATAAATCAGAAACAACATCGGAGTGTCTTTAAGACCCTCCGGTTTTTAAAGGAAATGGGGAACTACCTTCTGCCACAAATTCAAGCCCAGCATACAGTTAAACAAACCTCCGCTACTAATTCCAAACCGTCACTTCTTTTTCATTTGCGCTGTGCTGCTTCAGTGAAGTTATTAGTGAGAAATAACGAGGCAGCGTGTGCATGTGAATGAAAGAGAGAGACTTTTAAAAGGCAACCCAACGAGAATGTGTTTAACCCACTTTCCATTGTTTTTTAATGTAAACATGCGCTTATAAAAGCTTATTTTTTTAAGTAGCACCCTAAAAAATTTCAGTAAGGTTGAAGGCAGGATTGTGAAGTAAGGATTACTATGATAGACGGCTGTTCCCAACCTCTGAATCAGTGAGCTTCATGTAAACATTATGATTGACATTTTTATGTTCTCAAAACTATAAAATCACTCAATTTAAAGGAGCAATGTGGAGATTTTAGGGGCATCTAGCGGTGAGGTTACGAATTACAACCAACGGCTCTCTAACCCACCTCCCCCTCCCTTTCGAAGCACTTTTCGCTTCTTTGCCAAAGTAGATAATGTGCTTATGAAACGCGCCCTTTAGAGCAGTTTGTCCGTGTAGGGCTGCCGTAGAAACAACATGGAGAATTCCATGTAAGGGGACCCGCGGTGTATGTAGATAGAAATAGCTCATTCTAAGGTAATAAAAACGTAACGCTTGATTATGTAAGGTCTTTACACACCTCTCAAGACATAGTTATGTATATTATATTGCATTTCTGTTAATAGATCCTCCAAAAAATGACACGCTGGACCTTTAAACAATTATAAATTATTCTTATTTATTATAATCCCATAGTGGGTTCTGTTCTTATATATTTATAACCAAATAACCTATGGTATAGTATCCCATTTATCAAAATGATTGTAATCTGTTTGGTTACCACACTTCTGTTTTTCAAAATGGAAATGCTCGAATGACTTTAAAATGATCATATTTGCAGATATAATCTTGATTCACTGTAATGTGATAAAATTCTAACAGATTCTTTCTTTGTGAAAAGCGCATGCTTCTGCAAATCCTAACATGTACAGACGTTCACATGACAGTTGATCTTATCTGGAGAGACAAAGCAAGATTAAAATGCTAAGGCAAGTTTTCCTCTAAACGGCTTTATACTGTACATACAGCAGATTACCTAAAAGACTGAAACATCTTACATCAGTGGGTAAAAAGAGCTTTGTCAGTAATCGATATTATTTGATGGTCTACATAAGCTTTTATAAGACCCTCTTCCATGCACGTGCACAGAGTGGATCTAAATGAGTCACATTTAAAGGTATAGTTTACCTAAAATTATCATATGTAATTTACTCATGGCATTTTACTTGACCAAACACTAATGTTCATTGGATGGTGGGATGGAAGGAGAGAGGACTTCTGGTGAGATTTCACACAGTCAGACCAAAGGGGGTCTGCTTATTCAGAGTAATCCCCCCTCAGTATTGCAGGTCAGAGCTGCTCCCCCTTCACACGTCACTGTCTGAGCCCGGGAGACTCTGAACGCCATAATGGCATTTATATCTGAATGCTGGACCGGCCAGAGATCAGTCGGAAATTTCTTGGAAAAGAATATGTGCCTCTGTTCACTTTGATAGGTCGCACGGAGACGGACTGAAAGCCAACATGTATGTAAAGTGAAAGTTTACCCCAAAACGAAAATTCTGTCATCATTTGCTCACCCTCTTGTCATTTCAAACCTCTATGACTATTTCTTACGCAGAACACAAAAGAAGATATTTTGAAGAATGTTTTTAACTGGACCCCATTCACTTGCAATGGTTTTGTGTCCATACAATAGAAGTGAATGGGGTCCAGTGCTGTTCGGTTACCAACGTTCTTCAAAATATCTTCTTTTTGTGTTCTGCGGAGGAAAGAAAGAGGGTAAATGATGACAGAACTTTTTGGGTGAACTATCACTTTAAGACACTTATTTACATTCTTAATACATGCGTAATTAGTCATCAAAATGTATAAACTTCACCTGAAATGTTTTGTCCTACAAAAAAAGTTTAAAGAGTGCTATCAGTATAGTAAAATAAGTGTACTTTCTGCCCACTTATTATGTACTGCTCAGACTTAAAGTGACACAAAATGATATTTGGTCTGTACTTGTTCTCTGTGACCCACATACAGAATTCACACAGATGCGTCTCGGTCGGCTCTTTGACGTTCTCTGTAAAAGTTTGTGCTTGAAAGAGACGACTCAATCCCGCCAAAATCTCGCTGTCTGTCCTCATTTATCCTCTTTTGATCCTCGCTCTCCTTCTGATCTCCCTCTTTTGTCTCGCTCCTTCTCGGCGGGAGGAGTTGAATAATGTGCTGACTCAAGCAATGTGGGAAGGGAAAGTGAGCTCACTGCTGGTTCTGGTTATCTGCCCGTCTCTCCGTCTGCCTGTCTGTCTGTCTGCCTGTCTGTCTGTCTGTCTGTCTTTAGCGGAACTCAACAGGTCATAAATGAGATATTCATGTCATCTGATCCTGCCATTCATGAAGCAGTCAATGCTACAAAGACCAAAAATATGCAGGAATTTAATGCTTTTTATGACTTAAAAGAGATATTTAATAGAGCGTAACAGTGTCTAATTCAAAAGAATTCTAGCAATGAACCAAACCCTCCATCATCACCAAGATGAACTAAAACATTTGATCTGAAGCTTTGATACTCATCCATTCATGCAAAGGACACAACTGAATTCAAAATAAAAAAGAAAGTCTGTTGGATCTCAGATATTTCTCCTGAGAACGAGAGACGGAAATCTCACAAATTATAGTTTCAGAGGAGTTTCCATTAGAGTTTCGGAGATCTCAGCAAATCTCAAGTTGGCAAATATTCGACTTTTACTTCCTGATCTGGACTTGACTGACTGGTTGACTTCAGAGCGGTCAGAGTTCACCTGTTAAAGTCATAGTCCCAAATGATGGCAACAGGGAAACTACATGTAACCTCGTGTGTTTTGTCTTTAAGTAGGGATCACGTGTGACCACAGTGTGGTCAGAAACTTCTTGAGTTGTGCTTAACTCGAGACGTGATGTAATAGAGAGAGAAGCCATGCAAATCCTTCTGCGTCTTTTCTCCAGAAGTGATTTAATAATGCAGATTGTTGATGTCTTTAACTTTTTAATTGTAATAAATGAGTTGCCACAACAGAGAAGAACAGTAAAAGCGAAGGCCTCGGTCCCTTAAAGAGACAGTTCACCCCAAAATGAAAACTCCTTGATCAGTTCTTTCATCGTTTACTGGCCCTCATGTCAAGCAAAGATTTTGACGTTCGTTGGTAAGCAAACAATACTGGACTCCATTGACTTCCATTGTATGGACACAAAATCACAGATCTTTCTCAAAATATCTTTTTGAGAGTCAATGTTGGCAGAATGTATTAGGTAATGTTACACATAAACATCTATAACAACACCTGGAATGATGAAGAATATATTGAATATACAGTAGACTACCTAGGGAAACAAAACATTTAAGTCTACTGTATTTTAAGTGTACACAACAGGTAATGTCGTTTTAAGAAAGGCATGGAAATATAGAGCACACTAGTATAAAAACCCATCCATTCCTTCCATCCGCTTTAGTTCCTAATGTATTAGAAATCACTTTGATCAAATCCATACTACTATAGGTTATCTTAATATACTACACAAAATAGACAGCAAATTTGTGTGTGGATGATATAAAAGATTGACACGACCTCAAGCTGAATGCCAACTTGCTTTTTTAGAACGTCCTTGAAATATGTCACCTCATCTCTCACAGCAAAGAAATTGCCTTTGTTATTATGTTGTTATAACATATTGTTATATGCAAACATCAAAAGAGTATACCGTTCCAATTCGGGAATTATCGAATTTCCGAGAGCACGCGAAGGCAGTATAAGTCCCAAGTGAAGTAGATTACTTTCAAGTACATACTAGTACACTAATATTAGTAAACTTAGAACGTAAAGTATATTTCAGAATGTACTTGAAGTATACTTATTTTTGTTTGGGATGTTGCTGTGTGGTTGTATCTGAAGTTGTGTAGTGAATCTACACCGGAAATGCCAAGGTCAGGGGGTTTGGCTTCCAAGGAATGCAAGAACTGATAACGTTCGAACTGTCGCTCAAATTTTGGGTAAAAGAGTTTCTTGAATAAACCAGAACTTTAAATTTGATTTGTGTTCATAAACACACAATTCAATATCTGATATATTTAAATATGAATGTATCATTTTAAATCCTTAATGTCTAAACGTAAATCTGCATATATAATTATAAACCTTGAAAACGTATGTAAATACGAATATTATATCCTAAATATGTCAATCTGAATATATAGTTATAAATCTTAAAAATATAAGTACATTGAAATATGTATGTAAATATGAATATAGGCTATAGTTTTAAGTCTGAATTAATTTGACGAATGTATTAAAAACATACCGTTGTATAATAATTTGATTGAATAAAAATAGAAAGAAAAGGGACTATTTCAGGAAAACAACCAAGTAGTCAAGTCTCTGTGAGGTGTGTGACATCGTCGGTCAAGGTCTGATCAACCTTCAGCCAGTAAGAAGCGGTTTGTGCTTGTTTCCTAAACATCATTGTTTTGTTTCAGTCTCATGTAAACCATCCGCTCCACTTGATTACATCACATCTACCTCTCTGGCAGCAGTGACATGTAAATACAGTTGTATGACAGTGCCTTAGTTTCTCCTCAGGCTTTGTCTGCTTTGAAACCAAACTCTCTTTGTCCTGCGGCCATCTGATCTCAGGCCTCACGAAACAGAGGTTTATGGGCAGATATTTTATGACTTCCAACTCGCAGTGACTCATTTAAAGAAGACGATATAACCCGACACGACACAGCGTGTTTGCACACATCCACGTGTGCCCTTTACATAATCGAGTGACGTCATTTCCTACAAAGTTTCCTCTTGAGAAAGTGTCATGACGAAAAACAGTGTACAAGGAGATCCATATGAAAATGGTATTTTGTGTTTTTGTGATCAAATCTAATTCCACGCATATGCTGGGGATTATTTATATCAGATAAGATCTTATGTCTGATTCCCTTTTATTCAGAATATTCAGAGAACTCCTTCGTGATGTCCTTGGCTGAATTTGTGACTTTTTCACAATACCTCGCGAGGGTTTGACAATAACATTTCCAAGCAATCGTCTTTCATAACACATCATTTGTTTGTGTCCTATATTGCTCTTGGTTTTTTTTATCTTGATAAAACAAACTAGGTAATCATTGTCGTCTTGTATTTGCCTCATATTTGTGACATATTTATAGTAGAATGTCATCAGACTCAAGGTTTTTCTATGGGCCACCTGGAAATGCATTCATGCATATACTATATGTTACTGCAAATAAAAACTGTCAGAGCGTGACGCAAGCAACACAGAGGTCCCAGGGAACGCAAGTACTACGTGTTGACATACAATGAGCGTGCTGTAATGCTCTCATAATGGTCTTAGACATAAGACGGTGACCTGACAGTGATCCATCACAGATGCTGTCTCTGAACACAGTCACCTGCTCTGTCCCAGTCAATAAATACAGCAGGCTTATAGGTGACGCTGACATAGAAACCTACTTCCCCTAAACACTCTATTTAAGGATCACTGTTTAACATCTCAAACCTCATGTGTACACAAAGTCACCTCTGACTCCATAAAACGAATAGATGAACTTGAGTTTTACATTTTCTGTATAACACGTGAGGGGTACTTGGCTAAAAAATTGCTGCGACTTCTTAAAGCTTTGGCTAACGTTCTCTAAACATTCTCTCAAAATTATCAAAAACATTCTTGCAATTACATTAAAAGAGCATTTAATCAACATTACATGTCCGTGTTATATGGGTGTAAAAATTGTATTCTTACATTATTAGTGTAAATTCTAAAAATGTTCAGATTTAACGTTGTTCTTAAAAATGTTCTTAAAAGTTTTTTTTACAAAGAAAGCAAAGAAAACGTATTTAAAGTCGGCATGAAATTAAAAATGATCATTCTAATTGTTTTACACAGTGGTGAAGTATTTATTATTATCAATTATTTATCTGTGCACATCACTATTTTTTTACATTTCATTTGCACTTGTAACCTTTCATCAAAAACCTTAATCTCCTCCCCCTCTCGAAACGACCTCTCTTCGCTTCTGGGGCCACATTTATAAAATGTTGCGTAGAAACCGTCCTAAATTAGATTTTACGATCATTTCTCAAAATGCATACTTGTGATTCATAGAACGAACGTACGCACAGAAAACGCGTGTACGCCTCTCTATCAGATGGGAAATCTGTAAATGGGAAATGATCGTGATCGCGCAGCTGACGGGGCGCTAAGCACCGTTGTTATACACTGTAAACTGTAAAACGTTGCTGTAATTTCGCAGCAGGTTTGCCAGTAACTTACTGTAGATTTAATGTACAATTTTGTTTTAAGCATAAACTTACCTAGTTTACATATTTTTCTTTCATAAAGCAAGACTAAATATCTTGGTTCACTTTTCTTGTTATGTAAATGTATCGTAATTTAAGAAGTTTTTACAGAAAACAAGAGAATAATGTTTAGGAAGAATGACTTTTTTTACTTTGTCTCTTCTTGCTCATTTTGAATCTCAAAAGTATTTTTTTTCATTAAAGTAATTGAAAACAGTACTAACTGGAAAGTATATTAAGTAGTAATTCAATCTACAGTAAGTTACCGCAAAAACTACAGCAAAGTTTTACAGTGTAAATATGAACGTTGCCGTAGATTTTTTTTGCGCTTTACGATCAAATCTGTGCGTACGCACGTTTTATAAACGAGGCCCCTGGTCACGAGAAATGGGCGAGGGCGGGGTTGCAATGACTGACAAATTGCACACTGCAGTTCAAATCTTTCACCTTTTAACGATCCAATCAGTTGTCGGTCCCGCCCTACATTTTTTTTCTCATTTCAGATGTCATTTCACCCGGGTATACGTCAAGATACCGAAAAAAAGACAATCGCTAGTCGCTACTTCCGTTTCATGCCGACTTTAATGTTGAATCAATAACCAATTTAGCATTGATTTAACATTCAAATGAATGGGATTTTTCAGCCAAAAATGAAAATTCTTTCTTAATCGACTCGACCCGCATGTCATTCCAAAGACTTTCTCCTACAGAACACAAAAGAAGATATTTTGGTATTTACACAAAAAGGTAAATAAATGAGAACCATATTTTTTATTTTTTGCTAAATCTCTATTGCTATAAAAGCCATTGAAATAGTGACACTGAGTGTACACAACATATGTTGTGATTCACTCTATGGATGTTGATGAAAGGGAAACTTGCAGGACTGTGACTTTCACACCCAACATGATATGAGCGTTCATGCTGAATGTTTGGATGTAATGAAATGAGGCGAATCCTTCAAAACTGTCAATGTTGATAGAAATAAAGCTAAACGGGTTGCAAGGCTTTGGATATTGTACACAGAGCGTGTTAGGGGTCTGTGTGCTGTGTATATCCTATTATGTATTTCAGAAACAACAAATACAGATTTATATTATACAGATAATACTGTACACAGAACCTTCCTGCATGTTGTAGTTAAAAAAGAAATGGTTCTTTCAAAAAAGGGAAACCATTCCTCTATGGATTCGCTACGAAAAACTCTTTATTTTTAAGAGCGTATCCATCCCCAAACAAAAATCACATACAGCTGCAGACATAGAACTGTTGTAATAAACTACACAGCCAATATAAACCCAACGTGAAACACTTCAAAAGCCTGCAAGGCTATTCCTCCCATCCCATGATCTCAATCCACAGCGGCAGAGAAAATATAGGATTATCCAATTGGGAAAATCTACACTGTCTGATAAGGCTGGAAAAAGTGGCCACATGAAAGTTGTCTGGGGTCTAGAGAGGAAAGAGAGACTGCATGTGACACAGGAGTCTAAATGTTACAGCAGTCATGAAAAAGTGATTTGAGGTTTGCTGTGTTTATGGTTAGTAATAAACAATGAGCTCATGTTCTGGTTGACCTCTGTAGGAAAAATCAAAGGTCTGGATTTTGGAAACACATTAACGGCAAACACCAAACATTCTTAAACGTCTGGGTTCATTTGCGTCTGGGAAACGTATTCTCGACCACCACCACCAAGTGTTCGTGGATCGCAGAGTTTCTCAAGTTAAAGAGATCTTGGAGAAAACCACAGAAAGAGTGCGAATGTATGAATGGAAACACAGACCTTTATAGAGTTTCCAGTTATAAATGATCCAGAATGATTTTTTTTAAATATGGAACTTATACATTTCATTTGAAACGTTTTTACTTTTAAAACAGTGGTGGTTAGCACTATCAATTTTAAATGTCTAACATGCAAATCACCAGCTTTAAAAATCACTTACTATTTTACATTTTTAAGCGTTTTTACATTACTCTGATGCATTCAAATGTATGTTTTCATTCTCCTTAACATGACTGAATCAGTGCTGTTGATAAAAAACACGTGGGGGAAATGGTTTCACCACCAAATATCTTTCTTGTTCCAGGTGCGCAGGATATACAGTAAACATGACAGTCTGCCGCTTCGATTAAGGCCTCGTTTTATAGCGGATATATTTAGTGTAGAGTACTTATTTAATTAGATCAAAACTGGCTGGAAGACCCCAAAGTGTGCAGAACAAAGATAAGAGACGAAGCGTGCAGAAGGTAAGGAAACGTTCATTTTGGGATCTTGATTGGACGTTGCTGTTATAAACGTGAAGTAGGACCAGATGGCCCAATTACCAAGGAAGGCAAAAAGCACAAACCCATTCCCCATTTTGTAACTATGTTGAATGTAACTGTAACTCACTAATATACATTACAATATTTATATTTTTTCATTAGTTTACATTCTTTTCTGTTTCTGGATCGTTCAAGTCTGGTAAAATGCAAGTAAAAAGCTCATTGTAAACTTCTCCATTAAACCATATAGAGTTTTAGTTGGTAATTTGACTCTAAAAACATAAAAATGAGTTCTGTGGCATCGTTATCTGATAAATATTATGTACTGAATGTAAATGCTACTTTATTTCATTTCATCTTCACTGGCCCGGTGAGAACGCTCTTAAAACACAACATTGTAATTTGTGAACAAACCCACTGTTCTCAGTTACAAAGTTACAAAAATATTCAAGTACACAATTGTTTCTTAAACAATGTTTTTTTTTGTATTCTAGTTCAAACCTGTCTCAACGATAACAACATTTCTAAAGCCCTCCTATTAGCACGTACTTTTAGAAAATGACACATACAAAAATACACCGTGATACATTTTGTCTCAGCTATAGGCGATACGTAGATTATAACCAAAAAGGGCATTTTTCATAAATCTCAAACAGGGTCTTTCAATTCAGAAGTTTCAATTAGTGTACTTAAAGGGATAGTTCACCCGAAAATAAGATTCTGTCATCATTTACTCATCTGTATGGCTTTCTTTTTTCCGCAGAACACAAAAGAAGATATTTTAAAGAAACCCATTCACTTCTGTATGAACCGGGTACCGGTTAACAACATTTTTCAGAATATCTTCTTTTGTGTTCTGCGGAAGAAAGAAAGTCATAGCTTTGAAATGACATGAGGATGAGTAAAAAAACAACAACACTTTGTACACTGTGGTAGGCTATATGAGACAAGTTTTACTTCGCTTCTGCTTTTTGTTGTCCTTATGTCGTTCCAATTGCTTCCATTGTTTACCTCATTTGTAAGTCGCTTTGGATAAAAGCGTCTGCTAAATGACTCAATGTAAATAATGACAGAATTTTCATTTTTGGGTGAACTAGCCCTTAGTTCAAGTATATTGTGACTATTTCCTACTTTATGTTAAGCACTATTACTAGTATGCTTGTATGTGTACAGCCGTGGCCAAAAGTTTTGAGAATGACACAAATATTAATTTTCACTAAGTCTACTGCTTCAGGGATTTTTATATGTTTTTGTCAGATGTTACTATGGTATACTGAAGTATAATTACAAGCATTTCATAAGTGTCAAAGGCTTTTATTGACAATTACATTAAGTTTACGCAAAGACTCAATATTTGCAGAGTTGACCCTTCTTTTTCAAGACCTCTGCAATTCGCCCGCGCATATGCTGTCAATCAACTTCTGGGCCACATACTCACTGACGGCAGCCCATTCTTGCATAATCAATGCTTGGAGTTGGCCAGAATTTGTAGGGTTTTGTTTTGCTCGAGGATTGACCACAAGTTCTCAATGGGATTAAGGTCTGGGGAGTTTCCTGGCCATGGACCCAAAATGTTGATGTTTTGGTCCCCGAGCCACTTAGTTATTACTTTTGCCTTATGGCAAAGTGCTCCATCATGCTGGAAAAGGCATTGTTCATCACCAAACTGTTCTTGGGTGGTTGGAGAAGTTGCTCTCTGAGGATGTTTTTGTACCATTCTTTGTTCATGGCTGTGTTCTTCGGCAGAATTGTGAGTGAGCCCACTCCCTTGGCTAAGAAGCAACCCCACACATGAATGGTCTCGGGATGCTTTACTGTTGGCATGACACAGGACTGATTGTAGCGCTCACCTTTTCTTCTCCGGACAATCTTTTTTCCGGATGCCCCAAACAATCGGAAAGGGGATTCATCAGAGAAAATGACTTCAG
The DNA here is from genome assembly GCF_024868665.1 of Triplophysa rosa. Lineage (NCBI taxonomy): Eukaryota > Metazoa > Chordata > Actinopteri > Cypriniformes > Nemacheilidae > Triplophysa > Triplophysa rosa. The sequence continues at coordinate 3,595,225 of NC_079899.1, forward strand.
CCCAGTCCTCAGCAGTCCAATCCCTGTACCTTTTGCAGAATATCAGTCTGTCCCTGATGTCTTTCCTAGAGAAGTGGCTTCTTTGCTGCCCTTCTTGACACCAGGCCATCCTCAAAAAGTCTTGGCCTCACTGTGCGTGCAGATGCGCTCACACCTGCCTGCTATTCCTGAGCAAGCTCTGCACTGGTGGTGCCCGATCTCGCAGCTGATCAACGGTAGAAGACCATCCTGGCGCTTGCTGGACTTTCTTGGGCGCCCTGAAGCCTTCTTCGCAACAATTGAACCTCTCCTTGAAGTTTCTGATGATCCGATAAATGGTTGATGTAGGTGCAATCTTACTAGCAGCAATAGCCTTGCCTGTGAATCCCTTTTTGTGCAGCGCAACGATGACTGCACGTGTTTCCTTGCAGGTAACCATGGTTACCAGAGGAAGAAGAATGATTTCCAGCACCACCCTCCTTTTAAAGCTTCCAGTCTGTTATTCTACAGTAATTCAATCAGCATTACAGAGTGATCTCCAGCCTTGTCCTCGTCAACACTCTCACCTGTGTCAACCAGAGAATCACTGACTGATGTCAGCTGGTCTTTTTGTGGCAGGGTTGAAATGCAATGTACGTGGTAAGTTCATTTTCATGGCAAAGAGGTACTTCACAATAAAACTCAATTCATCTGATCACTCTTCATAACATTTTGGAGTATATGCAGTTCGCCATCATAAAAACGGAGGCAGCAGACTTTGGGAAATTTAATATTTGTGTCATTCTCAAAACTTTTGGCCACGGCTGTACTATTTCAATTCTATCTAGTGCCAAAGTGGCCCACTTTTTAGTAATAAAAGTATACTATTAAGTATACATTAAGTGTTACAGTAGTTAACTTTAAGGACACAACTATAGTTTATAGCCACCTTTTTTAAAAAGTACATAAAAAGTAGACTTATAGTATAATTTATATGTCATTTTTTTGTTGTTGTTGTTGAAAAGAGGTATACTAATAGCACAGTTGAATTGTTTTCTCTTTTGTAGGGGAAACAATGAGTTTACATGGTATGTGCTTTACCAGTAAAATTGTTGGTATTTTATAAATTGTGTTTTCAGAATTGTTTTAATGTAGGTAATGTTTAATTTAAGTGAAAAGTTTACAACAGGCTTTTTAATGACAGATTCCATTGTGTCTGGTCAATAACTATTGGAAAACTTTTTGTAAGAGTAGTAATTAAAGTAAGTTTCTTACTGAGAAAAAAATGATTTTTAGGTAACAATTTTTAAAATAAAAAAGTTCATAACTTAAACTATTTAAATAATTATAATAATTTATGCAACCAGCAGAAACTGTTCTTCTATGAGGTTTTATCACAATACAAGTAGGTTAGAATAATATAAGTTCCGGTAAATATTTGGGTTGGTTGGAGAGGAGTCGGATCAGTTAGTTCTTTATTCATCTCATCCACGCGAGTGACAGGACCAAACCGGTTCGCGTGTTCAGAGGAAGCCGGTTTCAGCTGGTGCGTCACCCTGGAAACGACGTCACTATATATACGGCTGAAGTTCAGCGGCGCTCGAGCAGTACAGACAAACCTTGCGTTAGCAGATCTCGTCCAGAAGCAGCTTCATTCATTTCCAGCTCTCTGGTCTAATGGGAAAAGTCTTTGTAAATGCGTTTTAAGGTGAGTTCTACGACATTATTCAACGAAACTTGGAGTCGTTTTATCCGTTATGTGTAGATAAGCTTTATCCGTCTAAATAACGTTAAACGGAGAAACTAGCCGATCCGCTTGTTAATTTGTTTAAATAACATTTTTTAAGAGTTTTTTTGTTATTGATCGTAGCTCGCATAAATGTTGCGTGTGTTATGACATAACGGGCCTCTGCAGTAGCGCGAGTCAACGTGGCCGGCGTGTCACACTTCCCTACGCATTTATTAAGATTCGAGTCGATAAATGTTATTTCCTGTTATTTCCAACTTTGTTGACGAGCGCGGAGCTGTTAAAATACTAGACGTATTTCGTTCCTTTAACAAAAAACAGGCAGTTTTTCACCATTGAGTGAGTGAGTGAGTGAATGAATGAATGAAGGTCTCACGACGCACAGCTTCACTTGCCTGAAGGAGCTTTTTCGATTGGTTGATCTGACGAAAAAAAGCCATGTCGACGCGATCGCTGATTGGCTGAATCGAATGCCACTTATAGTTCGTCCAAACAAGGCTTTTCCTTATTGGGTAACTGCTGTGGTCGCGCTCTTTGCAAGGGAGGGACCAATTTTACCGGCTTTGCGCAAATGCCCGGCATCGTGTGTGTCCGAAAGTGACGCGCTGCGTTAGGAAAGCATTGCCTAATTTAACACGAAACTGTCAAGTGCAATAAATAAACAGCGTATCGAAACTTTAATTAAGCAATTCAAGTATCCCATATTTTCTTCGTTATCTTTATATATGTACTTATATTCCATACTTTCTTTTAGGTTTTATTCGAGTCATTAAGATTGCGCTGTAATTGTAATCCGTACAGAAAGCCTTATAGAATACACACAGACACGTACAGAAATACATATGTCTACTTTGTTGTATTTATGTGTAGGCCTACTTGAATTTTTTGTCAAATAATAAGTTTGTCTATAATTGTAATCCTTACAGAGATCTTGTTTGAAAGAAGTACACACTGGCCCGGGCCTTGAGGCTTATCTGAAAGGATTTAACTTCACTGGTGAACCGCCTTGGTTGCTGGACATCTGTTAGCCACCTTACAATTCCATCTTTTTCTGCGATCCTGTGAGTCGTTACGCTTTTCACTTTTACCCATTTGCTCTGGGAACTTGAGTTGAAATTGGGAGTTTAAAGAAACAGTTTTGCTTTAGTCAAGTTTTACCAATGTGAGGGAAACTAACAAGTTAAGGTTATATTGATAGTTTCTTTTGTCATTTCTTATACATTTAATGGCTAGAACTGGCACGAAACGTTAATCGCACAGTGACGTCATTTGGCGTTTATCAGAGCATTGCCCTTGTGTGGTGTCTAAATGTCTTTAGTGCAAAGATAAGACGCTACGTTGACAACCGTTCCACGTGGTTTTTCTTGTCTGAATAAAGTCTGTGGGTTGTCCTTGGTGACATTTTGTAACACCCCCGTCGTTTTTTTAACAGTTTCTTTTGCAATCAAATCTTAAACAAACACGATGACCACTTTGACTGGAGAAGACTTTGACTTCGCCTTCCTGGAGGAGGGATTCTGTGCACGTGATATTGTGGAACAGAAGATCAACGAGTCGTTATTATCTGTAAGTTTGGTTTTCATTTAACATTTTAGTGTTTTCCAAATATAATAATATATTCTAATCTAATAATATAACACAATTGGAAGTTAGGGAATGTTGTGACCAAACGAAGGTTAAACAGAGCAGATTCTTAAATTGTTCCCAGCATTTTTCCAAGCACAAGTGACATTTTAAAGTAGTTCCCATGTAGGCTGGGTTCTAAATGATTCCGATTCATTTCTTTCGTTCCCACAGGACGATAAAGACGCATTCTACGTGGCAGATCTGGGCGACGTTTTGAAGAAGCATCTGCGATGGGCACGCGTCCTACCCCGCATCATGCCGTTCTACGCGGTGAAGTGCAACGACAGCAGGGCTGTCATCACAACGCTGGCGTCTCTGGGAGCTGGATTTGACTGCGCGAGCAAGGTGTGTACAAGATTCGACTTTTCCATGCGTCTCAGTGAGCACACGGCGCCAAGCTGTAAGTGCGTTTGCTTTAATCCCGTATTAACCTGACCTCTCTGATCCCAGACGGAGATTCAGCTCGTGCAGTCTGTGGGTGTGGAGCCGGCCAGGATCATCTACGCAAACCCCTGCAAGCAGGTGTCTCAGATCAAATACGCCTCGGCCCACGGAGTGCAGATGATGACATTTGACAGCGAAGTGGAGCTCATGAAGGTGGCACGGTGCCATGAAAATGCCAAGTGAGTAACCTCAAACGAAGTCTAGACGAATTTCACAAAAGCACGGGGCAGGTCACATTCCACCCTAAGAAATAAAAAGCTTTACGATTTTTCTGACAATCGTTTGAATGATTTCTTTTGCAGACTGGTTCTCCGTATCGCCACCGATGACTCGAAGGCCGTATGTAGGCTGAGCGTGAAGTTTGGAGCCACGTTAAAGAGCAGCCGGCTGTTGCTGGAGAGGGCGCAGGAGCTGGGCTTGGATGTGATCGGAGTGAGTTTCCATGTGGGCAGCGGCTGTACTGATCCTGAGACATACACGCAGGCCATCACAGATGCACGCTGTGTGTTTGACATGGGGGTGAGTGACTTTCTACTGTACAACCATGCTGGCGAAAACCATTTAATGCGTCTTTCACTGGATTGGATCTAATGTGGAAATTGTCCATCAGGCGGAGCTGGGATACAACATGACGCTGCTTGACATCGGTGGAGGTTTTCCAGGATCTGATGATACCAAACTCAAGTTCGAAGAGGTACTTTATTCTCCCCTGCGTCAAAATAAACATAATCCCATGTGATGCGAGATGTTTTACATTTGTTGTTTTTGTTGGAAGATTGCTGCTGTGGTCAACTCTGCACTGGATAAATATTTCCCTGCTGACTGCGGCGTGAGGGTCATCTCTGAGCCTGGACGCTACTATGTGGCGTCTGCATACACGCTGGCAGTCAACATCATTGCCAAAAAGGTCATTATGAAGGAGCAGTCCGCCTCCGATGGTGAGAACTAAAGCTAAAGTAAAGTTGGTTTCAAACGTGCCGTTGAGCTTGATTCTCAGTTTTAATCGTCATTGTTTTTCTGCTACTTCAGAAGAAGAGGATGGGGCCAATGACAGAACCTTGATGTACTACGTCAACGACGGTGTCTATGGCTCCTTCAACTGCATTCTGTTCGATCATGCGCATGTCTTGCCCACTTTGCACAAGGTATGGAATAGAATCATCTTCTACAGAAGGCTGTTTTTCAATGCAAAATGCCATACAAACAACTTTGACCCAATAATCTCTTTTAGAAACCCAAGCCTGATGAGCGCATGTACCCGTGCAGTATTTGGGGTCCGACCTGTGACGGTCTAGACCGTATCGTAGAGCAGTGCAACCTGCCAGACATGCAGGTGGGCGACTGGTTGCTGTTTGAGAACATGGGGGCCTATACTGTGGCCGCGTCTTCCACCTTCAACGGCTTCCAGAAACCCGATATTTATTACATCATGTCCCGTGCAGCCTGGTGAGTAGAGTTTGTTATGGAGCACCCCTTCTTTTTTTAAAACATGAATTCTACCAAACGAAGTGCAAAGATGTCTGTCTGTTTAACAACAAAACAAATAGCTTACAGTATGTGCTGGTTCTTGGTGAAGGTATTGCAGTTGTTGTAATGGACTTTCTGAACCGTGTTTCATTGCAGGCAGTGCATGCAGCAGATCTGTGCCCAGGGATTGCCCGCCGTTACAGAGGAGCAGTGCGCTGGAAGCATGCCATCCCACTGCCGGCGTGAGAGCAGCTTAGATGTACCGGCCAAGCCCTGCCACACCCGTGTGCTCTAAGCACTTCACCGCGGCTACATCTCCCTCAGTTCTCATTCAGACAGTTGCAGTTACACCAAAACTGCCATGTCCAAATATGAGCTATTGAATAATGGCAGCAGTAAAGCGTTTTATTGTAAATGTACAGCTTTCGAGGCTTGTGTTTGTGTATAAACTCACGATAGACGCGCGTACATTTCGGCTTGCAGTCTTGGGATTTCCAAGTTCTTAATGTTCTTTTTTTAATTTAAATTTTTTACCTGTAAACTTGTTCTCGATACTTGACTGGAAGATATAAGGGGGTTAAATTGTGTGTCCACCTCTCTCTGTGTTGGGTGAAGGTCTGCTTCATGAATCTTTAAGTTGTGAGATCTCAACCTTCACACAGGCATATACATTTTTCTTCCAAAATGACCATTTCCAATGAATACTTGATACTGAAGAGTATTGACCCGTATTCACCAGAGCATTGATGCATTTGAAAAAGGATACGGAAAAAGATGGGATTGCTCTCATTTTGCTTTCCTATGGAAACTTTTTTTAAGTTTTGTATTTTTATATAAATGTAGCCATAATATGTTGTGTTTTGTCTTTTATTTCGCACGCTGGTAGCCTTCGAACTCCTAATAACGGACAAATACATTTACAGTTGAGTCAGTGAAAACATTTAAATGTAAAAATACATTATAAAACACCGAAGTTGAATGGAACAGGTTGGGATGAGAAAAATATTTCTTAAAATATTGCACCACCTAGTGGTGATGTTTCCATTTTTCCGTGGTTTTTTTATTGGGGTGTCTCAGCATATCAACTGTTTTTGGATTTGTAATTTTTACAGAAATACCAGCAGGCCTATTTAATAATTAAAATGTACCGATTTAAAAACAAGGATAATAAACATGTAATAATTTTATAAATAGAAAATCAGATATTCGGGGACAAACGTGTCTGAAATGCATTAACCAGACATAGTCATGGCTTCATGTGATTTTCATAAACGTTTACAAACAAGTTTTAAGACGCTTTTCGTATTAATAGTAAGCAGAGGTAGGCATTTTATTTTTTAGAACGCATATGGTAATATTGACAGCAAAATATTTCGCAAACACTCAGAACGCAGTGTACAAGCACACTAAATGACGTCATGACTCAGAAAATTATAAGGTTTGCTTATTTTATCACAGGAACACTAAGGATTGAGTTCCCAGCATCCTTCATTCTCACGGCGGAATAAAGACACTGCTTTTGAAAATTACATGTTATTTTATAGGATTCATTCATCTGGCGAGCCGGCTATCTTCACAGATGGTCCAGCGAGTCCGGACCTCTCTCCCTAACAACTAAAAATAATGTAATTTACTAAATGTTCTAACAAAATATTTGCCGCACTTTATTTAAAATGTTTACTTAAAATCAATTATTTAATAATTGATTCAATTATTCACTGATAAATACTTACTGCATGAATCGACCTTCAATCTCATATTATTTTTTTCGTAGTCACTTGTCGCCACCTAGTGGCGAAACAATGTCATCGAGAAATAAGCTATTTGAAGCGTCAAAACGCAATTTGCTCTTTTTTGATCGCTACTGATTAGTTTTTATATCCGAACTTTTATCCCACTCCGTCATTGACAATTTGTATATTTTAACAGAAGTGATACTGTTTGAAAAGGGAATTTCTTTACTTTAGCAGGTTTCATAGAGGTTTAATAGACACGTCATTGACATTTTTAATGGGATTTGTCTGTTTGACATTATTTAGATTTTTCATGTTGATTTTTGGGGTTTATTTGGCTAAGTTACGTTTTGTCTGGTTATGTTGGTTTCACTATGTCCCAGGACCAGAGGACTCAATGGGTTCAGGGAGCATAAAGATCATGTCTAATACCATACTGTTTGCTTTTCCTACACGAAAACAAGGTTGCCCCACTATAGGTCTCTACTCATCTATCTGCCACTGGATCAAGGACTTTCTGACCAACCACCCATAGACGGTTATAGGCTAGGCCCCTATTACCCTCACACGGAGCCCCACAGGGCTGTGTGCCGAGTCCACTTCTCTACACCTTTTACACTCATGATGACTGCACCCCAAGTCATCTTACCATCACTACCGTTAAATTTCCAGATGACAATCATGAAAGGATGAAATCCAAGAACAGATAGAATGGTGTGGCGTAAACAACCTGGCCCTGAATGCTTCTAAAACCAAAGAACTCGAAAACGCTACATGGATACCACATCACAGCACATTAATGGGGTCTGTGAAGAGAATGTTCCAGCCTTCAGATTCCTGGGCACTAACATTGCTGAGGATCTCACCTGGAGCACAATCACATCAGCAGCAGTCAAAAAGGCACAGCAGCGCCACCATATGAACATTTGATAGAAATCGGCATGTGACCAAGTAATACACAGCAAACACACATATACGTAACCTATATGGAAAGAACCAGCCAACATAAACTGCCAAAGTCTATAGATATGACATTAAATGTCTTTATTGACAATAAGGAAACACAGCAGCTTTAAATAGGTTACATCTGGACAAATGTAAATAAAACAAAAAGCTGTAGTGTCTCTTAAGTTAAAGTTAAAGTGTTAAGCTATCAGTGTCCTTTATTTGGGCGTTTACATTTGCTACCGTCCACGGAGCGGAATCTCTCCGGCTCTAACACAAACTCGCACTGCACAAATCTGGATCAGTGCGATCGAGCTGTGATCTATGAAAGAGCATCTGAAAAAACACCGAAACCATATTATGTCTAGAGGTGGTCGGACATCTGAGAAAGATCATTGTCACATTACGCAGATGATACATTTGTTGTGACAAGATGTGTCCAATTGAGTCACACCTCAGAACTTCATGAGATGAGTTTTCCTCAAAACCCACCCAATCACAAAAACAGCCTGAAATTGTAAACGGAAACAATAAAGCTCCATTATGGACATTAAGTAAAGTGTCCATGTTCCACGGCCTTAAAAGGCGAACTGGTTTAACACTCAACGAAAATATTTAATATGGCCACAAACCTGCAAGAATTGTCACCTAGGATTCATTTATTTCATTCAACATTAAGAATTAAGAGCAGGTTTGGGCTCTCCGGTTAAAATCCAGTAGGGTCTGCTTTTCACAGGGAAATGATCATTCTTATCCACAGTATTTAAACATTAAAAAAGTGCACATTTTGCTTTTTTGTTTGTTTTAGTACCTATCACCATTTCCGTTCTCGCACCATCTGCTGAGGTGTCCTTCCATTCACCACAGTGGCTTCTGATCCTCAAAAGAGTCTCTTACCCAATCTCCGTCGGGTCCCTTGGGGCCACAGTCTAGTTTTTTTTCAATTTGGAAGTCGACACCAGGACTCGAGTCCGAGTCTGTCTCTGACATGACATCATAGGACACCAAAGTAATCCCCAAACCTTCCTTTCCCAGCAGTCATAGAGTGAAGTCTATTCTGAATTAGGGGTGAAAGGGGGGCAGCTGAGCTGGATTTTCAGGTCCTCGCCATACTTGCGCAGATATTTGTCATGGTTGTGATTGACAGCCCAGAGCGGGGGCAAAAAGCGGGGCTGCATGCTAATCAGGAAGTGTTGCCGCCAGCGGCGCTCCAACTCCATCAGGCCACGCAGACCATGCTCGGCGTACGCCCGCACGACCTTCAGTCCGTGCGGCACATAACTCTCGTTGAAGATCCTGAAACGGCCAAAAAAAGAGATTTACAGATGTATCATACGATATAAAGCTTTTGATCTAATGATGCGTTCGAGACTCGGAGGTCGGAGACTTTACGCAGAGTCTCACTTGGTCTCAAGCGTCGCAGCTTTCTGAAGCATCTCTTGCGTGACCTCCTGCTGCTCATCACAGAAGAAGCTCTGGATGACTGACAGGAGCTCCTCCCGTCTAGACTCCGGCATCCCGTCACCGGCGCTGAGAAGAGCACGAGCGGCCGAGCGCACTCGCCGCCGGTCTGCATCATCGAGCAGCCGAATGCCCTCCTCGCACCCCTGCGGTGCCGAATGCTCCTCGGCCAGCTGCTGCTTCAGAACGCAGTCGTGAACGTTGGAGGCGGCGTGACAGGAGGTGCACAGCAGCAGGATGTCGTGCGAGTTGTGGTCCTTCATCTCGGCCGGGAAATGGCGCCTGTACTCGTGTGGGACGATGTTCTTCCTAGATGAACATGAAGAAACAAACTCTCTTGTCATTCCAAACCCGTATGACTTTCTTTCTTCTGCAGAACACAAAAGAAGGTATTTTGAAGTTCACTGGTAACTCAACAACGCTCAACCCCAACTGACTTTCATTGTATAAACACAAAACCACGGAGACATTTCTCAAAGTAACTTTAATATACCGGTTTTGAATGAATAAATGACCAAATTTGGGGGTGAACAAAACAAAACACAAACCTGATGTACGACTCCGCTTTCCCACACACCACACACAGATTCTCTTTGGCTATGAGGTAATAGTCTTTCTGTGAGTCTGGACGGCCGGACGGTTCAAACAGGAGCTGGACGATAAACGGATCTTCGCTGACCAACTCTGGTGAAAGCACACATTACACAGCATGTTATTAGATAATCATGTTGTTTAATCCATTAAAGTCTGTGTGAACTGGACGTGAGGGACTTTCAATATAACCACACGACAGTAGTGAATACAGAATAAACCTGAAACGCCTATAGTGACACACAATAATCAATTCATAAAATATGAACACAGATTCTCTTGAATATTCTTGAAGTATGTTTGTGACTGTAAAATAAAGACAAACAAACACCATTTACCTCCAATTCCTTTCTCCAGGTACCATTTGGCTTTCTTCTTGTCACATGTGCAGAGCGGCTGGCCGTCAGGGGCGTGAAGAAAACAGTTATCATACAGAGGGGATTTCCTGAATAAAGACACACAACCATGTCATGTTGATGAAGGAGTTTTCATGTTTGCATTGTAGTTTTACTAACATCAGAAGACACATAAAGGAATGTTTCAAGAACGAAACGGTGTCTTGTGCAAACCTTGCAACGCCGCCAAAATGTTTGGCTGTTGAAAGTGGATGCCACAAACTGTTCCACTGCTAAAGTGTTTTCGAGTGCGTTGCTAAGGTGTTGCTCTTATTTTGATATTCTTGCACATTTCTCCAGGTTTCTTTTGCTCATTTTATAGCGCGAACACACTGATGACGGCAACGCTTCCTCACCTGGCAGAATAACCCACTCCCAGCGGTTTGCGTTTGTTCCGCCGCGGGTCTGGAACTTGCTGGTCTCCAGACTCGGGACTGTCGGCAGCGGACTTCCTGCTTCGTCGTCGTCTCTCCACTTCTTCTCCCTCTGCTCCGCAGCGCCACCTGAAGGGCACGTCCATCAATCCCTGGCAGCGTGACGCCAGTTGGACGAACACACTTTCACCCTCGGCGGGTACGCTGAGCTCTGCACTCAGCCGCAGCAGGTGAAAGAAAAGGGCGATGGAGATCTGAGCGTCACGCCCTGCGTAAGTCATCTGGTGAATGCAGAAAGACATTGGGTCACATTCACTAAGCATGTGTACGCATGAATGTGCGTGTAAATTTTGCAATATAAAATAAATACATATAAAAAGGTCACTTTGCAAACATTTTGCATTTGATTAGCCAAAACACTTAGAAATGGTATTAAAATATGCACATTTTCCTTTGAATTACTGCTCTTGTCACTGTGTGGAGTTTTACATGTTAAAAATGTTTCATGTAATAGATTCAACTAAATAAAATACCGCTGTTTAACACGTTTGACTGGTTTCTGCCCCCCCAAATGACACATTTTGAATCTACTTGGCACACATAATTGAGGTATTTATTGAATATTAAAGGCTGAAAAATAATGAGATATAATCTTTAAATGAAGTGGTTCTCAAAATGGGGGCCGTGGCCCCCTGGGGGGCCCAAGATGGATCCAGGGGGCATTTTGTGGCATTTTATGAAATATAGAAATTTATCATAGATTTTATGCAATCAAACATCAGAAAAATGACACCACCAACCAAAAGAATTGAGGTTCCAGCATTGTATAACAGAATTTTAATTAAACCAAAAACGTATTCAAAGTTTAAGATTATACGTCTTTATATACGTCTTATATGCACTTAACACAAAGGGGGCCTTACAACGAAAAAGTTTCAGAACCACTGTTTAAATGTATACAGGAAAAAAAACAATTCACCTGTTCCTGGGTCAGTACGTCCGCCTCCCAGTCACTACAGCGCAGCTCGTACGATTTATCCAGCGTGACATTCAACAGATCTGAGGCCAGAGACTTTAAACTCAGTCCGTTATTAAGCACTGCATGCCTTCAACACCATAAAAACACACAGCGTTATAATTTACATCAAAATAAACGTATGACGCGGTCTAACCTGACAAGCGTGCCCTTACCTCTGTCTAAGGGCCAGATACCGAAGGTCCACTGTGCATTCAAGAGTCAGGCCATGATCATGAGCCAGACGTTTTCCATCCTCATAACATCCCACCCCCACTTTAAGAACACGAGGGTCAGAGAGGACCCCGATGAGACTCTTTGGCAGAGGAAGCCGTGCGTCACGAAACGCCAGCAGCCTGACCAGCACGCAGCGGCCGGAGAACGTCGCCAACTGGAGTAGAGAGACGGCAGAGGCCTTGCCTTTGAAGGACACCTGCGGGCCGGAGAACATCTTGTGAAGGAACGTGCCGCTAAGACGACACTTGTTCATTTCATCACATACAGACCCACTCTTACACGCATGCGTTTTACCCATTCACAGTCCAATCCCAGAACCGGATATGTGGACAGGTCCATCTGGAACGCCGGCCAAACCGTCTCCCACTCCTCTGAAGAGCTCACGACCACGGGCGGCACCTGTAACAGGGCATCCACTGGCGTCAAGGGCACGAGTCTCGGGGTTTGCGGTGGCACGGATAGCTCTTGTCTTGCGGGTTCTGAGGAGGTGATATCTGGCTCTATCTGAGCTTGAATGGGCTCAGCTGTGGCGGGACTCTTCAGGGCTTTTTTCTTCTGAGTGCGAATGCTGCGCCACAGGAACAGACCGCCGAGAGTGGCTCCTAACATCGTGGCCAAAGCTGCAGCGAGCGTGCTCTGCTTGGACATCTTTGCAGCTGCACCACCTCCCCACTAAAATACAAGAAAGACGTTTAAAAGATAACCAAACAAAATCCATTTCTAACGATACATGTCGCTAGAAATGATGCGTACACAACAAATTTGTATATTCAAATCGGAACATGTCTATTCATTGACAAACGCTGTCCATATCAAATACTAGTAAAATTTATAAAAGAATACATGATTTATGTATATATAAATAAATACAAGATTAGTGAATGTATAACCGAGTACAAGCTTAACAAAAATATGAATGTATATGGGATTAATGAATATTTAAATAAATGCGTGATTGTTGCAAAAATAAATATTGAATTAATGAATATATAAATGAATATAAAATCGTATCGACTAGTTTATGATGTTTTCTGAATCTTTGCCATATTAATTTCTTATATAACGAAGGTTAACGACCTGACATTATATGGCTATATTATAAATATATTAACATTTCCCGCATTATATTAATATTTCCAATTTAAAAAAATAAATGCATGAATATGGGATTAACGGATATCCAAATTAATATAACATTTTCCTCAGAAGTTTTTAAGAAGTTTAAAAAGTGTAAGATGTCTCAATGTTTGCCATATTGTTTTTTACTGATAACAGAAGTAAGGTTTTATTGAAGTAACAATGTGGTAATGTGATAGAATCTTTGGCAAGTGTCTGCAAACATTCAGATATGAATAACGTGAACAGTACTAGGACCATAACATTAAACCTTGTCAAACATATCCAGGGCAGACTATTTCTCTTACTAAAGACACGTCCAAATATTATGTTTACCCGTAGATTATAAAATTGCTCAGACTATTTAAAACCACATGCATGGCCACATAAACTCGAAATGAAACTAACAAATAAATGAAATGATATGATTGAATGATTGGAATCACAGAACGTTTGTGTTTGTGATGCAACCACTGCTCACACATCTACTTTGCTTAGTTCGCTACAGTGTCGTGTCGTGTCGTATCGTGTCGTCGTCATGACCGTGAAGTGTTGTGTATAACAGACATACCTGTAAGAGTCTGATGATGTGACAGTTTATTCTTTAAATCAGTGATGTACACACCTGCCGTACACGCGTTTATGGTGAACAGCTGCGGCGCTTCTACTTCACCTGTTTTATTCCATCAGCTCTCACACACATCACACGCGCCACAGCGACCCCTGCAGGACGTGAGTTACCAAAGAGCCTTAATGGGAAGCCATTGCACTCTGCAGCCATATTTCAGACGCCTCTGGGCAGCTTTTCAGTCACACAAGACCAAATATATTAATATAAGACCGAGTCCTATCTACTCGAATCGGGGAAGACAGATCTCTACAACCAATAAGTAAACCTGAAATAAAACGCACACTTAATGTTTTACAATATAATCAAATAAAAAACCTAGGTTTTTCCAGCCTGCTCATGGGAAAACTGGCAAGTACCTCATAGCACTTTAACAGAGCACCTCCCCCATGAAATCTTCAATCTTTCAACAATGGGCTCTCACTAAATCCTCGGTGTTTCGAGTCTGACGTCATCACGCAAATTGTGTTTATTAGCAAGTTTAACAATCATGGGTAGTTTAGATGGTTAGAGTTGGGTTAGGGTTAGGGTAAAGGTTTCGTAAGACTTGAAACACCAAGGATTTAGTCAAAACTATGCGTGACTTCCGCGTTTCACGTTCAGAGTCAGAACCCTAGGCAGTGTCCGGTTGGGGAGACTTAAAGCAGAGAGAAGTGGGGAAAATGAGAAAATAGTTACATTTAACAGATGCTGTACATTGCTGCACACAGCAGTGGTATATTGAAGTGCTGTTCTACCGTATTTGAATGTTATAGCGAAAGGTTAATTTATGAAAGTATCATTTCAAATGCGGTAGAACAGCAGTAGCTAACAGGGAACGTTCCCGTAACTTTGGCTAACGTTCTCTAAAGGTTCTCTCAAAGTTATCAAAACCGTTCTTGAAATAACATTAGTAGAACGTTTCCTTAACCTTATCTGCAATTGATAAACGTTCTTAAAACGTTAGCATTACAAACGTTATTATTGCATTGTTAGCGGAACGTTCTAATAACATTAGCATTGAAAACGTTACCATTGCGATGTTAGTGAAACGTTTTAAAAGATCCTTCAGGGTGTCATGGAGGGGCTCGCTGTCCACTGCTCACCCCATGATCACTGGGGTCCCTCAGGGATCAGTGCTTGGACCGCTGCTTTTGTCCATCTACACAACATCCTTGGGACCCATCATACGGGCACACGGCTTCTCATATCACTGTTATGCTGACGACGCCCAGATTTACATCTTGTTTCACCCAGACGATACCGCTGTAGCAGCTCGCATTACAGCCTGCCTAGAAGACATCTCAGCTTGGATGAAAGAGCATCACCTCCAGCTGAACCCGGCCAAGAAAGAACTACTCGTGTTTCTGGCACACCCCACGGTGCAACACGATCTCACCATCCAACTTGGCAATACCACAATCACTCCTTGCAAAACAGCCAGGAACCTCGAAGTCATATTTGATGAACAGCTGTCCTTCAATGATCACATTGCAAAGACAACGCAGTCATGCCAATATGCCTTATTCAACATTAGGAAGGTTGGACCCTATCTCACTGAGCATGCGGCACAATTTCTTGTCCAGGCCCTGGTAATCTCAAGGTTGGGACTTCTGCAGTGCTCTCCTTGCTGGTCTTCCTGCAAAGGCTATCAAACCACTCCAGCTGGTTCAGAACGCAGCAGCACGCCTCGTCTTCCAACAGCCCAAAAGGGCTCATGTGACACGCCTTTTTATCTCTCTCCACTGGCTACCGGTTGAAGCCCGTATCAGATTCAAGTCACTAATGCTTGCCTACAGGACTATCACTGGATGTGCACCGACATACTTTCACACCCTCCTACACTGCTACACCCCATCAAGAACCCTGCGTTCAGCAAACCAGCGGCGTCTTGTACTGCCTTCTCATAAGGGCAGTAAATCGCTTTCCCGCTCATTCTCCTTCACAACTCCTTCCTGGTGGAACATTCTTCCTAACTCGGTCCGGTCAACCACATCTCTCACAACATTCAAAACACTACTTAAAACCCATCTCTTCTGTGAATACTTGACAGAATACTCTCTTTCTGTCAACAGGTAGTGGTCTAGCTTTTGTTGAAACTAGTAACTTTGTATTAGCACCTATTGTATTATTGCTCCTGTATGACATATCGCGTATTGTTCCCTGAACTCTCTGTAAGTCGCTTTGGATAAAAGCGTCCGCTAAATGACTAAATGAAAATGTCAATCCCTCATGGAGTCTGACCAGGACTGGGTATGACCATTTTCCCCCCTTTTATTGCATGCTGGTTTTTATTTAAATTATTTTATATACTTAAATTAAATTATTTGATATTTTTGCCATGTTAAAAATGTATCTTTTAAAGTTTCTCTTTTAAATACCATTTTGTGCAAGGTAGAAATAACGTTAGTATCTCTTGTAAATAAATAATATTTTAAACAATGCAATAGCAAGTCTATTGCACTGGCACTATTTTTAATTTCCCAATTATTTTGATGCAGTAATACTCAGTGGTACAATACTTAGTAGTAAATACAAATACTAACAAAAAAACCCACCTATCCATAACTCTGACTAATCATTAATTCATCATGCTGAAGCATTAAAAAAATATGTTTATTCACTCCTTTTTTAATAAGACCTTCTGCATGAACAAGTACAGCATTCCAGTGCTTTTATACTAAATCTCACCACACTTAAATATAATACTGTTGTCTTTTTGTCATTCCGTATCTCCCGACTTCCTCAGAAGCTTCAGTCTACTCTGATGCCCCGATGATTGAAGCTGACATGGAGTCACAGTGACATCATTAAAAACAGTTGTCATGTAGCCTATAATATATCTCTGTATCTAATATTTGTTTTTAATTTTTTGTTTATGTTTTAGGCATGTTTTTAAGCTGTTTTCGTAAAAAGATTGCCATATGTAAATTTTTCATGAATGTTCTTTCTAGTTCTAAGTATTTTGAATAAATTCAAGTCCATTTAAAAATCTTAAAGTTCTTAATTGTTTCTGATTTTGTTGTTCATGTTTTCAGGGGTTTTATATTGATGTTTACTGAAAATACTGTTGAACTGCAAGTTAATTATAAAATAAACTGAATATAACCACAATATAATATAAAGTATACATTTAATTGATCCTTTGTACATGTCATTGATTTTGTCAGGGGCGTCTGCAGCCGTACTTCTGTACGCACTGTGCATACCATAAGAGGGCGCTAGTTATAATTTTATTTATATGTTTAAATATTTAAATAGTATTTAAACTTTATTAGTAATCTGTGTACACTCATGACATATTGAGAAAACAAGAGAGAATGAGAGTAAATAAATCAAATAAATAGTGTGTATGTTGTAAAATCAAATGTGTGTATGGTTAGCCGTTCTCACGATCTGTTAAAGTAACATGTTGCCAGATCTCACATATATAAACAACCAACAAAGACTAACCGAAAATAAACCTAAAAAATCCAAATAGGTTATATTTTATAAGACCACAAAAACTCAAATATCCGTAACTGAGCATTTTTTTTTACAAATAAAGTGCCGAGTTTATGAGCTAAAGACCCAATATCAAACATAAACACCGCTTAAAAATACATGAACATGGCAACACTGCAAAAGAGCGCTCCGTGATACAGCCTTCGAGCATAAACAAAACAAAACACGCCTGTCAGCGGTAGTTTACTTTAAATTAAAAGTAAAGTCTTTAGCCGAAAAATAGCAGGTTTATATTCTTATTTACAGCTGCAAGATGCTAGAACAGCGTTACCAGTGTGACAATCATCACTTAATGCGAGATTGACTTTACCTGTTCCTTACACACATGGAATGATAATTTAGTGAATTCACTCCCGTATTTAAATGCGATTGTCACTTCCGAAACTGCAGTGTGAGAACGGCGCAACACGATGAAAAACGCCACCAGGTTTACTGGACTTGCACTAATGAACATTCAACCTGAGATTAAAATGAACAGCGAGGAGGTGCTTAAACAGGGAGGAGTAATCCTCAAACAGCTAAGCAAGGTTTATATTTTATATATCTCTTATATATTAATTAATTTTGTTGCATTTCTTGAGTATTTGGTATTTGCGTGTGTGAGAGCTTTATATTGGGTGGGGGGTTCTGTGCGTACCCTGAGATAAAATCCTGCAGATATGGATTTTGTTTCCATACTATCTATAGATTTGACCCATACAATGTGTTGTTGGCTATTGCTACAAATATACCCGTGCTACTTATGACTGGTTTTGTGATTCAGTGTCACATTTTATTTTGATCTAATTGATCATTTCAATGTTCCAGTCTTGACTCAACTTGGGTGTATCTTGGGGGTATTTTTAATTTAAAAATAACCTGCGAATAATAGTTTAGCTTCATTTCTAGATTGTATTTTTATAGACTCATATAATTACAATAACATTTGCATACAAAAACATTGAGAATGTTTAAGTGAAAGGAACGTTATTTTTTAGAAATATTAGAATGTTCGAAAAACATTGTTTATATGAATGAATTGAATGTTCTAATAATGTTTTGAATAAGTTCTTATAACCAAACAATAACGTTAATACGTCTAAAATAAAAACCTTCAACAACGTTTTTATCATTGAATGGGAACGTTAGGGAAACTTTCTTAAAAAATTAATATAATGGGGATGGAACGTTCTAATAATGTTTTAACTAAAGTTCATTTTTATAACAACAGACTGAACCGTTCTAAAACGTTTTTAATAACGTTCTTATAACCAAACAATAAGGTTAATACAACGTCTAAAAAACCTGGACGCTTTAAACGTTCTAAGAACATTCATACACATTGTTTTTATAATTGAATGGGAACGTTAGGGAAACTTTCTTAAAACGTTAATATAATAGCGAATGGAGTGTTTTAATAATGTTTTAAAAAACGTTCTTAGAACATTATTATAAAACGGTCAGTTCTGGTCCTTGATTCTGATTGGCTGAGCGGAGTTCTAAGCCGTTATAAAATACCTCAGTAACCCACTGCTTCTTGGGGCTTATTGCTTTATTTTAAAAAACGTTCTTAGAACATTAATATAACAACAGACTGAGCCGTTCTAAAAACGCTTTGAATAACGTTCTTATAACCAAACAATAAGGTTAATACAACGTCTAAAAAACTGGACGTTTTGAACGTTCTAAGAATGTTCAAACATAAACGTTTTTCAAACTAAATTGAAACGTTACGGGAACGATTTTATAACGTGTGCTGCAATGTTCAGCATCTGCTAAATGTAACGTTAACTATTTTCTCATTTTTCCATTTCTCTCTGCTTTAAGTCTCCCCAACCGGAAACTGCCTGGTTCTTTTTTTTATTGACAGTACAATAAACATAACATAAACACTTATAATAAGACACCCGAATAAGAAAACAAAAACAAACAAAAGTAACTTAAAAACGGAAAATCAAGATTACAATTTGGAAACTGTCAAATGTTCTTCTGACCGTGAAACGCGGAAGTCACGCATGCATATAGCCCATTAATGATTGGCTCTTTTTACTAGAATGTGGGACTTCCGTCGCAAGATCGTTGCACTTTAAGCCATTCATAAAAAAAAAACACTGCAGCGTCTTTATCTAGACTTTGGAGGACAGTCCATTGGCACAGTCCTATGCGTACATCTCACATGTCCGGCTCATTTTAAATTAAAATATTACGTTTTGCGCTGAGCAAAAGTTGCTTTATATATTATGTTTACAATTTAGAATTACAATAATAGTAACAAGAAACTATAACAATAATATTAATTAATGTTACTTAAAAATAATGCTTCTATTAGTTGAAGATTAAAAAAATAAAAAAGTGTGAAAATACGTAATAATATGTATACCTTGCACTAATATTAGTCTCTATAAAACGATCCCCAACAGCATCCAATAACCACAAATAGCTGCGATTGGTCCATCTTGTCTTTTTCAGTTTAGCTGCAACAGTGACAAACTTCTATGAAAAAATAAAATTATTAATGGATTACAAAATATATATATAAATGGTGGTTGGCTTAATATAGTCTTATAGAATGAATGGATTTTGTGCCTGGTTGCAAGGACGCAAAATTGGTGACTGATGCCACGCAGGGGCGGACTGGCAATCTGGCATACCCTGAAATTCTTACCTGGCAGTGTGTTGAATGAGAAAATGTGTAAACATTGTGTTCCATCAAAAATGATTAAAAATCAACCATATAACAAGCGATTTGTGTACGTAAATGTAAATACATATTTATATGTGTGCATCGTTGTTCATTAACACTGCATGTCTTTGAAGACAGGTAATGTCCAGGAGCTGTTGGACGGAGGTCATGAACTGCGTGTGAAAGTAAATAGCTGTTCTGGGAATGAATTGAAACACACAGAAGCCTTACGTTTTCCTCTATCACCAACATTTTATTCAATCTTTTAGATTAAATTCCTCTTAAAGAATCTGAATAATACAATGCAATACTTACAAAATGGAATCAAAACTTAAAAACATGACCAATCATCTTCGCTTTAGATAAAACATAAGGGTCAACGAGGCTGAGTGAAAATGCGAAAAAAAGACTGCAACCATTGTAGCGCTGAAGCCACAAGTCATTTCAAGACTTAAATAAACATCAGAGCTTAATATTAACCGGCCAAATGATCAATTAGTACAGTGCTTGTGCTATCATAAACAGATATCTCTTCATCAAAATAAAAAACAAACTGTCAAATAGTGTTAGAATTAATTTAAAAACAGTTTAAAATGATTATACGTAGGCAATAGAAATAAAAGTACTGATGAGTACTAAAGTAGCAAAAAAAAAGATGATTAAAGACAGAAAACATTGTCTGGGACCAGAGTGATTCAAAGGTCCTTAAACCCAAAGTTGGGTCCATATTGATTATCTATATTTACAAAACATCCAAACTATGGAAGATGGCCATAAGACTAAAACTGAAAAGAGACGAGAAATTAAAAATGTCCCTTCACAGATATATATTTATATATATGCTCTTTTCCTGTATGCACACAAAATAAGCCTGCACTGTTGGAAAGATTATTTACAGCTCTTCTTTTAAATCTCAAAGCTATTTAAAATATACTTAATGCATAAAAATAAAGATTTTGGCATTGTCTTGCTTCGTCCTCTTCGGAAGTTCTTCAAGAACCTCGAGAAGCCCGAAGGTCTGTTCTCAGTGCCTCGTCCGTCGGGTTGGCAGCAGTCATCCAGCCTGCTAGGGGGCGCTGTGAGACGAGTTAGCGGGGTAGAGGAGGTACTGAACACAATGTGGGGTCATGTTAGAGCATCTAAAGAATTCTTCATTATTTTATAACTCTAACTCTTCTTGGACACAAATGCGACAGAGTTTTACCGGTGAACTGTCCACCCCTTCGCCTCCATGTCAAAAGAAAAAAGACACGAATGAGCGGACAAAGAAATGTTAAGATATGGAGCTGAAGTGGTTTGCAGGACCGATCCCCTTGTGCTGTCCCTCCACTAACATCCATTGTGTCGTCCTTCAGTGTCGGTACGTGACCTTCGGCCACACTGCCTTGTGTCCTTAGAGCTGGATCTCGAAAGTCTTGTGGAGCTCGCTGGAGAAGGGGTTCGTGGGGGAGGGACCGGTGCGCTGTTGCGATCGGCTCTCCAGGGCAGCCCACTGGGCGTCAAAAGCATCGGCCTGTTGCTGCACCACCAACGACTGTGTGGGTGACTGCCAGCTGTTAGCACCGTTAAAAGTGACACTCCCTTTGGGAGGCTGCGGCACCATGGCGTTTGACACTGGAGGTAGGGGCGGTTTGCCGAAGGGACTGTACGCGCTCTGGGTGTCAAAGTGGCCTAACGGTGGGGTGGAGAAGGGTGACGACTGAAGTTGCGTTTGGGGAATTGGAACAGGCACAGGGATGGGCTGAGTTTGTGTGGCTGAACCGAACACGTTGGCCACCATCTGCGAAGGTGTGATGCCAACCACTGGGAAGGTCGGTTGGACAAACGGGAGCCCGTTGGACACCGGGAAGGAAGCCGGGGCCTGTGCATGGAACGCGGGCTGACGCGGGGGTACGGTGGGGATCGCGGAGGGTATGGAAGGCATGAAGGGTGCAGAGGGGCCCGGGGCTATGGGGACAGGCACGGCAGGGACAGGGAAGGCCTGCTGTGGAGGCGTGTCGGTCCTCGCGATCGCGGCAGGTTGTTGGGCACGGACAGATTTGGACACCTCCTCCAGCCAGCGGTCTGCTTCGGACGGCGTGCGTTTGTGGGAAGACCCAGGTGCAGAAAGAGTCGCGCTGACCGTGGGTAGGGCTCCCACTGCAGGTGTAGCACTCGGCCACTCACCCCCTACAGGACACATTAAGAAGATTACTTCGCAAGATTTCAGTTTACAGGCCCTTACATAGCATGGTCAGCAGGAAGTTTTAAGCGTTTACCTGTATTTGCCATCGTAGTGGCTGTGGTTGGGGTCTTGGCCCAAGGGTTAGTGTCTCGGACTGGCAGCGGAGGTGGAAGGATAGG
Source organism: Triplophysa rosa (assembly GCF_024868665.1). NCBI lineage: Eukaryota > Metazoa > Chordata > Actinopteri > Cypriniformes > Nemacheilidae > Triplophysa > Triplophysa rosa. Next base: position 3,617,450 of record NC_079899.1, read on the forward strand.
AGAGTTTGCAGCAGTTGCATTGACGCTGGGTGGCAGCGAAGCAGGAAAAACAGGAGCTGTGCCATTCACTAGAACATCAGACAGCATGTGTGAATAGAGACACAGCGTATAGTAGGTCATTTAAATAAAGTGAACACTGACCCATTTAACTGCTAAAAATGTAAGAGAGTGCAGCTGACCTGGAGCAGAGGGCGACTGCGGCGAGGAGGCAGGTTTGGGCATGGGTGCCGATGAGAAGGGGTCTTCCGGGGGTCCACTGAAGGTGGATGTGATCTGTGTGCACAAAGAGCTGATGCTGTCGCCTTCCCCCTCCACCTCCACCACTGACAAACAAACAACATTCACTTTACTGAAGAAAACACACAACAACAACAAAGTTTTAGGTAACACAGTGGAGCAGCTCACCAGTGTTTTTGATAGGGAAGTCAGACTTGCGCTGCATGGTGGAGGGCAGCTCATTCATGCGGAGTGACATTTGTCGTTTGAAGGGCGAGGTTTTATGACTGAGCGCCGGGAAACCCCGGAACGAGCCCTGACGAGCGAGCGCTTCTACGGGGGCGTGCCGTCGGGGGATGGCGTGAGGGTTGGCTTCCTGAGGGTTGCTCATGGGTAGAGGAGGGGAGGAGGATGAGCCGTTGGGTCCGACAAGGGTGACAGCTGGATTCGTCACACTGCCAGAGTTGCCCAACATGGTGTCCGGGTCTGAAGAGAGAAAATGTGTTAGGCAAAGGCCTTCTCACATGTGAAATACAAAAATGAACAATGCTTCTCTCACACACCTTTCTTGCCATCCTGCAGTTGTCGCATGACCTCCTCTCGCTCCGCCTGCTCTGTTGCTGTGGTAACGCGGAAGGAGCCCTCCCGTGTGAAAGTGGTACGGTTGGCGTCAAAAGTGGCCGTGACTCCGCACTCCTTCTCCCTCTTCTGTTTCCGTTCCAAACATGCGGCAAACGCGCAGCCCACAGCGTGGCTGAGACGCTCCCCCTAAAACACATCATCAGACCACATCAGTCCTCACATCACACTGCAAAAACTCTTAATCCAATTCAAACATCTGAAGCTAACTCATCACAGTAAATTTCACTATATATGAGAGTTCTGACCGAGTCTTTGATGGCCATGAAGCAGTGGCAGATCCAGCGGCGAGTGGTACCGTCTCTGCAGATGTAGGAGAAGGCATGTTCAAAGTTCCGGTCCGGGGCACAGAACGATACCTTCTCTATTGTCTGATCCAGAATGAGGTCCTGAGAACAAAGCAGGCAAAATGTATCAACTTGTCTTTGCTTTCACATTATTTCATCAAATCAATTTGTGTGCAGTCACAATATATTTGTCAAGAATGTTTAAATGCTTTGGGCATTGCAGTGTTTGTCACTGGAATCACGTAGCCCAGGTTCACACAAAGTCCAAAGTAAACACTACTGAAAAACAATTGCCTTAAAGCAGAAATACTGGCCACTTGGGCGGCAACTCAATTTGGATGTAACACTCCGGGGTCAAACTGTACAAATCATACCAATCAAAAACATCCTTTACATATCAGGTTTTCAGTCAGGGCATTTTTACCATCAGAAGTTTTTCTAGGTCTACAGGTGTAGAAAACTCCTCACATTGAGCCACAGAATGATGCTGTCACATGATCTGTGCTCCATGACTGGTGTGGCTTTATTGTTTGTTAAAGTTTATTAAATTATATCTTCACAGGAACGATCGTAAGCTTTTAATAAAACCAAGTTTAAGGATTATGGAATATTTATAGAAGTCAACTTGTGTAGGTTCATTTCAGACACTGGTTGGTCAAACTCCAACAGGAACTGATGTGCAGTAACAGACTCTCACCAGCAGGAGGCAGAAAAAACTGAACATGAATATTGCACATAATATTCAGCTTCACTCTCCTTCTCTTTAAATGTGTGTGTGTGTGCGCCTATAAAGTCAATTTTAAGACCATTTTTATTTTTAATAAATATGAATAAACATTCATTTTATTATAATTAGATGTTTCCCCCAAACTCTCATAACTAATGTTTGTAATTCTCATTATTCTCAATGAATTCTCATTACTGTTAGACAATACATGCAATCCTGGCCTGAATTTTATTATTTTAAAAAATATTTTTTTCTCTTTTTATGATTTTGGGGGGGAAATATCACCCAGGCTTGTTCTTGACCCATTCAGTAAGATGAACCCAACAGCAGTAAATCACTAGTTTTCTTTTTTCATTGTTTAATATAAAGAAATTCATTCTATTCAGACTCTGTGATTCCAGGAAACACAATGACAATGATCATAGGTCAGTTTGGAGTCTTAGGCCGTGTTCACACTTGACTTTTTTTGACAAGAAAAAGTTGACAATGGCACTTTTTTAGCTTGCAGCATTTTGGTTACAAATAGCAGCTGGCAATGTTCAAATATAGCATTTGTGCACAAAGGCAGCTTAGAGAGACAGGCTTCACAGGCAGCGTAACGGAAGTATATTTGAATATTTGAGAGCTTCTTTGAAATAACCAATCACATATAATGTTTCGCTAGAAATGCAATCAGAAGTTATTGAAAGTGAAAATTAAACTTTCATTTATACAAAACTATGCTCCAACGGGCGTTTCGGCCGCCATTTAATTTTTTCGAGCTTCACCTTTCTCGACCAATCACGTTCCTCGCATGTTGTTATGGAAACCACAGGTCTCTGTCAAAGGTGCTTGACATGGGCATTTTTTTTTTTCAGAAAAGTTGAACTTTTATCAACCTCAAATGATGCTCTGAGCTGCAGAAAAAGACGCTGGCGTTTAAAAAAGCACTCAGGACTTTTTTGAAAACACGGTTTACTCCCTAGGATTATAATGTAAAACAGACGCTAGCAGCTTCAAAAAAGAAGTCAAGTGTGAACACGGCCGTACTGTACCTTCGTCTTGTCATCCACGACCCTCAGACCATCCGCAGACACCCACAGCACCGCTCGCACGGCCTTCTTACCCGACTGTGCAGAGAGAGTGATAAAGAGACAGTAAGAAATTGAGGAAGAACTGACTTTTTCCTCCTGAGGCCCTTCACCCTCCTGCTACTTATAATGAAACAGTTTTTCGTCTACAAACAACACCTGAAAAAGAGAAGTCAAAAAACTTTTTGAGAATGTTCCAGCAGGGTACAGCCGTGTCGACGTGCTGTACTGTAAAGTGACGCACCCGTAGACAAGAGAAGAGTACAAGTGAAACACTCAAACACACACATTCTGATCATGTCATAACACTTACCTGTGCATATAATCAGATTACGCACGCACTCACACACACACTTGTTTAAGTGAACAAAGGCAAAATATAGGTTGTAACCTTTTGCCCCTTGGCTCTTACTCTCCTATCACTCCAGAAGCATTTTTACAGCAAACTACTATTAGTGTGAAGGAAAGCGCACACACACTCGCACACGTTTAGGCCACAAACATACTGTATGCAAGTACGTAAACAAAAACTGCAGGAGTGCATCCCTTTACATACACGAATGTGACATTACAAAGCCCTTAAAGTTTTCTCTTCAGCGTCGACTCGTTTTTATTTTAACTGGATGTTTATATAGTTTACTATAGTAAAAACAAAAGTGTGTACTACAGTATTTTTTTGTGGGCTACCACAAAATTTCATAATTATATTGTGGTGAAGGTAAGGTGATAATACGTATATTGTATTTGTAATAATGCTGCATACTACATTTTTACATTAACGTGTTTAACCGACGTTACAAAATCAGTTAATACATCTTTTCGCTGTTAAATTCATACCAAAGTTTTTTTTTTGTTTTGATTAAGCCAAATGATGCCTTCACATGCTCTCTGAAATTTGATCATTCCAATTTCAACGAGGAATTAATTTATGGAACGGTGCCCTTTTAATATTGACAGATACTTGTAATGTTTTAAAGCTACTAAATCATTAGTAACAGGAATGTTGCTTAATAAATTTATTGTTAGTAAATCCAGACGTTACTTCCGCGTTTGTGGTGGGAATAACCCACTTCCGAGGTGTCTTGAACGCAGCATAATTAACAACCCTGCAATACCTTTATCGTCCACCAGGAGGGACAGGGGGCAGGCCCAGAATTTATGAACCATTGATCTAGACAGTGTTGGGTGTTAACTAGTTACTAAGTAATTAGTTACTGTAATTTAATTACTTTTCCCTTGAACAAGTAAAGTAAGGGACTACTCTTTTTTTTCTGTAGTTTAATTACAGTTACTTCTGATGTAATTAAACTAAATACTTTGTGTAATATATATGTGTGCAATAGTGGAACTGACATCAAAATTCAAAGTCTAACTTTAAAACCTGTGTTTCAATGTATAATTCTCACATTTGTAATACGTTGGTCTGTTAATAATACTTCTTTATGTAGTTTTATATTATTTATTTGAATGAACTAAAAGAGCCGTTTCATGTCTATCCTTGAATCAATTCTAACCAAGGTTTACATTTAGTCATTTAGCAGGTTGATGTAGTATATAGAAAGTAATTAGTAATAAGTAATTAAATACTTTTTGGAGAGAGTAATTTGTACAGTAATCTAATTACACTATTGAATATGTAATTAGTAACTAGTAATTAATTACTTTTCCAGAGTAACTTACCCAACACTGGATCTAGAATAGGTGGTTTCATACGTAAATATATATTTTCTTTTTTAAACCAATGTTTAGAAGGCTAGCTATAAACATGTTCACACCAAGAAAAATAACAACAACTATAAAGAATATTAATTAAGAATAAAGAAAAAATAATACAATATCGTTGTGATCACGTGCTTGCAAATTTATAATGTGAAATCACAACGCAAGCTTAGAATAAACATAACTTTATTGACTGTTCGTGTGAATTCTAATATAGTTACAGTTATTCTTAGTGTGAACGGGCTTTAATTCAATTACAGCGCCCCTAGAGGTGACACTGAGAACCTCGCAACCTATTTGGAATTTCGTCCGACACATTTGGAAATCGAGCTCGCATAGTCGGAAGCATTTACATTCACGTACTTGCGTGGAGTATGTTGTGGACTTTGCACACATATAAGCACGCAGCAGAACTTACTTTTGCAAAGAAGCCTTTGAAGAACTTTCTGTCCTGGAATGGAGGGTTGGTATGTGGGGTATGGGATGGGAGGAAAACGCAGGAGAGGGTTACAAATGAACTCAGACACAACGTCCTGTGAGTGTGTATGAGGGTGTTCTCTGGTCTCAGGTGTTTCAATGGTTAAAAGTGATGGGGGGGGGGGGGGTTGGGGGGAATCACAACTCTAGCTCACCAATCAGATTCACAACATGTGCAGTTTGTTGTTGTGTCATTGTGTGTGTTGATGTTATTGGTGCTGTTAATGTTCTAGCTGTATTACTCCACTATGTGAGTTAAATTCATATTGTATTCTTAAAGGAACAGTTAACCAAAAACATTCTCCCATCATTACAACGCCCTTAATCAAGTTTAACTTCACCGATTTTCAACCCGCTTTGTATTGATACACAATAAATCAGGTTGAAAGTCAGCAAAGTTGCACAACAAAGTAAACAAGTTTGGAACAACATTGAGCGTAAAAGAGAATTTTCATTTGTGGCTGAACTGTCTCTTTAAACCAGTGGTTCTCGATTCCAGTCCCGTGGACTCACAGCACTACACAATTTCTGTCTTTCTTCAGTTCATGGATCTCTTCTAATGGTCTGAATCAGATGTGTGTGCAGTGCTGTGGGTCACAGTAGCAGCATCGAGAAGAACCGCTTCATGTCATCATATGTTAGTGAAGAAAGCAGGAGTTGGTTAGCGTTGGTTCTGACGACATCACATGACTTCCTAAAGTGAGTCACGAGAAGCCCCCACACACATCCAGCGGCTGACAGAGGGTGTGTGTGAAGGCTTCAGATACATCTAGGCCACATTCACACTGCACATGTGCAGTTATCACTCTTCTTCAAAGTGCCACACATGAGATTTCATTATTTTATCAATCGGGAATTGACCGGATTGTAGAAACATCTCTAGTTCCTTAAGTTCATTTAACACAAAATAGGTTGGCAATACGTTTCTTGTTTACACCTTTCAGATGCCAAAGGTTGCTGTGGTCATTACCATGGCAACCATCTTGACAGGTGGGGAAGTGACTCCTGTATCCCATACACATATAGAAGGATGTGTATGTGACTCAAAGTTATGCGGTGTGGATGTGGCCATAATAACATAAACCTAAAGCTCATTTCCTCTCATCTACAGCCCGTGATCCAAGGTTCAGCTCTCAGTTCTTGAAATCACGGTCCAGCGTCATAACATCAGACACTGAACCCACATCTTCAGTTAAGGCTGTTTTGAGTTTCACCGAGAGAAGTTAGAGGTTAGCATGACTGTAACGTGCCCACACGTGTAAGTATTCGGCCGTACGAGGAAAGCAGCGCTCATTGGGTTAGAAACAAAGGTTTAGGGGTCAGAGTTGACTGAGACGCTCTTATTGGCTCGTGTGAACAAACCTGCTCAAAAGAAGAGAACATCATAATGCATTTACATCAGCACATATGCAAACAGTGAGATGAGCGCTGGGGATAAAAAACGTCACTGACACTGCAAGAACCGAGCAGGAGGAAGAGAACAGGAAGTGAGACGGCACACAGACACAAATACAGGAAGTGAAAGAGGAAATAAACAAGGATAAAGAAATATGGGGTAATTCAGCTGAAAATGGAATAATATATTGTATTTGCCTAGAAGAGATTTTTTTTCATTTAGAGGAACTGTGTTTAATAAAACATTTTTCCAAGTAGATTCAAATAATTTGAAATTTAAAAAACAGTAAATTAAATTAAATATTAAAGTGATAGTTCACCCAAAAATGAAAATTCTGTCATCATTTACTCACCCTCTTGTCATTTCAAACCTGTATGACTTCTTTCTGCGGCAGAACACAAAATAATATATTTTGAAAAATGTTATTGACCGAACAGCGATGGCATCCATTCACTTGCATTGGTTTTGTGTCCATACAAAAGTAGTCAATGAGTGACATCGCTCTTCGGTTACCAACATTCTTCAAAATATCTTCTTTTGTGTTCTGCGGAAGTAAAAGGTTCGAAATGACATGAGGGTGAGTAAATGTTGACAGAATTTTCTTTAAATTAGAATACAGTAAATAAAGTACATTATATATTTAGATGTATATATATTTAATGATATATATACAACTTTCGGAATAAGAAATAGACTTTAAACAACATCTCAACATACTTTTCGTTTTTTTATTTTGGCCTTTTTCATGTTATAGCCAATATGCAGATGTCTTAAAAAAAAACCGGCAGACATATTTGAACTAAAGGACTGAATTACAAATATTTGTGCACAATGTGTGTTTATTATACTTATTAATTTATGCTTACTGTTCCTGTAAATTTGCATTGTGTTTAAACATGCGGTAGTAATACATACGGTATATATTTAAATGATATGCCCATAACCTAATTAATATTCATGAGCTAATCCATCATGACATCACATGTCTGTATGACCCTTAAATATCAATCCTGTCTGTTTTTAAAGGGGTGCTGCAACGGTGTTTCATGCATTCTGACTTCTTTACAATGTTAAACGCGCTGTCTTCTCATGCTTAACATGGTCAACTTGTCAAAAAACGAGTTGGGCGTATTACATAGTATTTCTGTGCTCGATACACTCCCCCAGCGATCCTACAGGTTTCGGAAAGTTTTTTTCGAACATACAAAACTGTTTCTTAACAATTTATCTTAGTCCCTTATTGGACAATTCTCCCGGAAAAGTACACGGCACGCCCACGCGGCAGCAAGGAGAAGGAGCATGCGCAGAGCGAGAGCAGGAGAAGGAGCATGCGCAGACATCACTTTCACTTGTGTGCAGGAGAGAGAGAGAGAGAGAGAGAGAGCATACGTTTGCGAAGTTCAGGTGTTTGTTTGTTCATGGCATTTGGGTGATGAATGTTATATAAACGGTGGATATAACGCTGGATTTGGAGATCGTTTGAAACTGATATATGGAGCCGTCCCAGCGCTAAAAGATGCCGGACATGAACCGCATGCGGTGAGTGAAACTGATGTCTGTGTTTTGTTGGCAATGGGTGCGCACGTGCTTTAGTTCAGCCTACCCCTCCCCCCCGTATGCTTTCGGACAAAATCGTACAGCTGTATCTATCTTTTATAAATGTGATCAAACTAAATACTCTTCGGAGATACGAAGTATGCAATACTACACTATAGGTACTCAAGATTGATATGAGATTGGCAGAAACCGCGTCTGTTAGGGCCGCTTTAAAACCAACAATCTTCTCAAACAGAATATTTCAAATCAGTCTCCCATTTGGATAGCAAGCAGCTCACTACAGCTCAAAACTGAGATTCTGGATATACATTTGTAATTCTTCACCAAATACACAGACAAACACCACAGACAGCCCTTTTGCACTTGCAGGTGAGTCACATTTATCATTGCGGTTCAATGCGACACTCGGATGACGTTACGTGCAGCTAGCAAACTAATGATGAACAACAACCACAAGCGTATGACATCAATAAAGATGAACCTCTGCAGACACGCTTGGACTTCCTGTACACGAGCGAGAGGAAATCTCATTACAAGATCGCTCCCATCACGACACATACACACAGTCAAGTCACTTCTCATCCTGAAGCCAGTTCATTATGTGCTCGGGTTTACAGAGATATTAATACAATCAGTCCTGGACATAATAAGATTAGAGAGAGGGTTACAGTAGTGTTACAGGACCGTGAGATTTCATGTATCTGGCATGTGTGAACTACGAGTCTGTCCTTCTTTCTACAGTGAGAAATGAGTGTGTTCTTGTCTGTGACTGACTCTGTGGTTAAATCGTAAGTGGGCCTACAGCCACATCCTCAATTAAACCGCAGCGGACGCCTTAAAGTCACCATCATCCTGATGCCCGAAGCAGCTCACCCTCACGGAAGCTCAGAAAAGAACTCGGGCGGAGGCGTGAGATGCCCTGTCAATGTGGAATACGGACATCGCAGTGGATTTCCTTTTCCCTGAAGAATGGAATGTCTTCCGTCTGACCCGCCGAGACAGGAAACCCACGCCTGCCCGGGTGCTTACGTGCTGGGATTGAAGATGTGTAGATCGAGCCCTCGTCTTAGAACATTTGCACCCTTCTTCTTCAACAAATTGTTACACATTTTTGGGAGAACTAATGTCTTTTTTTGTAGGAAGGTATTCTAGTAAGTCTGTTTCACGCCAATAAAGCGATTTATGGCCATACAGGTTCTTAACTAACACACGAGAGCCCGAGTATGATTACCGGAAGGAGAAAAGAACAGCAGGAGAAGACAAGCACACTTTAAATAGTTCTCTCGCTGTCCACTCCACGCTGTGTGCAGGGCGTGAACAAGAGATGTGACGTCAGAACAGAAGAAGGAAGTCAGAAGGGTGACACCTACCGTCTTCAGTCTCTTGACGGCTTCTTCGCAGATGTGCATGCCACGAGACTCTTCCACCTCCACGTGCCCCAGATACTGCACAGAGACAGACACATAGAGGTTTAGTTTTTTGACACTGTTGGAATGTTGAGATTAACTGTTTCCTGTTCAAACAGGAAGTGGTCAAGCAGTCCTATCCGCTACTGTTGGAGCTACCGGACTAGTGGCGGCTGACACTCAGTGTGCAGAAACGGTGATGCCCCCCCCTCCTCGACCGCGACACTCATCTCTTACAGAAGACATCAGCGTGTCTCACCCTGAAGCCACATGGGAGCGCTGAGGTCAGGCCAGGAGACGGCAGCTATTGTGCTGAGAGGAAGTCCTTCCCTTTCCTTTAGTAAAACATACTGAACTCAGACCTCCTGAGCCATTGTCAGCGAGTGACGTGTGCAGCGGCACATACGAGCCGGGCCTGTGTAACGTCTCATATGCACACCTGCTTATTTGATTTGTCATAATTTACTGACATGTTGTTCTCAATACAATAATTAAAGGGATCATATGACACAGCTGAAACAAATATTATCGTTGGTTTTAGATGTAATGTAATGTGTAAACACGATTTAAGGTTCAAAAACGCTGTATTTTCCACATACCGTGCATGTTTGTATCTCCTCTTTGCTCCGCCTCTCTGAAACATGCAGAGTTTTTACAAAGCTCATGGCTCTGAAAAGCGAGGTGTGCTATGATTGGCCAGTTCACCAGTGTGTAGTGATTGGTGGAATACTGCAAGCGTGTGACGGAAATGTAACGCCTCTTACCATATTCGGAACATCAGGTTCCAAAGCAATTGTACTGACAGGCCACCTTACATTTGGGCGGTCTTAGTCAAATCATACCACGAACTGATGTAGATTTGTGGGGGTGTGGTTACACGAGGTGTTTCAGGCAGGTCTGGGTGAGCATTCGCTTTTAGATAGAATGCATCTTTTGTTCCCACACTTTAAGTTTAGCTGTGTACTGTGCATATTCATTTGTATTTATAAACACATACACATACATATCAAGGAAATATTTAAATGTATTTATTTACATTTAAAGAGATTTTAAATTATTTATAAAATTGTATTTTTTAATATTTTTCTTAAATGTGTAAATGTTTGTAAATACAAAATTAGTGTGCAGAGTGCACAGACATATACTATGTAAATACATTTTTTTATTCTGAATGCGATTGATCACGATTAATCTTTCGACATCCCTACTGCACAAATAATATCAACATTTTCAAGCACTCATTTAACACAGTGGGGTTTAGCCTTTTGATGTACGGCAAATACTAGATGAGTTTTTTGTCCCTACACTCCTCATTTTCATTTGTTTTAATTCACCTTATTACCATCCTCTATTCATCCTATTACATATAACCACGCAAATCACTTTTAATTGTCTAGTAGTGTGATGCACATGCCGCAAAAACCCTCCAGAGCCAACGAGAATTTCTTTTAAAGTGACTGTTGACTGAATGAAATCATAAAAAATTAGAAGCTTGGAGGGAGTTTTGTTCAGAATATTGTGGAAGAATCCGACGTTCTTCCGAAGAGATGGCGAATGAGGTTTGAAGGTCTAGTCCTCATCCGATGGGTTTATAACCTGGACCTGAACCAGTTATTGAGCATGAATGAGAAAACCGTCTGTCTATAAACACGGGAGCAGCAGTTTTCCGTTCTCTGGAGAAAAAAAACGAGCTATAATTTAGCAGAGAAATGGGCATAGTTATTCATAGAGTCATTTTTAGCAGTCGGCTGCATACGGTAGTTCTGAACTCCCTACATGTTCACAAGCGTGTCTTCAGCTTACAGCATAACCTTTATATGAACCAAATGATTCAGATCTGATAGATAAACTCAAACCTCAATTAGTCTGGTTTATTAAATAATGTTCTGAGGATCGCGATAAGACTTTCCGTTCCGGTGGAAGTTGCTATCGCTGATATTTACTCTGCCCACTAACACTGTTACTCATACAAACTGGCTTGACTTTGGTTATTCTATCATGTACAGACAAGATGGGTGTCACTCCTGTAAGATGTTGTTTGAACAGGACAAAGTTACGATTGTTAGTAACCAAAAATACAGTTGTCATATATATCAGTGGTTCTCAAACTGGGGGCCCAAGATGGATCCGGGGGGGGCACAGATTTGTGGCATTTTATGAAATATAGACATTTATCATAGATTTTATGCAATCAAACACCAGAAATATAAGACCACAAACCAAAAGTATTGATGTTCCAGCATTGTATAACAGAATATGTTTTTGATTTAATAAAAATTATAAGTTTAAGACTACGTTTTTATTTGGGGGGGACCACTTAATGCAGCTTATAGACTTGTGGGAGTTTCTTTTAGACGAGTGAGTTACAAAACTACACTCAAGTCTTAATGTACATGCCTAGTGCACATTTGGACATTAAAGAACTTTTTCTTTTTAAATAAAACAAGCTTTGAATAAGAACTCGGTCTTAGTTCCCAGGCCTCAAGAAGAGAAGGTTTGTTGTTTGTCCTCACACAGCTTTTATGCACCAAACACACCAAATTCACTGGCTGTCACACTCCTCACCAGCACCTCAACTACTCAAAAGAACCATGAAATACACACAGACTCACTGCTGAGTGCACACACAAGCTGTATGGAGTGTATTTAAGATCTGCAGGTGGACAAAGTGGAACTCAGAGGATGAGGGGAATCTGGAAAACACACACACTAAAGACTTATTCACACCAAGAACGATAACTACATAAAAAGGACAATAACATTATATTTATGGAATTCTAGACAGACGAGCTAAGTGTTAAAGGGTAAGTTCATCCCAAAATCAAATTTGTGTGATTTTTTACTCGCCCACATGATGTTAAACATGTTTAAAGACCTCCTGGCGTATTCGGAGCACAAACAAAGATATTTAGGTGACATCCGAGAGATTTCCAGTCCTCCTTATTGACATAATGGTTATAGTTGTTGTCAAGGTCCAGAAAAGTACTAAATTGGTCCGTCTGCTCACAGTGGCACAATTGATTTTTTTTGAAGCGACAAGAATGCTTTATGTGGGAAAAACATACCAAAATAACGACTTGAATCGATATATTCTCCTCTGTCTTGTCAGTCCATGGTGCGCGTTCACGAGAGCACTTCGACGCATGCGCAATTGGTGGGGGCAGACGCCGGCGTTCTGACTGACAACCCGGAAGCGCAACTCTGTGTTTACAAGCTTACGCACGCTGTATATAAGCTGATCTTCGCAAAATGTCTGATGATTTCGATATTGAGGAAGACTTGCACTTTTTTGACCAACCGAATGCGCATGCGTCGAAGTGCTCTCGTGAACGCGCACCATAGACACCAATTTAAGGATGTCTTTCGTACTTTTCTGGACCTTGACAACAACTATAACCATTATGTCTATGAGGGGGCCTGGAAATCTCTCGGATGTCACCTCACTATCTTCATTTGTGCTCCGAAGACGCCGGGAGGTCTCAAAACATGTTTAACATCATGTGGGCGAGTAAAAAAAAAATCACACAAATTTGATTTTGGGATGAACTTACCCTTTAAGAGACGAATGTTCAAACACAACACAGTAGCTGCAGACGGATCGCTCGGACAAGAAAACAAATCCCTCAAAGCATCTGAAAATGACAGACAGCTGCAGGTTTGAGTTCATTACCTTGACGGCAAAGCTGCACTTGCCCCCGCGCACAGCCTCCTCATCCGTCTGCCATTGGTGCGGCCGGCTGGACTCCGGCACGTACACGTCTTTCTTCCGGCGAAAACTCTGCCGTAGCTTATTCATCGCTTCGATTCCTCCTGCACACAGACAGACGGAGAGATGGACGGGTTTATATTTGACAACGTTTGACACATAATATTACTCTCTGAATAACAGACAAAAATAAACAAGAACCAAGCTGTGTTTACCTCTTAATGAAGACACACACACACAGATGCACACAAACTGCTTTTTACTCGTTCAGTCAAAGCTATCAATCTCAAAATAATTTCTTTAAATACTTTTGTTCTTTTGGAACTGCATTGTTTCATGTGTACTTTTGCAAGCCTTCACAACAAAGTTGTAGCTCTTTCAAAAAATGATCATCACATTTTAAAACACTTACAATTTTTATTAGAAAGAACAAAGTACATATTTTATTCCCAAATTGCTGCACTATAAAGTAAATGCACACAGAGACACGCACAGTCAGTCAGACACGTGATGTCATGCAGCATTAAGTCACATCAGAGCGTCTGTGCAGCGTTCACCTGCAGACCCAGACACACACGCACGCGCACACACACACACACACACACGCACACACAAGAGAGGTTTCATCAAAGGCAGAACATTCTCCAAAGAGAGAAACTGAGAGCAAGAGGCTGACGCTTCCGTCAGTGTTTTCCTTTCAACCTGACATCAGCTCAGATTTCAACAGCATAACGTGAAGCTCATTTGAATGAGTCAGCACACTCACAGCCGGTGTGAAACTGCTTGTCTTGAAAGGAGGAAAACACAATACAACATTAGCATTAAAACCTGTGCCAGTCCCAGCTTGTGTGTGTAACACATTTAAGACACGCAGACATTCCCACAGAGAGTGAAACAAACATCTGATGCACACAGGTGGTGTATTTATCAGAGTAAATTTCTCTTTTAGGTGGTCTGCCATCTGTACTTACAGAGAAGAACAGCAAAAACTACTTAAAAGTGTCCAAACTGCAATAACATAGCAGTAGAAATGAAAACAGGCCATGTCCGATTCGCAAACCGCCACGGATTCATGTGACGTCACTACATATAGTCCACGCCTACTAGGGCTGTCGCGATAAACCGACGATAAATATCAGGTGATTTATGCACAGCTTTTGAGTGAAGTACGGGAAAATGCTGCTGCATCCGAAAGCCAGAGGGCGCTCTCGTGCAGAAACTCCAAATACGCACTGCAGAAGAAGACCATAACACCTTCTAGAATTTAGGAAATGCCTATGGACATCTTTTTATCACTGTTACTCAAGCCTCATCAGGTATTTTCATGATAATAAAGTATATTTATAATGATCATGTTTGACGGGTGTTGCTTTTTCAAATCCACATTATAAGCGACTCAAACTCGCACTGCTTTTAGATCGAGCAGCATTTCCTACTAGGGCTGTCACGATTATGAAATTTGGCTGACGATTAATTGTCTAATAAATCATTGCGATTATGGTGATTAATTGTCTGTTTTAGAGCTTTGACTTTTAATTCTCATACATTTTTTATTCAGCTTTGAAACGACCATATTGTTCTGAATATAAAGACTATGTTCTTTTTCTTGGAAATACATCGGAAAAAATTGGGTCATCATACTTAAGGTTTAGGCTTTTACCTGTCAATAATACAACCGCCAAATACTTGTAAATTAAGTAAATTGATCAGGCGTGATTTGAAGCCGCCATTAAAATGCTATCAGTCATAGAAAAGCTTCTAATCTTCTAATTTTTATCACTTGCAAGACTACAATAAAAGTTTACTTCTATGTTAATGAGATTTTGGTAGACTGGTTTTCACACTGAAATAATATTAAATTGTACTGCAGGTTATTTTTATGGTATATGCTTTAGTTTTTTTTAAAGTGATTGTGTTGTGGTGGTACATTTTAGAAGTATTACGATGCTTTATTTACAATATATACAATAAAATATGCAGATGCACTACAGCTCCCCATAGTGTCTTCTATAGAGATGTGCAATAATTGCGATGATCTGAAACCATCTCGATGAGGTCAAACAATCGCGATGAGACGATTATTTAATAATCGTGACAGCCCTATTTCCTACTGATCCCAGAGCTGTGCTTCACAGACAAGCTACGCATTAAAAAATATATCGACACATTGCATATCTCAGCCAGCTTGATTTCAATAGGATTTAGTGGTATCGCGATAAATTATCGTGCAGCCCTACCGCCTACGTTTTGCTAGGACTGCCCGCAAAAACTTCACTCTTCTCCCCGTAACACTGTAACTCGTGAGCCTCATTTGCGGTACACCAATCACAGCAGACTAGACCATCTGACCAATCAGATGAGAGTAGTAAGGTAAGAAAAACTGCCTATTATAACAAAATAATAGTGTTTTTACACCTTGTATGTACGTAAACTTGTTGTTGGACACTCCATAAACCAAAATAGGACCTTAAACATCAAGGAATGTTTACTCTTTAATAAGCAGAAGAGATAATTGAGTGCTGTGTATTACATATGCGAATGAAAGAGAGATCAAAAGACTGAACTGTTGCCAATGAGTTCATCTACTGTCAGAGGATGAGAGAAGAAAACAGCACCGAGACTGACTGTATTCAGGTCAGATGGTTGGAGCATCGCTGAGAATTAAAGGACTCCAGGTCACATTTCATCTCCTGAGTCCTGAGACATCATTCTCTCTCTCATGGCCCGCCCACTCTGTTTCAAACTTTTATTTTAGCACTGGAGGTCATCATAATGTTATTAATATATCACGTGAGCCGCAGTGTCTTCTCTTCTGTCTTTACTGGTCACTGAAAAACAACCGTTGTCTGTCTCTCTTCCTGTCTGTGTGGGAGAGTGAGACTGCTGGCATCAGTGAGTGAGTGTGTGGGAATGAGAGTCATGTGAGGGGGATTAGGTGCACTTTAAGCACCAGACACTTTCACACATCAACTTGCTAAACTGCCGTCAAATTGCTGGATCATTTTATCTGGCTTTCTGTTTAATGTGTATTGCGTTTAGGTTAGGTACCATCTAATAATCTGATATCATTTGCTGGAAAAGACCTTTGATCAGCTAGAGCAGAAAAACAAAGCCATGGACAGTCTGAGAAACATGCAGGATGTGATTATGTGTGACTGAATGTGTAATGTTGGTCATACATTTGCAAGCTAATACAACAATATTTTTTGCTTAGACCTCTAACTTCCATCCAAAGTTTACACCAGGACTGGGCAAAATTCATCATAATTCATAATTCAAAATGTTAAACTTAATTAAGAAACAGTAGAAACTCAAGCTAAACACAACTTTTTCAAAAATGTGTTACATTGTGTAATCTGGTCCATTCCAGTTCAAGAGTGCAAATTTGTATTGAACTGGCTACACCCCACAGGAAGTTTAATTGGAATGACAGGAAGTGAAATGTACCAAATTAAAATTAAAATTCAATTTAAAAATGAGTTAAAAAAGTAACACATTAAATAACTGCTAATATCAGTCTCTCATGTTGTCTAGTTAAATTTAGCATACATCCATAACAGCAATATCTACTCATCTGTGATGTTCACAAAAACATCAGAAATGCAAAGAATGACTGACAGGGCGAATGCTGATTCTGATGTTGAGCCTCAGTCGATTAATGAGGCCATTAGCGCTCTAGAAAGAGTTGAAACATCAAGTGTTGAGTGCTGGCCAGATAGAAGCCGTTCACCGTCTCAGTCATGCAGCTAACAGAAAGATGAAAACAAGAGGCGTGAGAGAAGAGAGAGCAGAAGAAACTGTGAGGTTTAGAGAAGCTCTTTAAATCATCGCTCTAGGAATGAACAACACTTACTAATTCCTGCAAAGGGAACCTGGAGGGGAGATAGACTAAAGACCTTTTAGAAAGTGAGAGAGAGAACAAGCAAGAGTCAGAGATAACGTATGACATGGCACAATGCGTAAAAATAAAGATTAAATATAAAGCATCCTGAAAGGCCCTTTAACATCCTTCTGTCACACAAAAGCAGGGTTTTCCTGCATAGAAAAACTGGAGGCGGCCGCCTCCGTCAAATTTCGTGCCGCCTCAGACTCTCGCCAAAATTATGGCTTGTGTCTTCACAAAAAAACACTGCGTGTATTCAACAGACTGTCGTTTGTAACTGCAGTTGCGCCATTACGTTGTTTCGTTATCAGCAGTGAGGCGCTGAAGAGTCGCAGTACAAGATCTATATTAGGAGCTTTATTCACTGTGTTTCGCGGCTGTTCAGGTGAATATTGTTTGTTTTGCATCCTAGTACGTTCAATTTCTTAAAAGGTTTCTTAAATTAACGCGACGTACATCATTGTAATGTTTTAAGTTGTGCAGATGGTTACTGGAATAAGCGTTTTACTAGCGTGTGCGTCAGTATGAATGAACACACATTGCGATCAGAATGACTCATTTGAACAGATTCGTTTAAACTGTCGAAACTTTTCAGTCACTAGTGAATGTAAAAGGTCAGTGAATCATTTAAAGCTCAGTAAACCACAAGAGAATGCAGGATGTGAATGAGCTTTGCTCATTTAGTAAGACTGGTTAATTTTGTTGGCTAATGTGGGCTGAAAAGTAAGTTGCATAAAAAGCTTTATTTGATTCAAAACATTTCTGTTTGGTTGAATCCAAGTAATATATTATATAACTTAATAATTGTCATTTTCATCTCATTTTTAGAACGTTTAATATGTAAAGTGTTTGGTTAAGCCACTTAAAGGTACAGTAGGCCTACACGTGCGTGTGTGTGTGTGTGTGTACAAGATCAGGTTTAGGGCTGTGTATTGGCAAGTGCCTCCCGATACGATACATATCACGATAGATGGGTCACGATACAATATATTGCTATGTATTTCGATACGATACACATTTGCGATATATTGCAATACTTTAAATAGAAAATGTAAAAAGTAGAGCTAGAAATACAACATGCTGTGCACCACCGGGGGTTTTCTGTAAGGATAAGTGTAAAAACATCTCTTACAGCTCTGAGAGCTCCAAGCGTTCTTAAAAATTCTTTTTAAAAAAATTATCACTATCGAGAAAAAAAAATTGCGATAGTTACTAGAGGTCGATCGATATGCGTTTTTCAGGGCCGATGTCGATATCGATTATTACAGGTCAAGTAGACCGATAACCGATATTTTTAACACGAATATAGTAACACCATGGTAAACAGTAAGGAAATAAACAAACAATAGTTCAATCAACATATTTAATACAGATTATTGCCGTTTTGTTGTGCCATTGTTTGGGGCTTGCGCGGATCATGTGAAATAGAGCACTCTGTGCAAGGATGTGATCACATAGCAAGCTGATGCAGGAGAAACTGTACCTGTCTTTGCTACATAGTATATAATCCGAAAATATAAATATTATTGGATCATTTAAAAGTAGACACCTCAAGCTTTCTTTAGACATATGTGACCCTGGACAACAAAACCAGTCTTATGGGTCAATTTTTCGAAATTTAGATTTTTGCTGAATAAATAAACTTTCTATAGATATATGAGTTGTTAGAATAGGACAATATCTGGCTGAGATACAACCGTTTAAAACTCTGGAATCTGAGAGCGCAAAAAAATCAAAATATTGAGAAAATTGCCTTGAAGTTGATAATCAGGGGAACTGTGGCAGACCATCCACTCACAAAAATAAAGTTTTTATATATTTAAGGTAGGAAATTTACAAAATATCTTCATGGAACATGACCTTTACTTAATATCCTAATGATTTTTGGCATAAAAGAAAAATCGATAATTTTGACCCACACAATGTATTTTTGTCTTTTAATAAAAATGTTCCCGTGCTACTTAAGACTGGTTTTGTGATCCAGGGTCACATATGCTTTACGTTTCTATGATGAGTATTCGCAGAGTTTTAAATCTGTTTTAATGACGCGTTTCAGAAACATGCACGCGGAGAGAGACGGCTGAAAGAACAGCCTGTATATTGTCATTGTTTTACAAAAGCAAAAAATTATGTAGATAATGAGTACACACAAACAAAAGTAGACCAATCAGTTTCGAATCATGTATTAGTCTTATTTGTATGACCAAAATGACTGGTGTATTTAAGTCTTTCTCCGCAGTAATAAAAAAAGATGTGGCTGCGCGTTAAGACAAAGGAAAAACACTTATTACACAGATCTGAAGACACTCACTGAAGACAACAGACTGTGCATACATGAATACGCGCCAAGACGGGCATTATAACGTGTGTGTCTGAACATTTATGTGTAATAAATTGCGAAAATAACTCAATCTGACACTTGTTGTTGCGAGCAGTTTGAGTGGCGGCTGTGTCCCGTGTGCGCGTGCATTGCCTGAATGCACTGACTGAAGATCGTCTTTTGAGAGCACGCGAAGACATGGTGCTTTAAAATGGTTTGTATTTGTGATTGGCATGACTTAAAATAATGTGCAAATGCCTATTCCGTCAACCGATGCGCGATCACTGAAGCAGCTCGAACTAGCAAACGCTTTCAGTGCGACTAATTCCAATCATTCAAATGCCTTCAGCCTCTCGTGTTGATTGGCCGTTCTTGTGACTCCCAACAAATCAGATGAGCGGTGGGCGGGCATTACTTCTAGGCAACAGACTAGAGTGCCGTGTAGTGATGGGAATTATGATTCATTTGAGTGATTCGTTCTTTTTCAGTTCGTTCCCCAAAATGATTCGTTCAGTGATTTGTTCAGTGACCATTTCTATAATACGCCAGCAGGTGGCGAAAAAGAGTTGTGTTATGTCAACGAACGTACAGTATTAATGGACGTATAAACTGATTACAGGCTTTATTAAAATGTGTGTCTCTGATCTACTCATTAAATAAATAAAATAAGTCTAAATAAGTTGTTCAGATGACCAACGCACAAGGTTTTTCTGCATAATTAAAAAGTTAATTGTTTGGTAATTTACACATTCATAAATCTGGGATTATGTTAAACGTGAAGTTTATGTATTTTAAATAAACAAGCGTGCAAAGTAGCCTACCTGTAACTGCGCTTTGCATCCGTTTTCTGCTGATTGCTGAACGAGACTCACATGCTAAATGACCGACCTACAGTGTACACTCTCGTTCATTTCGTTCATGAACGACATGTACCAGTTCGTTCAATTCGTTCACGAACGAGATCGCTCTCTCTCGTTCAGACTCAACAGCGACCTGGTCAGTGTGGGCGTATTCGTTCAGTGATAGATCTAACCAATGACATGTCCCTTCACAGCCGGAACTGGAATGCTATTTGCTGACGTGACGCGAATGAGAGCCAACAAATACTTTTTTGTTTTACAGTTTTTAGAGAAGTGCATGACATGAATTAAACGCAATGAAGTCATTTTATTTTAAAGAACAATAAATGATATAAAATGCACACAAAACACCTGTGCTTGCAGTACAATAACTGAGTAAACAGGGCTTGACATTTTCCATGCAATAAAAATGACAATGTTAATGTGTCTTTGTTACATTTAACCATCAGCTTGCATTATTTTATTATTTTCTTAAGGATCTTTACATTGTGTCCGTTTCTGTACTTGTTGAACAAGAGACCTCATCTTTCATTCACGAGTGAGAAGTAACAGCTCGTTCATGTCGTTCACGAATGAGAATCAGCGGGTCCTTTCGTTCACTCACGAATGAGATGAACGAGATGACTGGTCGTTCATGAATGAGAATCAGCAGGTCCTTTGACTCCTTTCGTTCGTGTACGAATGAGATCTCTCTCGTTCAGACTCAAACACAGGCTCGTTCGTTCAGTGAAGGGTGTATTCGTTCAGCACATTCAACCAATAATATGCTCTGTCAAAGCTCACACTCGAACGCCATTGGCTCGTGCTTTAGACACACTTTTAAGCCAAGACGCTCTGTGCTGGAGTGAGAGATTTCAGTGAACGAGAAATATGAGTCATTGCCTTTTGTGAACTAGAACGATTCGTTCACTTGAAAGATTTGTTCAAAAAGAACGATTCGTTCACGAACGTAACATCACTTGTCAGGCCTCGGGCCTGAATTCCTGCCTGTTTTGTTTATTCGTTATGTATGGTCTGTGTCGAGCACATGGAAGAGTTACCGCTCACCATGCGCTCGGTCTGTGTATGCCCCGCCCCCTTGTTTTCCCCACTTTCTCCTCTCGCACCGGTTTCTCCTTTCCCTCATTACAGCTCACCTGCTCTCACTCCCCTGCTAATTATCTCCTTACTTAAACCTCCTTGGTTCTGCCATAGGTCGTCAGATCGTTAGATTGTCTAGCTACCGTGACCTCTTGTCTTGGGATATAACTCGTATCTTGGATGTATACTCGTATCTTGGATTTATACTCTTGTCTTGGAAT
This sequence comes from Triplophysa rosa, assembly GCF_024868665.1. Lineage (NCBI taxonomy): Eukaryota > Metazoa > Chordata > Actinopteri > Cypriniformes > Nemacheilidae > Triplophysa > Triplophysa rosa. Next base: position 3,639,014 of record NC_079899.1, read on the forward strand.
ACCTCTGGTTTAGACTGTCTTTGGGGATTACTAACTTTCCAGTTTGCACATTTTCCTTGTCCAATCTCCAGCGCTGTTAGAATCCTGCACGGTGCTTCTATGTCCCTACAGCTGCCCGGACGACCTCGCCTACGTGGCTCTTTTTGAGTGGGTTGTCTCGCCAGATCTCTACTTCCAGTTCCAGCGTCGAGCTACAGGGGATCCTGCTGATCGTCATTCCGCCTGTCGCCCGTGGCCACGGATTCTCTGCCTTCTCCGTTGGATCAGGCTGGTGGTTGATCGGGGAATTATTTCAATCTCTCACTCTGGTGGCATTTCTCATGCCGCCTTCGGAAACTCTCTCTCACGGACAGTCGAGAGGCAGGGCGATCTTTTGCTCATGGGACTCTTACTCTTGTGGATTACTCACACCGCCTTCTGAATCTCTCCCTCACGGACGCTTGTGGGACTGGACAATATTATTCTCAGCGGATTTCACTCTTGGGGATTATTACACACAAACTGAGATCATCCTCACACCTCTCACCTTGCGAGTCTGAACTCCTCGAGATCACCTTATCTTGTTTTTGCGGCCGAGTGCTCGAGCCTCCATATTAAGACTTTCAGGGTTTGTGCCGTCTGTGAGACTGCTTGCATTGTTGTGTTTTTTGTCTGATTCTGGTCTCTGTGATCTCCGATTGAACTTATTAAAAGAAATCTGTCTCCCGCATCTGACTCCGGTGTCTGTCGTAACAGAACGATCTGACCAAGATGGAGGCAGCGGGAACCGATCCCCTCCGCACCGCCCTCACCCAGCAGGGGGTGTTGTTAGGGCAACAATCACAACAGCTCCACGCCACAGCACGGGAAGTCTCATCCCTTAACAACCAGATAGCTGGGCTATCTACCCGTTTAGAACAACTCCAAACCGGGCAACTCGGACGAACTCCAGATCGCCATGAACCTGAACCTCATGCCAACAACCCTCCCGTCTATGATGGGGACCCTAAGTCTTGTCAAGCTTTTCTTTCTCAGTGTGCTTTAGTCTTCGCCCTTCAGCCCCGCCGTTATGCCGCAGAAGAGACCAAGGTGGCATACGTCCTCACTCTGCTCTCTGGCCGAGCCAGGGCTGCTCTACTGTCCCGGTTGACACAGAGAGGAGGGTCGGTAACGGACTATGCCATTCGCTTGAGAACCTTAGCGGCAGCTTGTGACTGGAACAATAGTGCCTTGCGTGCCCGCTTTCTGGAGGGTCTCAACTCAGCCATTGCCGACGAATTATCCGCTCTAGATCTGCCAGCCGACCTCGAGTCTCTCATCAACCTTACCCTATGCATCGAGAGCCGTCTCAGTCGGTGACAGCAACGTCGACTACCTCTCACCACCTGGCATCCCCAACCGTCTCCAGCCTCTGCCGATACGTCGGCTCCTACTCGCGAGCCCATGCAGTTGGGTCGCCTTCGCCTCACACCACAACAGAAGCAGCAACGCCTGAGTCAAGGGCTATGCCTGTACTGTGGGAAACCAGGCCACTTTGCTCTTCACTGCCCTTTAAAAGCCACAGCCCACCAGTAAAATGGAGAGTCCTGGTGGGCGCTATTCCCTGTTCAACCTCTCCTACCGGACACACACAGCTACCCATCAAGCTGGTCTTCCAGGGGGTGTCTCACACTGGCCATGCTCTGCTCGATTCGGGAGCAGAGGGTAACTTTATCGACGCTGCCACAGCCCGGGATTGGGGTATTCCTACCATACCCCTCGACAAGCAGATGGAGGCGCAGTCGTTCACGGGCAGCCCTCTCACTACCATCACCCATGTCACCCCCTGTGTAAGTCTTTTCTCTTCTGGGAACCATTGTGAGAGGATTGTGCTGTACGTGCTGGATTCCCCTTTGAACCAGTTAGTGCTGGGGCATCCTTGGCTCGTACAGCACAATCCCCACATGGATTGGGCTAATAATTCTGTGTTAGCCTGGAGCCAGTCTTGTCATGTGTCTTGTTTGGGTCCTGCCTCCTCTCCTGACTCTCTGTCTTGTGTCCCGCAGGCTCAACCCGCCGACCTTTCCGGCGGAGTACCACAATCTTGGGACGGTGTTCTGCAGGTCCCGGGCTACCTCTCTTCCTCCGCATCGCTCCTACGATTGTGCCATAGACCTCCTCCCAGGCACTTCTCCGCCTAAGGGCCGCCTTTACTCCCTGTCCGAACCAGAGCGAGAGGCTATGGACAAGTATATTCAAGAATCTCTCCATGCTGGACTCATCCGTCACTCCTCCTCCCCGGCCGGTGAGGGTTTCTTCTTCGTGCAGAAGAGGGACGGCTCCCTGCGCCCTTGTATTGATTACCGAGGTTTGAACGACATCACTGTTAAGAACAGATATCCCTTACCCCTCATGTCGTCTGCCTTTGAACTATTGCAGGGAGCCCGGGTCTTCACCAAATTAGAACTCAGCAACGCCTACCATCTTGTCCGCATCCGTGAGGGGGATGAGTGGAAGACCGCCTTTAACACGCCCACGGGACATTTTGAATATCGGGTTCTTCCTTTTGGTCTAACCAACGCCCCGGAGGTCTTCCAGGGCCTGATCAATAGCGTTCTGGGTGACATGATCAACAAGTTTGTCTTCGTGTATCTGGATGATATCCTAATATTTTCCCCCTCTCTCCAGGTGCACACCCAGCACGTTAGACGGGTCCTCCAACGTCTCCTCGAGAATCAACTGTTTGTCAAGGCGGAGAAGTGCGAATTCCATGCCGAGTCAGTTACGTTCCTTGGCCACATCATCTCTGCTAAAGGTATCAAGGCGGATCCCGCCAAGATTAAGGCTGTCGCCGAATGGACCATCCCCGACTCCCGTAAAGCATTACAACGCTTCCTGGGTTTCGCGAATTTCTATTGTCGATTCATCAGAAACTTCGGCCAAGTGGCCAGACCGCTCACTGCGTTGACCTCCACCAAGGTACCATTCAGGTGGAACCAGGACGCTCAGGTAGCCTTTGACATGCTCAAGTCCCGTTTGTCTCTGCACCTGTTCTGTCTATTCCAGATCCTGCACTCCAATTCATTGTTGAGGTCGACGCGTCTGATGTCGGGGTAGGCGCAGTCTTATCTCAGCGATCCCCAGGTGACCGGAAGGTGCACCCCTGCGCTTTCTTCTCTCACCGCCTTAGCCCCGCAGAGCGTAACTACGACATTGGCAACCGAGAGCTGTTAGCGGTGAGACTGGCCTTGGGGGAATGGCGCCACTGGTTGGAGGGAGCAGCGCGACCCTTCTTGGTCTGGACGGACCATAAGAACTTGGAATATATCCGTTCAGCCAAGAGGTTGAGCTCGCGACAGGCCCGTTGGGCACTCTTCTTTGGCCGTTTTAACTTCACCCTCTCATACCGGCCGGGATCTAAGAACATCAAACCCGATGCCTTGTCTCGCCTGTTCGAGGTCACTGAGAGGGAGTCCACTTTTGACGCCATCCTCCCGGAAGGGTTGGTGATCGGGGCACTCTCTTTGGGGCATCGAACGATGAGTGATCGAGGCCGGTCGAGGGGTGCAAGTGCCCGCAGAGTGTCCAAGGGGTCTGTTGTCGGTGCCGGCCGCGCTGCGTACTGAAGTCCTCCGGTGGGGCCATTCATCCAGACAAGTCTGCCATCCAGGAAGACGGGGAACGTTGACCGCCATCAGTCAATGCTTCTGGTGGCCATCCATGGCCAAGGATGTCAGTCAGTTCGTGTCGGCCTGCTCCATATGTGCTCAGTGCAAGCCACGCAATAGCCTGCCCGCTGGTCTGCTTCATCCCTTGCCCAACCCTACCCGCCCTTGGTCCCATATTGCTCTTGATTTTGTTACTGGGCTCCCTCGGTCTAATGGCAATTCCGTGGTCCTCACGGTGGTTGATCGCTTCTCCAGAGCGGTCCATTTTATTCCCCTCCCCAAACTCCCTTCCGCCAAGGAGACTGCACAACTGATGGTGGATCACGTCTTCCGTCTCCATGGTTTCCCGGTCGACGTCGTTTCCGATAGGGGTCCTCAGTTCTCCGCCAGGTTTTGGAAGGAATTCTGCAGACAGATCGGGGCCTCTGCAAGTCTGTCTTCAGGTTTTCACCCCCAGACCAACGGGCAATGCGAGCGGGTCAACCAGGATCTTGGTAGAATGCTCCGCTGTCTGACATCCAGCAACCCCAATTCCTGGTGCTCTCAGCTCTCGTGGGTAGAATATGCCCACAACTCCCACCCCTCAGCCGCGTCAGGTATGTCACCATTTGAATGCTCCATGGGTTATAACACCCCTTTGTTTCCCTCACAGGAACTCGACGCTGCGGTCCCATCTGCTCTGGCCTTCGTCCAGCGTTGCCGACGCACCTGGAGGAGGGCTAGAGGGGTCCTGGCCCGGATTGAGAGATGGACCAAGGCAGCGGCTGACCCCCACCGATCCACTCCTCTCCTACCCATGTTTGTGGTCAACGAGTATGGCTATCCACCAAGGACCTACCCCTCCGAGTACCTTCTCGCCATACCGAATCACAAAGGTGGTTAATCCAGTGGCCGTCAAGCTCAAGTTCCCTCCTCACCTTGGTCGGGTTCACCCTGTTTTTCATGTCTCCAGGGTCAAGCCTGTGTTCTCTTCCACTCTTCAACCCCAGAGCAACCGGCCCACCCCCCCCTCAACTGGTGGATGGCTCTCCGGCCTACAGGGTTAGGAGATTACTGGACGTTCGCCGACGCGGCAGAGGATTTCAGTACCTAGTGGACTGGGAAGGCTATGGCATTGAGGAGAGAAGTTGGGTACCTTCCCAGGACATTTTGGACCAATCCCTGATCGTGGACCTCTTCCGACGTCGAGGTGAGCCCCCTTCTAGAACGCCCGGTGGTGCCGCTGGGGGGGTACTGTCAGGTCTCGGGCCTGAATTCCTGCCTGTTTTGTTTATTCGTTATGTATGGTCTGTGTCGAGCACATGGAAGAGTTACCGCTCACCATGCGCTCGGTCTGTGTATGCCCCGCCCGCTTGTTTTCCCCACTTTCTCCTCTCGCACCGGTTTCTTCTTTCCCTCATTACAGCTCACCTGCTCTCACTCCCCTGCTAATTATCCCCTTACTTAAACCTCCTTGGTTCTGCTGTAGGTCGTCAGATCGTTAGATTGTCTAGCTACCGTGACCTCTTGTCTTGGATGTATACTTGTATCTTGGAGTTATAATCTTGTCTTGGAATACCCCTGGTCTAAACTGTTTTTAGGGATTACTAAATTCCCAGTTTGCACATTTTCCTTGTCCAGGCTCCAGCGCTGTTAGAATCCTGCACGGTGCTTCTATGTCCCTACAGCTGCCCGGACGACCTCGCCTACGTGGCTCTTTTTGAGTGGGTTGTCTCGCCAGATCTCTACTTCCAGTTCCAGCGTCGAGCTACAGGGGATCCTGCTGATCGTCATTCCGCCTGTCGCCCGTGGCCGCGGATTCTCTGCCTTCTCCATTGGATCAGGCTGGTGGTTGATCGGGGAATTATTTCACTCTCTCACTCTGGTGGCATTTCTCACACCGCCTTCGGAAACTCTCTCTCACAGACGGTCGAGAGGCAGGGCGATCTTTTGCTCATGGGACTCTTACTCTTGTGGATTACTCACACCGCCTTTTGAATCTCTCCCTCACGGACGTAGGAGAGGCTGGACAACCATTTGCCCCGACGGTCGCTTACACAGGGGAATTATTCACACCGCCTTCTGCATCTCTCCCTCACGGACGCTTGTGGGACTGGACAATATTATTCTCAGCGGATTTCACTCTTGGGGATTATTACACACGAGATCATCCTCGCACCTCTCAGACTCCTCGAGATCACCTTATCTTGTTTTTGCGGCCGAGCACTCGAGCCTCCATATTAAGACTTTCAGGGTTTGTGCCGTGTGTGAGACTACTTGCATTGTTGTGTTTTTTGTCTGATTCTGGTCTCTGTGAACTCCGATTGAATTTATGAAAAGAAATCTGTCTCCCGCATCTGACTCTGGTGTCTGTTGTAACAATCACTAGTGCCGTGTTCCGACGGCTCTCACTAAATCCTTGGCCGCATCAGAGCCAAATAGCGCATTTCAAAATTAAATTACTTCATCGGCAAATCGGCTTTTAAAATGACTGATGTCGATAATCGAAAAAAATGCTTAATATCGACGTCGATAATCGGCCAGTTCGATAATTACATGTATCTATATTTTTGCACAGCCCTAATCAGGTTGGCACCACCTCCGCCTCATTTTGAGCCAGGAAAAACCCTGAAAAGGTTTGTTTGTAGTGAAAAATATTGGTAACACTTTATTTTACGGTGCCCTTGTTACGCATGTTACATGTATTTACTATAGTATTTACTATAAATTATGCATAATTACATGTAACTAACCCTGACCCAAACCCTAATCCTAACCCTAACCCTATAGTAAATACATGTAGTTGCTTTTTATTACTCAGTACTTAAATGTATAATTACACTGTAACACGGGCACTGTAAAATAAAGTGTAACCAAAATATTCTACAGATAAAATGTAAAAAAGACATGTTTTGGGGGGAAAACCAAAATTGTTTTTTTTCTCTGGCATCGCTGCAAAGAACGCTTTTAAGCACCGGCATTTTTTATGGTGTACTATAAAGCTGTACACAGAAACGGTAAATTACAAGTCTACCAAGCAGCATGCAGTAATACTACGGTATTCCATTTCCTGAACATGTAGTTAGGTAACAGGAACTAGATAAACATGAAGTGAAAAAGGGGTCGAATGGGAGGAGGGAAGTCAGTGTGAATGCTGAATGTTGTGTAAGAGCTGCTCCACTTCTGTTCCGGCCCTGATAAACAGCCGCTTTTAGAAACACACAATTACAGCCGAGCAAAGCAGATCCACTGACTATACACTCAGAATAGAGTTAGTGTCACAACCTTTATACATGTCACTGACTCAGCCGACAGAATGGCTCTCACTTTTATATTAACATTCCAGACCACAGACAATACAAGTTAAAGGTGATATATACCTACAGCCTGGTCCAGAATCAAAGGTCCTAAAATAAACTATTTAGTCTACTGATCTAAAGAAATTCACTAGCCTGTATGATTTAACAGCCTGCCTATAGTGAAATAAATACTCAAATACTGTTTTGTGTTACGCAGGTGTCAACAAACCTGTTAGAGTGGCTTGTGACACTTTAAGACTTACTAAACAAACTGAAATTTATCCACTTTCAGCACTTGGCGGGTGTTCGTTTTGGTCCCTGAGACAGAGTATAATGTTATAATATTTTGTTTCCATATACTATGTCTGTAATTGAACAACAAATTTCAACATGAAGTAGGGGTGCGCATCGTCACTGGTATCATGATTCTATTCGATTACGATTACTATGTCAACGATTTGATATCCCAATGCATCGTAAAATCTATTATTTTTGACAGCCCTAACATGAAGTTTAAGTTGTCTTGGAAAGTATTTTTACAATGTAAACTTTCCATCAAGTGTTTTTTTAATTTCTTCTTCTCCCAAAAAGTTATACTGTATCAGCATGACGCGTATGATGTTAACAAAAATGTTAATTCTAAGAATTTCAATAACTACAGGAATTTATCAGCATTGAACATTTAAGGACAAAGCAAATCAAAAATATTTCTTAAAACATCCTCCATTTGGCACTTATATGAAATGTTTTTTTTAATGTAGTTTATTAATTAGGTAATTTCACTTTAGAACAATATTTATAAAAAGACTAGCTAGACTGATCTAACCACAAAAATGTAAACAAAGAATTAAACTCATTAATGATTCATTGCAATTATGCAATCAGTCAGCTTCATGCATGTCGATATCATACATTAAACAACTTTAAAAAAACGTTAAAATCCTAATTTTTTAAATATATTTTTTAATCTGACAGAATTAAACACCAATATATAAAGACAGAGAGAGAATGAGAGAAAGAGAATACTCCGATAATGCACAATGGGATTGTTGTTTGTTTGTATATTGTATTTTAAATATTTTATATGCAATGGAAAGATTTTTTCCATTCCAATAAACCTATTTGAATGTTGAAACTACATGTAGAAGAGAGAGAGAGAGAGCGAGAGAGAGAGAGAGAGAGAGAGAGCGGGGGTCTCAGTGGGGGCTGTCGTGTCTTAATCAGAGTTAATTCCACTAATGGCTCAGATCAAGTAAATCCAGACAAATCAAAGAAACCAAGTGACACTTTATGTTAACAAATTGTGCGTCTGTGTGCAGTCACCTGTGAGTGTGTGCTGTGTTAAAGATCAGGAGAACAGATGAGACGAGAGAGAACAGTTCATTATCACACAGATGCTGTAGATGTATCACATACAGTAGATGCCCAGCAGACGCCGACATTGATACATGCTAGCTTCAGAAACAGAGTGCATTTACATTTATTGTCACAATTATTTGACATAATCGTCTCAATTATTTGACATAACCGTCTCAATTATTTGATAATCATTATTGTGAATCCTTAGAAAACAAGGGTGATCTGCAGTATCTGCAGCATTTTACATCCACCGTCCTTGATCTGCACTCACTGTTACGCTCAAATGACATTTCTCCATCATTTGAGTGGTATCAGCTTTGTATTTTTGGTGTCTATGACTATATGGAACCACAGATAAAGCATTTATGAGTCACATTAACAAGCTCAGAAGAGAAGCACACAAACATTTGCATGTGTAAATGAAAGTGAAGGCATATTTATGGGCCTGCCTGGGATCAGTGTTATCTGTGTAGGGCAGGCATGCACACCTTCACCCGGACACACATTACTCCTCTTGAAATAATATGAAGTTGACCGAGACGTCTCTTATCATAAGAAAGGACAACAGTTACTGCTGAACATCTTAACTTTAAAATGAAAAAAGTCAGAAATGAATCACGATGAAACTGAATAACCAACAATTACACATTCTGCCACTGAACAAAAGAACAGCCTTCATTTTACACTTATTTAATACGTAAGTGAAAATGTCACACTTTTCTGTCACACTGCAGGACAAATGAATAAGTCTTTAAGAGTTTCCACTTAAACCCTATTCACAATGCTGCTGAGAGCAACTTTTACTAAGGAAAAGAAAGAAATCTTAGGCAAAGAAAAAGGGCGGGGTTGACCTTGTTGCTATGGATGATGTCAGCAAGCTTACTGACTTTGACAACAGTGATTGGCTGACAGAGGATGGGTTCTCGACTTGATGGAGACAGCGCAAATGAAAAATCTAGCAGCAAATTCAAAACTATTATTTGCAAAAACGTAACTTAGAAAATTGTTAAAGAGTAAGTAGCATGAGATCATGAAAATTACATTTAATGCAGTGTGTTATGTTGCCGTGTTTGAAAGTAAGCTGTCTGCCATGTTGTAAGTCTGAAGGTGAATAAATAACAAAGTTATGGCTTGTAAAAATGGGAGTCGACTCTGAATCATGCAAACAAGACATAAGCTAGTCCGAGTCTCTAACCGCCGCGTATCTACGTCACTACACATAGTCCCCGCCTACGTTTTGCTGGGACTGCCGCGAAAACTTCACTAGTCTCCTCCCCCAAAACACTGTCGCTCGTTTGTGATGAGTGTGTATCATGTCTAGAACCTGTGTTCTACGTTGTGAAACTAAGTCCATCTTATTTCAACTACCAAAGGAAGAACTTCTGAGGGAACAATGGTTACAATTCATTTTTCAAACGATACCAAAGGAGTATATAACCCCAGGGTTTTACTCTGCGTGCGTCATTTCACCGAAGATTGCTTCAATAATCTTGGCGCGTTCACTGCAGGATATGTGAAACTTTCTGAAATGCTCTATGTACCAAGACAACGCACAGTTAAGACGAAATAATATTATTACTAACATATTAACAGTATTTTAAGTAAAAATAATATTTTATTTCATTGATGAACAAAAGCACAACATGCATGTTGTCACACTGGAAGTTTTGATGACAAAGTGTTGTCACTTGCCACTGAGAAACATCCTGCTCCAGTCGTGGTGGAGTTTCTTGTGGATTAGCGTCTTCTGATGCTTCTTCGTCAGACTTGGGCTCAAACTGGTAAGGTAAAATCCCCGCCATCTCTATCTACACATATAATATATATGACATCCAACTAGGGTTGTTCCGATAGACGATACTATCGTGTATCGACGATCCTCAGACCTATCGGCGATAGCTGATTCCCTGCAAATTCTAATCATATTGATTGCAAATCAATATTACAAACGCGCATTGCGCATTTCTTCATGCAAGAGAGCTTGCGATGCACACGGCTTAGGCTTTTCCTCGCATCAGCGAGAGTTTATAATGTGCGGGCTTTGAGTTTTCAGTGCACGAGAGAGCTTGTGATGCACGCGGCTCGGGCTTTTCCTTGCGCCAGAGCAGGGGTCTCAAACTCAATTTACCTGGGGGCCGCTGGAGGTAGAGTCTGGGTCAGGCTGGGCCACATTAAGTGCTGCTTCATTCTCTTTGCTTGCTTTCTTGAATAAATCTTGTTGCCTCAATAGACATTTTTTAAGATTGGCGACCCGGTTCTTTCTCTCATCTCCCTGGTATTTTGTATACTCCTCAGCATGTCTAGTTGAGTAATGACGTCTGACGTTGTATTCCTTATACACCGCAACTTTCTCTGTGCATATGAGACACGTAGGGGTGCCCCTGTGCTCGACAAAAAAATATTCCGTCTCCCACTTTTCCTGAAATTGCCTGTGCTCGTCGACCAACCTTTCTCTTCACAGCACGTTTTGAGAGAGACATGACTGGAACTGGGTGATACTATATATTTTCCGTCCACTTGGTGTCACTCCGGAACACATTTCAACCAAGTGACTAACGTTGATACTTCAGTCATACAGAAAGTGAAAGTAAAAAAAAAACTGACGGAGTTTTCTAACTCTGCATTAACAGCGCATATGCTAAAAAAGGTGATATAAGTGATAGAAAAAGTAAGTGATAAAAAATAAAAATTGAAGCGTGGCAAGAGCGTTTGAGAACAACGTGCGGGCCGCACTAACACTAAACTTTGATGTCAAGTAGGGGGCCACAAAATATCATCCCGCGGGCCTCAATTGGCCCCCGGGCCGTGAGTTTGAGACCCCTGCGACAGAGAGAGTTTATAATGTGCGGGCTTTGAGTTTTCAGTGCACGAGAGAGCTTGTGATGCACGCGGCTCGGGCTTTTCCTTGCGCCAGAGCAGGGGTCTCAAACTCAATTTACCTGGGGGCCGCTGGAGGTAGAGTCTGGGTCAGGCTGGGCCACATTAAGTGCTGCTTCATTCTCTTTGCTTGCTTTCTTGAATAAATCTTGTTGCCTCAATAGACATTTTTTAAGATTGGCGACCCGGTTCTTTCTCTCATCTCCCTGGTATTTTGTATACTCCTCAGCATGTCTAGTTGAGTAATGACGTCTGACGTTGTATTCCTTATACACCGCAACTTTCTCTGTGCATATGAGACACGTAGGGGTGCCCCTGTGCTCGACAAAAAAATATTCCGTCTCCCACTTTTCCTGAAATTGCCTGTGCTCGTCGACCAACCTTTCTCTTCACAGCACGTTTTGAGAGAGACATGACTGGAACTGGGTGATACTATATATTTTCCGTCCACTTGGTGTCACTCCGGAACACATTTCAACCAAGTGACTAACGTTGATACTTCAGTCATACAGAAAGTGAAAGTAAAAAAAAACATAAATTGTTGTTGGATCACTCCTAAACCAAAAGTAGGGGACTAAAAATCAGCAAAGAGAGACTAGCATTATTGAAAATCATGTCACATTCTTGCAATTGAGTTTTTTTCATTATCAAAGAGTTTTTTTTTAGTTGGTTCATTTTTATTGACGCAAAAGTAATCCCATAAGCTTCGAGGCACAAAAATTGCCTTCAATGATTTTTTGTATTCGAATAACTCGAGGAATCGTTTCAAGCCCTATAAATACAATAAAACACACAATAAACAAATGATATATAGGGCTGAACGATTATTAAATAATCGTTCATCGCGATTGTTTGACCTCATCGCGATGGTTTCAGATCATGCAATTATTGCACATCTCTATAAGAAGACACTAGGGGGAGCTGTAGTGCATCTGCATATTGCATATTTTAGTTATATATGTTACTAAAGCATGGTAATATTGTAAAATGTACCACCACAACACAATTAAAAAAAAAAACTAAAACATATACAAATTATCTGCAGTACAATTTAATTTTATTTAAGCAAATCTCAGTGTGAAACCAGTCTACCAAAATTTCATTAACACAACAAGTAAAATTTTATTGTAGTCTTGCAAGTGAGAAAAAAACAGACTAGAAGATTTTCTATGACTGATAGCATTTTAATGGTGGCTTCAATTCACACCTGATCAATTTACTTAATTTACAAGTATTTGGCGGTTGTATTATTGACAGGTAAAAGCCTAAACCTTAAATATATGATGACCCAATTTTTTCCGATGTATTTCCAAGAAAAAAACATAGTCTTGTATTCAGAACAACATGGTCGTTTCAAAGCTGAATAAAAAATGTATGAGAATTAAATGTCAAAGCTCAAAAACAGACAATTAATCGTCATAATCGCAATGATTTATTAGACAATTAATCGTCAGTCAAATTTCATAATCGTGACAGCCCTACATGATAATACAATAAACTACATGATTTTTAAATTATTTTAAAAAATGAGTTTTCTTTTGCAAATAAACTATATGTTCATATAAAAGTATATGTTCAGCTAATTGTAAGCATTTTGCCTGTCTCATAAACAATTAGCAGATATTAGTAATCTTTATGGTTAAGCTCATTGTCATGAAATTTTTTACGTTTCAAGGTAGACTGCCGGTGTTACAGCCATTTTAGGAGAGTTGGTCTTAGTGACTTAGGAGTCCTCTTCACTATCCCTAACGTCTCACAGGTTTAGGAGCTAGTTTTAGCACTAAAACACATTGTGAAATACTCTTAGCACAAAAATTTAGGAGTCCTAAAATTAGGACAGACACCCCCATTATTTTTAAGAGTTTCTCCTAAATCAGCAAGTTAGGAGCTACTTTTAGCCTTAAGATGTTTTGTGAATACGGGCCCAGATGTCTAGTACAGACTTTCTGCTATCTGCCCTGGAAGAGCGAGTCTTTGCAGGCAACAGAAATCACTACTGGCAAAAACTGGTGTACAGATTCACTCTGATAGAAATAACTCTTGTCAAGCACCATTCCATGAGCCGAAGGCAAAGTGAAGCTACAGCAGAGCTTAGGAATAGAGGATGCATGATATAATAGGGACTATACTGGCGCCTAACAATATTAACATCTTTTAAATTACCAGTATGAGTATCTGAAATTGTAGACAGAAAGTATCAGAGCTTAAATATTAATTGCAGAGTGACCTGTTATTGCGGAAGCATATTGTAGAAATATATTCAAATAGATTAATAATTTATCACAATGAAATAATCATCAATATCACTATTGGCAGACAGTTAAGGGGCTCGCACACCGGACGCAGAAGCGCCGAGCCACGCAACGTAGCGCCATTGTTTGTAAAAATGAACATTTCGGCGCCTGGTGGCGGCGCTCTACTACAACTCAGAACGCTTTGAGTCCTGCAGTGCCACTCGCATAATACCCGACTTTGCCTAAACAAGCGTAATTCGGAAATCGGACACCCCGCCTTTAATACAGAAAACCTCTTGATTCTAACAAGTTAATAACAGTTACTGTAACAGTTAACTGTCAGAAAGGCTGTAGACTCGAGAATAAAAATCGAATGACATAAAACCATGGTTCTTATTCCTTTAGGGATGTATGTGACTGTAGATAAAAATTACAGCTGCTAAATTACACACTAACCCCGTTTCCTCATTCTGATGCTTTAAAAAGCTGACACGCTCTTTAAAAGCATGAACGACGTGCTTCAAGAATTATCTTTTCACAAAGATCGCTACCTACTCTGCGCCAGCGCGTCACGTGTCTTTATCTCACATATGCGGTAGAGAGAGAAGCATAAGACACAATCTGTGTCTCCAAGTGGTTTACAAAGCGTCATATTTTCCTTCACAATCGCCGTTAAAACACAACAAACTTTAAGCGTGACTGCAGGCGAGTCACCCAGAAACTCATTACAAAGGCAACACAAACGTTTTTAAATGCTAATGTTAATTTATCCGCTAACGTGAGCTGCTGCATAACGTGATATGCAACATAAAGTAAGCCAAAAGAAACCAGCGCTGTACCGATCAGAAAAGCGATGAAGTGAGTCGTACTGTATATTAAAAGATCGAACGACATGCTAAAAAACAAGTATGTGATCTGCATGATTGAAGAAATGTAATGCAGTTTATGTAATATGTCTTTTTGAAAGATATTTCTCATTCATTATTGTCTCAAGCAAAGACAGCGCAGCTTCAAAGAGACACGAGCCAATAGCGCTTGAGCGTGAGCTCTGTCAGAGCGTTTCATTGGTTGAATGTACAGAATGAACACGCCCTTCACTGAACGAACGAGTCAATTGAGTCAAAATGAGACTGAATGAACTGCTACATGTCGTTCATGGTCTAATATTCTCTGTGTTACAACAATGCATATCCAGTAGTTACTCAACTTTTCTGAAAAATAAAGGTAAATGACCTGGTTTCATTTAATTCCAAGGTAAAGTAAAAAAATCAGCTGTAAAAATATCACAATCCCAGGCCAGTGGCCCTTTAGTTTGAAGTCTTGGAGGTTATCTTTAATTTAGAGAGCGATCACGCAGGTCTTGTAAACTGTAGAGCTCCTGAACGTCCCGCTGATACCGGAGCTCCTCAGCTCATGTTTTATTCAGACAGACAGAGCAACAAACATCTGAAACCTGTGACTAAAATCACAGGCACATACAGCACCCTCCCACCCTGAAACAAGCCAGCCACCTAATCCTTTCATATTACAATAGGCCATTCACCCAATTGAAAGGAGCAATTTTTTTCTGATTACACACGGGTGAATCTCACAAAGAATGAGTCCGGGTCATATTTCACAAAAAAATCTAGAAAAAAATGTTCTCAATGACATTTAAGCATGTTTTTTACATATCAGTTGTTTGCATTCATTTATTTTCATGCCAATTAAAGGGACAGTTCACCCAAAAATGAAAATTCTGTCTTCATTTACTCATCCTCAAGATCCAAATCTGTATAAATATCTTTGTTCTGATGAACACAGAGAAATATATTTGAAAGAATGTTTGGAACCAAACACTTCTTGGACACCATTGACTTACCAAAGTTGCTTCATTGCTTTGTTCTGTTAAACAAAAAAGAAGATATTTTGAAGAAAGGTAATTACCATTGTAATTTTTGCTACTATGGTAGACACATTTTACAGGACGATTTGAATTCAAACACGCACAATATTCATCAATAGAGAAATACATTTTAGAAATACATTTCTAACATTTATAATGCATTTAGAAACAATTCTCAGAATTCTCTTTACACCGACTTTAAATTATTGTTAAAGTTTTGTCCCAGAACTGAAAATTGCTAACATTTTTCCAAATATCTTTCTCTGTGTTCACTGGAACAAATAAATGTATACAGTTTTGAAACAGCCCGAGGGTGAGTAAATGATGACAGAATTTTCATTTTTGGATGACCTATCCCTTTAACCCGACACTTACCCTAAACCTACCCACCTCCCGATGATTAAAAAACACGCAACAAGCAAATTGAAGTCAGCCACGGGCATTTATAAAAACACGCAGCAAAATCAGTATAAAAACATTACGAACAGGTTGCGTTGCATTCCGAGTCTTTGATAGCCGTACGATTGTGTGAGCACTAGGGTTGTTCTGATTAACGATACTATCGTGTATCAACAATACTCACAGGGTTTTTCCTGCATAGAGAAATTGGAGGCGGCCGCCTCCGTCAAATGTCGTGCCGCCTCAGGCTCTCGCCAAAATTATGTTGCGAGTCTTCACAAGAAATGCTGCGTGCATTTATCAGACTGTCATTTGTAACTGCAGTTGCGACATTACGCAACAGAGGCACTGTTTCGTTATCAGCACACTGAGGCGCTAAAAAGAGTTGCAGAACAAGAGCCAGCCTGTGTTTCACAGCTGTTTGTTTTGCATCCAAGTACGTTTAATTTCTTGAAATTTATTAAATTAACATGACGTACATCATTGTAATGTCTTTAGCTGTGCAGTTGGATCGTTGAATCAGCGTATACTGTACACAGCGAGTTCGCCAGTATGAATGCACATTGCGTTCAGAACGACTCGCACACGAATGACTCATTTGAACCGATTCATTTAAACTATTGAACTTTTCAGTCACTAGCGAATATAAGAGATCCTTGAATCATTTAAAATGAACCACAGAGAATGCAAGATGTGAATGAGCTTTGCTCATTTAGAAAGACTGGATAATTCAGTTGGCTATTTTGGGCTGAAAACTTAGTTGAAATGATAAAAAAGCTTCATTTGATAAAAAAACATTTCTGTTTCGTTGAATAAATGTAATTGTAGCGAGGAAGGCGGGACGAGAGCCGGGGGGCAGGAAGGCGGGGCCGGTGGCGTGAGTGATAATGAGTGTCAGCTGTACGCGCACCGGTCCCGCATGCCTCACGGGGAGCTAGGGAGCATAAGAGGACGAGCGACGGGACTGCCGACGAGAGAGGACCGGGCACGGAAATGTTAAGTTTTATTTATGTTTGTGTGGCCGGCAGTCGACCGTGAGGTGGCTGCCGGCCTTTTACTTCCGTGTTATTGTTTGTTTATTTTTGATTAAAGTTTATTGTTTAAATGTTCGCCGGTTCCCGCCTCCTTCCTTCCCTACATTGAACTTTGTTACAGTAATGTTTTATATAACTTAATAATTGTCATTTTTATCTAATTTTATTAGAACTTTTAATATGTCAAACTCGAAGTCACTTTGGTTAAGCCACTAAAAGGTACGGTAGGCCTACGCGTGTGTACAACAGAGGTGGACATAACGAAGTAAATTTGCCTGAGTACTGTACTTAAGTACACTTTCTGAGTATCTGTACTTTACTTGAGTATTATTTTTTCTGAGTACTTGTACTTTAACTTCACTACATTTGAAAGACAAATATCATACTTTTTACTCCACTACATTTATAAAAAGGTCCAAAAGTAGAAAATGGTTTCTATGCAGCGGGTTTCCTGTGTGCGCAATTTATCTGGCTTGCGATCTGCCAGGACCTTTTATTGTTGCCAAGTATTTCCGTTTTTCTAAGCTCGTGGTTTTCCGGCAAGCTTTGAATGGCCATTTGGCAGATTTTTTTAACGCAAATCTGGCAACTCTGGGATCTTCCCCGCTAAACTAATGTAAACGTAGGCGCTGCTACACCATTGATAGCGCTCTAAAAAGGCAAATAGAACATTAAAAGACGAAAAAGGCACATGTTAAAGTGTGGTGTAATCATCTGTGGGTTACGATCAGTCAAAGATCGTGGAAACATTGTCATGAAAATGATCGGCTAAATGTTAAATAAGCATCACATACACCTCGAGCTACGCGTGCGTGTTAACTTCTAATCTGCTGCTATATCATTTAAAGAGATTTGGAAAATGAATGATGTTTTTACTGAAGTAACTATAGTTGAAGTATTCCTGTTGAAATAAAAACAATAGAACCCTGCCCAAAAAACAACATAAAATGTAATGGATTTAATGGTTATAATGGAAATTGTACTATGGATACTTGTTGTCTACTTGTATGTGATGGATTCTATTGGTGGGATGGTAAATCCTATTGGAATAAAACCCAAAACACACTACAAAGAGGAATTTAATTTAAAAATCTCATTCTAATTAAAAAATTCATTGTTTTTTTTCAGCAGGGATGGTATTTGCAATAAAACCACAGAATCCACAAATTTACCATTTTCTAAATATAGGACTCATACTCCAATTAATAATCTTTAGTAAAACCACAGCAACTAAACATACCATAGTTTCATTATATTCATTATACTAGCTATAGTTTATGTTTGTAGTTAAATTATGGTAATAAATCCAACAAACACATGGCTTCTACACTTTACTATTTACAAGAACCTTACTACTTACTGGTAAATTGCTGCTAAAACTGGTAAAAGGAACATACAAAATAAAAGAACACTGCTCATAAACACATATAGGCCTAGGGGGCTAATGAGGATAATTAGGCTAAATGATCATACAGGATTATATCTAAACTAAACATATGTGTGCTAAACATATAAAGCTCTTAAAGGAGTTGCTCACTGCAAAATTTGCACCCATTGACTTTCCATAGTAGGAATAAAAACTACTATGGAAAGTCAATGGGGGCAAATTTGGAAGTGAACTACTCCTTTAATACAACTGATACTGTGAGCTACACTGTGTATTCAGTAGGTTGCTTCAGAGGCACAAGCTATACGACAATAAAACAATGCACAACTGACATAAAGGAAATTAACTTTTAATACTTGAGTACTTTTAAAAGCACGTACTTCTGTACTTTTACTTAAGTAAGAATCTGTCTTTACAACTTTTACTTGTAGTGGAGTAATATTTGACCAGTAGTATCTGTACTTTCACTCAAGTAAGGAAGTTGTGTACTTCGTCCACCTCTGGTGTACAAGATCAAGATGGCACCACCTCCGCCTCATTTTGAACCAGGAAAAACCCTGTCAGACATATCGGCGATAGCTGATTCCTTAGACGATAGTTGGCTGTTTGCCAATATATGTTGCAAATTAATATTACAAACACGCATTGCACATTTCTTCATGCAAGAGAGCTTGCAATGCACGCAGCTTAGGCTTTTCCTCACACCAGAGAGAGTTTATAATGTGCGGGCTTAGAGTTTTCCGCGCACGAGATAGCTTGTAATGCATGCAGCTTGGGCTTTTCCTCACGCCAGAGAGAGTTTATAATGTTATATTGACTAACAGCAAGTTTACTTTCTCTCGTTTAAAAGGTTGCGGTGAACTTGCGGTAAAACTGCACTGAACTTACACTCTGATAGAATGCTAATTGCAGTCATATGAGCATTTTCTAGCCACATAAGCTTCTGTTTTTGTCTACAAATCCAGCTTGTCATAGATAAATGCGTAAATTGCCCCACCCCTCGATACTATCGTGTATCGGCGATCCACAGGCTGGCGATAGAAGGATCTGACTATGGAGAATATCGCCCAACACTAGTGAGCACAGCAGGTTTTATTCACCGACGACCAGAGGACTACAGGAGTCAAAGTGTGACACTGACATGCATTATCAAGTGGACCGGCGTATCTGTTACACGCTTTGGCGTGATACTGGGTTGCACAGAAATGCAGTGAACAAACAAACACAGCTGAACTTCGCGAACGCAGTGCTCTCTCTCTCTTGCTCCAGGTTGATGTGTGTGCATGCTCCTGCTCTCCCTGGTTGACACGTGGGCATGCGCTTTCTTCTCGCTCTGGTGGGTTGACGTGTGGGGATACTTTTCCGGGAGAATTGTCGAATAAGGGACTAAGAAAAGTTGTTACCATACGGATTTTTATGTTTGAAAAAAACTTTCAGAAACCTATACGAATGCTGAGGGAGTGCACAGAAATACTACGTCATACGTCCAACTAGTTTTTTTGACAAGTTGACTATGTCAATCAAGAGAAGCCAGCAGGTTTAACATTGTAAAGAAGTCAGAATGCATGAAACACTGTGGCACCCCACCTTTAAGGACGGGATATGAACATTGGTAGGTTAGGCAATAATAATAATAATAATGTTTAAATTCGTATAGCCATAGCCTTTAACTGCCAACCGTTAATGTAAAATTATGTGCGGCATGTATAATTTCATGTGTTCAAGTCTGTTTTACCATAACAACATTTGTGTTAGATCGACATCATATCAGCTATTCGGCCACATTATTACCTCAATATCGGCATCAGCGATAAAAACTATAGTAAAAACAAGCACAGAGAAAACTAAATCATAACTGACAATAAGAATAACACAAGTATATTATTAAATTTGCAATGACACATTGAAAATGTGCTACAATGTCATAAAAATAATCATATTGCAAAATAATTTTGTTGTTTCGATAGTAATCTATCATTTGAGAGCCACATCGCCAACACCTGTAAAATTGCGTTTTTCCATCTTAAGAATATATCTAAACTACGTCATATGCTGTCAATGTCAGATGCAGAGAAGTTAATTCATGCATTCATGACATCAAGACTAGACTACTGTAATGCACTGTTAGGTGGTTGCCCTGCAGGCTTACTGTATTACAAAAACTCCAACTGGTCCAAAACGCGGCAGCTCGAGTTCTTACACGTACAAAAAAGTATGAACATATTAGCCCGGTACTGTCAACCTTGCACTGGTTACCTATAAAGCATCGCGTTAACTTTAAAATCTTGCTTATTACCCATAAAGCCCTACATGGTTTAGCTCCTCAATACTTGAATGAACACCTTTTGTATTACAGTCCTTCATGTGCATTACGCTCTCAGGCGTCCTGTCAGTTGGTAATACCTAGAATTTCAAAATCAAGTGCAGGTGGTAGATCCTTTTCCTATCTAGCGCCTAAACTTTGGAATAGTCTTCCCTGCACTGTCCGGGAGGCAGACACACTCTGTCAGTTTAAATCTAGACTAAAGACGCATCTTTTTAATCTTGCATACACTACTCTTCCATAATATAAATCTTCAGAGGGTTTAGGCTGCATTAGTTAGATCAACCGGAACCAAAAACACAACTGATGTACTTGTTGCATCAAAGAGTACAGAACAGTACTCTACTCTCAGCCAGTCTTGTCTCATTGTTCCAAGGTTACCACAGCGAGCAGGATGCAGTTCATGGCCTGACCTGATGGTAGAGCGGAGAATGGGAAGTGGGGACCTGACAAGAGCTGAGATGATAGAGCTGGATAAAGAAGGACGCGGTCTCTTGACATGTCTTCACCACAAAATTTCAAATGCTATTAGATTATTAATGATAATCTTAAACTATAATTTATTTTATTATTAAGTTTATTTATTTTATTTAGCCTTGTTGTGCAAGTTCTCTGGAGCTTGTGCAGAGGCAGCAGCTTTTGCCAGAGGGGAACTGGAATCCCCTGGTTGGGCCTGGGTTCTCCTGAGGTTTTTTTTCTCGATTAGAGTTTTGGGTTCCTCGCCACCGTTTGCATACTGTTTTTTGCACTATTTGCCTGGCCGGGGGGGATGCTTTAGAATTTTAAAGTTTTACTTAATTAATATTGCATATATGAATTTATAGTCTGTTATATTTGACCTGTGCTTCTCTCTCCTTTATCTTAAATGTGTGCTCTCACTGAGCGTGTGTGTGTGTGTGTGTGTACTTGTCTGTGTACGTGTGTGTGTGTGTGTGTGTGTGTGTGTGTGTGTGCGTGCGCGTCCGTGTGTGTGTGTGTGTGTGTGTGTGTGTGTGTGTGTGTGTCTGTGTCTATGTCTATGCGTGTTAGTACGTGTGCATATTGTGTGTGTTGAGTGTTTTGTATGTGGGTATGTCTGTCTTCTGTTTTCAGCTTTTTCTTGTTTTTGCAGGTATAACTTTAATTGTTTTGGTTATAGTCAATATGTCTTATGTACAGCTGCTTTGTAACAATGAAAATTGTAAAAAGCGCTATATAAATAAAGTTGAGTTGTTTTGGGGGATAAATGTGCCTCAATGATGAATCGACTAGGCTTGGAAAGTCAAGTTTTGTGTAAGAAGTAATCTAATCGTTTCAGGCTATTTGTAAACGCTTGATTCAATTCTCTAAGGGTTCAGGTAATATAAAGGGACAAATGAAATCAGATAAAAGAAGCTCTAGGGTGTAAAAACCTCTTCCTCTCTGAAAGACAACATTGAGAGAACAGGTAACAGGAGCCTACATGACTCATAGTTTTACCTGAAATCTGTGCAGGGAATTTCATCAGAACCTGTCCAACCAGTCCAGCCACTCGAGGAGGCCCTGTCGTGTTTAACATTCTCCATCTGAATGACTGACTGACTGACACTCGACACAACCAATCCGTCCATTTCTCTCCTTGCAGGTCTGCACCTTCAATTGAACAAACTGAAAGAAGTCTTTGTCCGTCACTCCAGACAATGCACTGTACTGCACGCGAAGAAAGATGAAGGTTCCATATATCCAGTGAGGCTAAAAAAGGCCTAATAATGGAAAATGACCCACTGGCAGAGACTGTGGAGGTGCATTGATATAGGCTCTCATAAATAGCAGCTCTATTAGAATGGATGCCAGGATTTCTCTGCTGAATGAACCTCAATCAGTCTCAGTTACGTCTCAGGGGCAGTCTGGACTTCAAGCACGGCTACAAACCGTCGCTAAATCACTCATCGAGAGCAGCTGATAGCTGGTCCAGCACAGCGAAAGCTTTTTTTCAGTTGAATAAAGACAGCAGAAAACTCAAAAAGCTGCCATCAGACCTTCTAAACCCTGTGTTACCCTTTTTCACCAACAGCAATACTGAGGCAAAACAAAACTGAATTGCTGTTATAATTAGTGGTGTGCGATCTCACTATTTTGCACAGAGGTTGCGCTAGACTTTTTTATTGTCCGTCATTTTGACAGACAGGCTCGTAAAAAATCTGTCATATAATCTATGCCTGTGTCTCAATCAGCTGCTCCCTTGTTCAGTAGTCAGGGCACTGACCAGGGAGTCAGCCATTTTAAGGGCTGTCTCGTTCGCAAAATCCTTCCAGTGCACTGAAACGTTCGTTCCCTAAAAATTCCCACAATGCACCACATTGTTCCCTTACCAGAAATCACGTGACAAGTTTTCAAGACGTTTAACCGAAATCGCAGGAGCCAACTCAATGAACTTCATGAAACGTTTGAAAAAAAAACATTTGAAAAGACATTATTTTATGTTATGTATAAACAAATGTTGCAGGCAGGCAACACAATCTACTTTTACTTTTAATTTAACTAACAGTTCAATTGAATAATCAACCAAATTTGTGCACAGATATGTAACAGAATAATGAAAGTGTTTCTCATATGTACTTCAACCAGTATTTAAAAAATAAAGTCAGAGAGATGTCAGTTTTGCCGGTTGTTGATTAATGCCAGCTGCGAAGTATCACAACGCGCTTAAGCACTCACTTCACAGGAAAATAAGTGAACGGTGTACCGATGTGAAGTGACCCAGGGTCCTTACCAGTGCCCGGACCGTTTACACGATATACTGATTCACGACCTCGGGAACAAGGGAGCTGATTGAGACACAGGGTATTATTACCCGTCACTATGGTGCAAGGTGGCATTACGTGGTAATCATCACGCTGTACTTGCGTTTACTCTCGGAACTTGCTGCATTTTAATACAACTGAATGCCCAATAAAGCAGTTGTTGTTTATATTCATTTATACATTTAATGTTTCTGTTGTCAGACATAAAATAATAATTACAGACAAATCTGTTTATGTTCATATGTCTAGACCAGTCAGTAACAATGACAGGTGCTTGTAAATGGTGTTTTGTACTCACTTACTCACAAGTAAGCTGCGGTCTGAAGGAAAAAACTCCGTACACCACACCACTGCGCGCCTGTGTGTATGTGTGCAAGCAACGCAGGGGTCTGTGACAGATGCATCTGCACCGCAAGTCTCCGAGCTAATCGATTGTGACCCTCTATATTGTAAACAAAACACAGATGGACTGAATATATCATTTATACACTGCAAACGGCCAATGTGATGCACATTCATTTGATGTGAATCCCGTTCCTATTTTTGATGCATAACTTATTTTGCCCATAGTTTCTGGATTGGAATAAAAAGTATTGGTAACACTTTACAGTAAGGCGGTATTAATTAGGGCTGCATAACGATTAATCGCAACTAATCGTTTGCAGAATAAACGTTTTTGTTTACATAATATATGTTGGTGTACTGCGTATGATAATTATGTATATATAAATACACGTACATGCATGTACTGTATATAATTAAGAAATATGTAACTTTTGATATGTTTTATATTTATATACAGTATATAATTTATATTATATATAAATATTAAATATATTTTTTCTTAAAATCATGCATCCATGTGTGTGTATTTATAAATACATAATTATCACACACAGTACACCAACATATATTATGTAAACAAAAACTTTTATTCTGCAAACGATTAGTCGTGATTAATCGTTATGCAGCCCTAGTATTAATGCAGTAATAACATCAGTAAATGGCTAAGCTAATATGAACTAACAGAAATATCGTTTTTCAACATTTATTATATGTTAATGTCTGTAAATGCCAACGCAATTGTTCATTTTAGTTCACTGTGGAATAACTTAAGTTAACAAATATACTGGGCATTAAACAACGTAAACAAATAGACCTAGGTTTTGCTAAAATAAACATGAACTAAGATTAATAAATGCTTTAGAAGTATTGTTCACTGCGAGTTCCTGTCAGCTAATGCCAATACAACCGTATTGTAATGCGTTACCAATTCATGATTGCTATAGATTTTATATCTTGAATTGAAACACATTTTCTTCCACTGAATCAAATGAATGTAGATGTTCTCTGTGAAGTAATTTTCACATGAAAAATAGAATGCCATGCAGCATGCTTGTTTATAGGAAATGTATGTTGTAAATTAAAGTTAAGTCACCCGTCCAGTGAGTGTAAACGCTGGCCGATTGTGAGAGAAGTTCACAGCAGTACCATTCGGACGGATGAGGGGTGTGAGAGAAACATTCTGGCAGAAACCTCAGATAAAGTCTAAATGTGTGAGGGCACAGTACACCGATGTAAGCCAGAGGAAAGGCCCACCCCCCTCCTCAGGACAGGAATGCACATTCTTCTCACATTACTTTCATCTTATCTGAGGGAGGCTACTCTCTGAGAGTACAATACGTGCTTGTGCTCATGTTTGAAACATCTTCAGCTGACAAAGCAACTTGGGCTGCGTTTCATGACACATCCTTGGAAAAAAAATGCATGTTTTGCAAAAAAAATTTGACAAAAATAGGAATGACTAAAGGCATTACGTAAAACGTATGTTTCAACCCCTGCAAACAGCAGCACTTTCCCTGTTAACCACAGGAAACGTTCACCTCACTTGCAAAAGCAACACTCTGCAATCTTGTCAACAGCGCCTTGACTCGTCGTGTTTCACAACAGAGCGAGTAGATCCTGCGCTGCGACAGCCGGCGATCAAATTCCAGGCAAACCGTGATGCAGCAAAGTGAACAGATTCCATGACAGCGAGGTGCCTTCAGCAAGACCTCTTGACTCAGCAGCGATCGAGCCAAGGTCTGACACCGAGCCAATTCGAAAAACACAGGCGCGTGTTAGAAAAGCTCTTGGCTGAAGAGGGGACCCTCATTTCCCTGCATCCGTATCCCAGGAAATCAGAACCAAAGCTAGTATTTTTTACGGTGATGTAAGCTGAACCTTGCCACAGGATGTTACATGTGCAGGTTGTTGAGGAGATACTGTATCGCACTGTGTCAAGAGTTACAGATTCGCACGGCTGTCCTTGAGTATGACTGCGACAATCTACAGCTGCTGTGTCTGGAGACATCTGCATTAAAGGCACAGTTCACGCAAAAAATTAAGTTCTTTCATTATTTACTTACCCTCATACAAAACTTCTAAGACTTTCTTTCTTCTGCAGAACACAAAAGAAGATCATTTAGAAGAACGTTGGTAACCAAAAAACATTGACTTCCATTGTATGAACAAATCCACTGAGACATTTCTCAAAATATCTTCTTTTGTGTTCCACAGAAGAAAGAGTCATATACAGGTTCTGAAACACATGAGGGTGAATACATGAAGGTTTTTATTTTGGGTGCTTTGTGCACACTTTAAGATGGGACAAACAGCCCTTACCAGTCGTGATGTCAAGAGCTCAACGTGAAGCATCGCTGTTGTTTTGGTAACGTTAATACGTTTCACACACCACGTCAGCTATGAAGAGCTTCACAGGAATTTCACAATTTCTTAACAGCGCGCGACTGGCTCATTTTTTTCTGTTACGACACAATCAGTCCATGGGCGAGTCTGTCTGACTGGCAGGTCTCAACACAGTATTAAAGTCAAGAGTTCTCATTAACACCAGAACCGTCATTGTGTTCTCTGGGAAATTAGGGTGTGAGTGAAAATGTCCTGCATAATTCCAAAAGATACAAATGTCTCGATTAACATAAGCATTAATCAGGCTTGAGACTTAATTTTGATTTGCATAATTCTGCATGTTGATAAGGAGTCATGTGTTGGGGTGATGGTTCATTTTACTTACATCATCCGTTCTTTTAACTAGACCTTAGTAATAGTAAAGAGAATAGTAAAAGCAGCTAGTAACTGGGAAAAACATGACAACAAGGTTTTTAAAACAACAATAGGAACTCCATCCACTTTTTTCCACAAACATCTGAATAAGATTTTTATTTTAAAATGAATACAATTATTTTTACTTTGAATGTTTTGTTGTTAAATTACACAAATAAAGCCATCTTGTAACGGCTTTAATTCAGTTACTCAGAATGTTATGCTTAAACATCAAAATAAACTCCGCCTATGGTCATATTAAGTAAGAAACCTAGCAAATTACATTATGGTTGGGCTCTCTGGGATGTTTTTGGCTGAGCACAGGCCCCAACATAATTTCAAAAGACGGTTTTTGGCTAAATAACATTTCATGAATGAATTGAAAGTGATGTAAGCAGTAGATCAGAGAAAAAGACACACACCACCAGGCCAACGTGCCTGTGCAGAAACAGCGGCAATACCTCACAGCCGTTCAACCTGTGCCGTGACCCCTCGCTACAACACCGACATAAAACAGACAACTTGAAACGGAGTCGACACAGTCGCAATAAATTACACAAATGGAAGATAAAACTGAAGATAGAACTGACCGGCCATACAGAAATGAATCCAATGTGTCCAGATGCTCTTCAAAAGACAGCATCAAATCTTTATAACCGTGTACATGAGTTATGTGTGTAAGCCTACTAAAATGTCTTAAATCAAACAAGCACATTCATAAAAACATGATTCGAACCATATCAACAAAAGCAAGCGTACCGGTCAGGGTACAGCGTTTGGGACATGATAATGATTAACCATCAGGCAGCCTGGTACAGCTGGAACGCGGCCTAGCCGAGTAAACAGATAACGTGAGCCCCTTGATATGTATCTTAGGGAAGTACTATGCCTATAAGGTAATGACTTCATTTCATAAGAAAACCCATCATGCGTGAGCAGTCTCAGCTCGATGACTCATCCTTT
Organism: Triplophysa rosa; assembly: GCF_024868665.1. NCBI lineage: Eukaryota > Metazoa > Chordata > Actinopteri > Cypriniformes > Nemacheilidae > Triplophysa > Triplophysa rosa. The sequence goes on from NC_079899.1 coordinate 3,666,243, forward strand.
GACGTACCTGTTTCCGGATGCCATCGCGGTTCTGAGAAAAGACAAACCCTTATATCAATTCAGGTGAACATGTAGGCTGCAACAAAGGCTATTTGATTTCAACAGAAAGCAAACATTCCTGGCGGCACAAAATCTGGTATATAATAACATAGTACCGATTTAAATAGACTTTTGGTAAGCCATCAAAGTTTTGGCAAGTTAGCATGTTGTTTTGAGAGTGCTTAGTTTCCATATTCAAAGCTGATATATCTTCGAAGCCGACAAGACGTCAGAGTCCAAGACTCGAATAGGGATGTAACAATATGTTTTTTAATCTTTAAGAAGTTTTCTCTTAACATTCCTAATTCCTTTCTAAATTTAAGTTTTGATCAAATTCAGTTTCATTTTTCAGTGACTATTCAACTTTCTTCAGTTTACAAATAAAAAGTTCAGTCAAACCTTGAATGTTGTAAATGCTGTAAAACGTTTAAGCACAACAAATGTAATTGAAGGTTGTTTTTTTTTAAATAAAAAATACAATGTCGTGTATTGTATCGAATCTGGATTTGCATGTATTGTTAAACCCCAAGGCTTTAAGACCACTGTGTGCGACCAACACAAAGGTTGTGGGTTCGATTCCCATGCTAATAAAACTACATTGTAACAGTCTACTTTGGAAACTAGCGTCTGAAAAAGACGTCAATGTAATGTGAAACGTAGATATTATGATAACAGACATAATGACAGCTTGACAAACCGGTATGACAGACATCAGTCTTACTTAATCCAAGACAACCACCGACCTGGTCTTCGACACCAAATTAACATTTTACCCTGTGACACCCACACACAAGGGTTATTTAGGGCCAGTTTAACACAAAAAAAGTGACAATGAACCCAGACCTTGAACGTCAAACTATAGGCATGAAGTTCATGATACAGGTCATAAACCTTCCCCGCCAGCATTAACATGAGCTGTACTGACAGTGTCAAAGAGGTTGTTTAATAGAATAAATGTCAAATTTAGTTTTTTCACCTGCAAGTATGGCAGTGGGTTTGATGAAACATGTCACCAACTAAATAATCACATCCTTAAGTGAAGGTATTTGTTACTTGATGACTCACCCTGACAGGATAGACGCGCAACGTGCAGTGTAAATGTGTTTGAAGTATTTCAGTGGCAGGTGAGCTGCTAACCGGCTAACTGAGCTAGCAACTCCTCAGAAAACATCCCACACACATTAACCGGCTAAATAAAGGCAAAACATCAACACGAAATAAACATTTAAGCTGTTCCTTCCACACAAAACACGACTTTGGGTGATTTTACCTAAGCTTGGGCACGCTAGCTGACTAGCCGGATGCTACGTTATTTGAAGTCAAAGTCAAACAGTCAGTTAGCTCGTTAGCTAGCTAACAACATTATCATTACTAAACGTCGTCGTCGTCGTCATCATCATCACTACGGACATAACCATTATGATGACCATCTCCACGACCATCATCACGGTTTCGGCTCAGATGGAGAGGTAAAGGTGAACCGACTCACCTGTTCAGCAGCGGCTCGGTTGAACTGCTCGTGTAAATCCGTGGATGAGAGTGAGCCTATCGGAGGAATTTAGAAATTCACACGATGAATAAAGTGAAATATTGTATTCCTAAAATCGCGTATGGTTCCGTCCCCTGCCCTCCGGTCTGTATGTGCGGATACCGGGTCGAGCTCACCCTCAGCCCGCCCTGAGCTCAGTTCTGGGCGGCGTCAGTCTGATGAATCATTCACAACATCAGCCTGGGAGGAGTTTACACGACACCACAAAACCAAACTACCCTCACTGTGTCTCCACTGATACTTATTAAATAACACTGGACGGCTGAGCTACCGCTGTAATAACACAAAAATAACTCGATGACTACAGTCTTTCCTCAGCAGATCCTGGTATGATGTTGATCCTGGAATGCGGCTGATCCTGGACTGCGCCTGATCCTGAAATGCAGCTGATCCTGAAATGCAGCTGATCCTGGACTGCGGCTGATCCTGAAATGCAGCTGATCCTGAAATGCAGCTGATCCTGAAATGCAGCTGATCCTGGAATGCGTCTGATCCTGAAATGCAGCTGATCCTGGAATGCGTCTGATCCTGAAATGCAGCTGATCCTGGAATGCGTCTGATCCTGGAATGAGGCTGCTTCTAGAATGCTACTGATCCTGGACATGCGGCTGATCCTGAAATGCTGCTGATCCTGAAATGCGGCTGATCCTGGAATGAGGCTGATCCTGGAATGCGTCTGAAAAATAACTTTTTTAATACTTCACCCAAAAATGAAAAAAAAACGAGTTGTTCCAAATCTGTATAAATTCTTTGTTCTGATGAACACAGAGATATTTGGAAAAATGTTAGTAATTTTCAGTTCCGGGAAATCATTGACTAGCATATAGGAAGAAATAAATGGTACTCAAAGGTGCAAAGGTTTGTTTTCCTAAATTCTTAAATATCACATTATGTGTTCAACAGAACTATGGTATGGCTACTATGGTAGTGGATGATGTCTCATAACTGAAAATTGCTAACATTCTTCCTAAATCTTTCTCTGTGTTCATTGGAACACAGAAATTTATACAGGTTTGAAACAACCTGAGGGTGAGTAAATGACGACAGATTTGTCATTTTTGGATGAACTATCCCTTTAACAAACTTAAAGAGTTAATTTCTTTTTATCACAGTCAACATTCATTGTCACTGTATATAAAGTAAAAATACTACGACGTTACAAATATTGTGAATCTATTTTGTGACAAAAGACGTAAGGTTGTTTTCATTCTCTCAGGTCAGGCGTTAGGTCAGGTCATGATGTTTCTAAAAACAGTCTGGTCATGACATTTGAAGCTGTTGACGTGACTGAGAGGAAGAGGCACATTGGTGGTGATGGACTGACACCGTGTGGTCACTATGTGAATTGCAGCTACTGAAATTCAGTCGTACAACCCTTGCTATCTGACATGTGCTGTCCTCTCCCTCTATCCTCTAACACAGCAGTGCATTTCCTAAATTCGGGGCCTTTTTTTAAATCTAAAGGAAAATAAAATATTTTGTGACATAAGTTGTGCTATATGGAATCTGTGTAGAATTCATATTTTACTCAACTTTAGTAAAGGAGTATTTCACTGTGGCCACACACAGCTCTGCAGTACTGTAACGAATTGATATTTTTCTGTGAAAGTTTATTAATGCATAAAGAAAACGTGGACAAGATTTTTTGGATTGTTGTCTGTTTTTGACAATAGTCTTTATTTATCTAGCACATGTTGAAAATGAAAAACCGTTGGCTTCAAGTGAATACAAAGATCCAAACAGCAAACAAATAAGACAGAAGAAAACAGTCTTTGGGCTTGACATGTTAGCAAATGCCTGTTTGTTGTGTCGATGTACAGTACCATGCAGAAAAAAGCTCTTTACAAGCGTTTTGCACCCATGTACTCATCTCATTGTGTTTCCCTGCAATTTAAGCCTTCAGCAGACATTTTTGGCCCACCAAGGAGGCAGAAACCCCCTGTAAGCCAGCTCGCTACAGCTAATCTTTGACTTTTGTTTATTATAAACCTCTAAAAGTCTTGCTGGTGCTGAATGTGTTTCCATGGTAGATGCAGTCACAAGGAATTGCACTTTATCCCACTGTAATACTGAACGAATCAAGCAGAAACCCTTCCACAGTGATGAAGACACAATTCCGACCCCATGAGAAGAGATATTAAAGCCTGTGCTGCAGACGCCGCAGTGTTGGTGGGAATGAGGAAATATACAGCTCGCGGGTCTGAGGCATTTATATACATCTATTCTCTCGCTTTTGATAACTTAACACAACGTTCAGGAAAAAAAACAAGGTGTCACAAAGCACTCCTGTAAACTGACAAAACCAGCGTCTTGTGAACTCCACAGCCATGTCTGGAAAATGGAAAACTGGGAATGTCGCCTCTTGGTATTCGATTTGTTGATTTCTCCGGCTATTCCATGATGAAACTGGATCTGGACAAGGCTGTGATGGATTCTTCTGAAAGCGGCACCTTTAACTAAAACAGCGCAAACGTTTTCCTCCGGGTCATACAGCCCCTCGAGTTCAGCAACCTTATGTGACTCCTCCCCTTTCCCCTCCTTCCGCATGCGCTTTTCATGGGAGTCAGGTGATCAGCTGCGGCTCCCAGGATTGGCTGGACATTTGCGGGCGGCACTGTGCTATGACCGGTGGGCCCGAGGGGGGCTGGCTATCCAGACACAAGCCGCTGATCATATGCTGCAATGCTGGACCCCTGGGCCTCCATTTCTACAGGGTGGGGGGGAAATCAAGATTACGTTTCATCTTGAAAACATGTGCAGTCATAGATAAATGCAATAGAGGCTGTAACAGTGTTTACTACGGTAAATGATACAAAACAATGGAAAGTGGCAAAAGACATCATCATTTAAAAGATTATTATATACAGTTTATGAGCCGAACTGCACAGGATTTATGGGTGCTAAGAGACCGAACTGATGTTCGGTCATTATGTGGTCAGGATTGTTGTATAGACCAGTGGTTCCCGGCCCCCCCACCCAGAAGGTTTTTGATGTTTCCTTATATAGAACACCTTATTCCAATCATCAGGTTAGTGTGTTAATTAAGGAGATTAATTAACATACTAACCAACATTCGGAGAGGTCTGATGAGTAGAATCAGGGGCCAGTTGCATAAACATAGCCGCTAAGTTAAGACTGTGGCTTAACAACGAGTCTCACTGACTAGCAGTTAGTCAGGACTAATCAGTCTTACTTTTCAGATTTCAATTAGCCCAATCTACCTTTTTATGTAAACTGACTTAAAGAAGTTATGTCCATTCTTGAAGAAAAAAGTCTAAGCAGTTTATGCAACCGGGTGTTCTACTGTAAATAGGGAGGGAGACATCTAAAACATTCTGGGAGGGGGCCCGAGGACCAGGGTTGGGAACCACCGGTATAGACCACTTTGGAAAACGTAAACAATGTAGAAGAACTTTCGGTTTCAGGTTTTAACACTATTAAAACAAACGTTTGAACAGAACACAACCAACAAAACATGTCTAACCTAATCAAAATGTTAAATGAATATCTGTAAGATTTCATTATGTAAGATAAAACGGACAAAAAGGGGCGGGGGGGTGCTTCTGGACCAGTGTTTACATCTTGCAATGTGGTCTGGATTACTAAACAGACTATGATCCACAAATAAACGTAGAGAGCCTCACATTTTATGATTTCACAAATACACAGAAAGCAATCCACAAATATATATGAAGTTAGAAGTTGACAAATTATTGGTAATAATTGATTTTGATGGTTTTTAATCAGAATTATTCGCTCAAAAATGAGTAAATTGGGTGAAGAGGTTGTATATACTGTATAGTTTCCCTAATCATCATAGTTTATAATGCCAGATAAAAACCGCTCTGATTGATTGATTAAATAATTAATCAGATAATATAATACAGTGTCTGCTTGAAAGCAACCTTACTGAGCCAAAGCAGCAATGTTCTGGCATCTCACATTGTGTGACTGCCGCAGAGTGAGGTCAGTGGGTTTAATCTCGCCAAACTTGACATATGCTGTATTATCCCCCCCCTCTCTCTCTCTCTCTCTCTCTCTCTCTCTCTGTGTGTGTGTGAGTGGTGAGAGAGGCAGTGCGGAAAGACTCCCATAGTCTCTCTCCTGCTGACTGAGCCAAGAACAGCATTACCTGCTGTATACAGTATAATACAGTATGTTTCATGAACAATAATTGCTAACAAAATGCAATGCATGTTAACCCTTCTCCTAACGCTCTGAGAGGGATGTGTCTCAGGAATTAGTATGTAAATCTTCTCTGTGTGTGTACTGACATTACGTGGCAGCACGAACAGACAGAGCATGAATAAGTGGACAGGATCATAAGAATAAGAAACCGATAGCCGATAAGAAACAAGAAAAAACAGCCAAATGCCTGTGAGATGAAACGTATGCAGTGCAAAAGTGCAAATAGCTAAAGAAACTCAAGATATTCTTCTGACATTGACATTTAACACAATGTATTGTCATTGGCTGATGAAAACCCAGTTGCCTTTTCGTCTGCCGCGTGTGACACTCACCTGTTTCGACTCTTTGGAGTTGCAGGGGTCCAGTCTGACCTTTGACCCTGCAGTGAAAGCTGTGATGGCCAAACACAGATCATTTTGATGGATCAGCGGTTCAATCAGAGTCCACTTCTGTCAAAACCACAACACACAAATGAGAGTGTAAGTGATGCAGGCATGAAGAGCTAAAATATGTACTGTATATATCAAAATACTGTATACAATTTTTATATATTTTTTGGTCACAACATTTCACATACGCACGCGCACAGTTAAAGCGTCACCTGTGAAGCAGGTATGGATGGCACACTCTTACACTCAGCTAAACCCAGACTGTCTGTGCCGTGACTCTCCAGACACAAGCTGTTCTGTTTCAGGAGACTGTATGGAGCTTCCTGCTCTGGAATTCTTACAAACACATAAACACAACATACAGTATAAAGACTAAACACAGAGTGTTATATAACGTTTGTCTGGATTTGTGTGGCAGCCAATCAGATCACAGACACAGGGCAGTGGGCGTGACTTACTTGAGCTCAGGGTAGACGTTCTCAAGATACCAGCGAAATGAATTACAGTTCAACTTCCGTCTTAGTGTGAGACGATCTGCAATACTGCAAAGAGAAGAATGGATTAAAGAATTGAATCTTATATTATCGCTGCAAGGAAAACAGCAGCTTAGACATTCCTTTACATTTACTCTCATTAACAGAATTTTTTTTTTTAACGAAATATCTTCATAAAAGACGCCTGACCTCCCGAAGGCCTTGCCCTGTGCCGAAGGTCTGGCAGAATAGTAATACTGCTTATAATCGTCCATCCAGACCTCAGCGGCTCGCCGTGTGTTCCTGAAACACACACAGAGAACCCGTAAGTGACCTCTGACACCATGGCAGAACACGTGCGGATCGAAAGTTAAATCAAGGTCAAATTACTTGATGTAGGTGAGCGCATTGCCCTCTGGGAAGTCATAGGGGTGACGTTTCCTAAAGACGTGTCCGACGCGACTGCAGGGCAGAATCTCCAGACTGCCGCCACACATCCACACTCTGAACGACAGCTCTACAGCATCAAACAAAGAAAGGCGAGATTACACAACACGAGGAAAGAGCGATGAGAACACAATAACAGAGGCAAGAATCTGTTTTTTCCAGCAGGGGGCTCCAAACATGACCCCAAATCCCCCCCCCACACACAGAATCTGATCATAATTATCTTGATCCCACCCTGGGCATTCAGTCAAGTCTCTGTGACTTGTCTTTCGAAAAGCTCTTCCCTGGACGTTTATTTCATGTGCCGTCACTTTTATGAAAGCAACGGTTAATCACATCTGACAGCTGGAGCAAAACCAGCAGCTTTATCTTTCACAAAACACACGATTCAAAGAGTTCAACCGAGGTCAACACAAACATTCTCCCTCATAGAGACATTATTTACTACATCAAGCCTCACTCTCAGGATTAGTGGTTTGTAAATCTTGGTGATTGTGTTCTTTTGTCCTGGCCCGGTACACCAACAACCTAATAACCCCTCAGCAATGCCCTAGCATCCACCTGAGAAACATTAGCAAATCCATAGCAACCTCCTGGCAACCACCTAGTACAGTACAGAGGGTAAGGACATATATGTGAGAGTTCAACAACGGACTTACCAAAATTCTCACCACCCCATATGTCCATGTGAGTGTCATACTGGCCCAGGTGGTTGAACCAGCCTTTATCCATTACAAAGATTCCTCCAGCAATGACTGGAGTCCTACAAGAATATGACAGCTGTTATTAGACAGATATTTCCCAGTTTCATCTGTACACTATACACACTTTTCATAATATATATTGTATTTAGAAGAGAGCGAGACCTTATTGGTTGAGTGGGGTCATTTCTTGCCATTTTCTGTTCTATAGGAATTTGCTCCCACTTGAAATGTAAACTCCAGTCAAATCCTGCAGCAGAAGAGAGAATCACAGACAGAACCGTCAGAAAAACTGAAACGATCAGATGTCACTCTTTCAAAGCTCAAGAGACCTCAGTTATGTTTCATTTAAGGATCAATTTAGCCTTGCTCCTAATATTCTTCAGGAGAAAAAAAGGGTTTGGCAGACGCTTTTATCCAAAGTAATTTACATAAAGGTATGTATTTCATCAGTATGTACTGTATGGGCACTGAACCCTTTATGCTCTATCGAATGAGAAACAGGAAGGAAGATGATTTGATCTTGGAAGATCTTGATGAGAAACACTAAACATTAAAATTACGGTCTTTTGACTTTGATATCACTTTCACATATCTTGGCAAATCCGAGAACAGTTTAAGACACTGTTAACTTCTGTATGTCTTCTGATACATCTTTTCTGATACAAAAGAGTATTGAGATTACACTGATATTAATAAAACTACACTAATATTATACTAAGATTACACTGAGATTACAGTAATGGTACACTGACATTACACTAAAAATACACAGAAATTTCTCAGATAATTTAAAGTACACTAAAATTACACTAGGATTATAGTGATAATATACTGATATTACACTGGTATTACTAAAAATATACTAAGAGTATACTGAGATTATGCACAGATTACACTGACATTACATTCATATTACTAAAATTACTGAAATTATTACTAAAATTGACTGAAATTACATTGAGATTACTCTCATAGTACTGGAATTACACTGGGATTATTGAGATTATACTCATAGTACTAAAATCACACTAATATAACACTGAGATTACACTCGTAGTACTGAGATTATACTCATAGTATTGAGATTACCCTGGGATTATTAAAATTACATTGATATTATGCTCATATTAATGATATTACACGGTGATTATTGAGATTACACTCATAGTACTGAGATTACACTCATAGTATTGACATTACACTGATATTACACTCACAGTACTGAGATTACACTGAGATGAAACTCACAGTACTGATATTACACTCATTTTACTGAGATTACACAGTACTGAGATTACACTGATATTACACTCACAGTACTGAGATTACACTCATTTTACTGAGATTACACAGTACTGAGATTACACTGATATTACACTCACAGTACTGAGATTACACTCATTTTACTGAGATTACACTCATATTACTGAGATTACACTGAGATTACACAGTACTGAGATTACACTCATATTACTAAAATTACACTGAGATTACACAGTACTGATATTACACTGAGATTACACTCACAGTACTGAGATTACACTCATATTACTGAGATTACACTCATATTACTGAGATTACACTGGCTGGAATGACTGAAATTATAATGAATTTACACAGATTGCATTGAGATTATACTGGAATTACTCAAATTCCAATGATATTACTGAGATTACACCAGAATTCCAATGATATTACTAATATGACTTTAAGGAGAAATATCTAAGGAACAGAAAACTTAAGAAAAAGTTTTTTGATCTCCAAATAATTGAGACATTTAGGACATTAAACCCTTAACCCCGTGTTGATCCATGGGTTACACACACACACACCGAGATCTTCATATGTGGAGCTCTCTCACCTCCCCTCAGGTCTGCAGAGGCGGCCAGATAGGCAAAGTTATCCAGACTGATGACATCAATGATAGGACTGACGACACGAGTGTGATCCTACAGCACAACACAAACCACAAGACATTATACGTCATTAAACCTTTAAATAACTACCACGTTATTATTACTGTGAGCATCTATGTGGAAAATGTCCCCGAATAACCTGATAACCAACACAACACTTAAACACGAAATCTCACGTCAACGCGACTCTTGGTGAATATACACTGCATACAGAAAACTATTTATGAGCATGTAAGCAAGTGTGTCCCATAAAAAAAAACTTGTGCTGGGGAAGTTCATATTACAACCGTATAAGAAAACGAGTGGTTTCAATTAGACTTGGCACAATCTGTGAAGATTCTGGACTCTGGGGAGATTCAGTATGGGTGGGGGAAACCCAGACCGCCATCTGCAGCACATCCCATACACCGCAGTTTCCTACATTACAGCGGTTAATGAGGGTCTGTCACAAGACCACGATTCCCACCCTTACAAAACAACTGTGTGCTAGTACAACGGTACAGTGATGCTGTCAGATGGAAAAACTTTGATATATTTTAAATCCATCCATCCTCCACTTTTCCTGTGAAATATTTATGTACATGGTACTCTAAATTATTCAAAGGGTATTATGTTATTACTGTGTAAAAAACACGGTGCTATGTCCAAACTTGATCTCACAAACAAATATCTAGGTCATTTCACCATCCCCTACATCTTGGTTACTTTTAACAAGAAAATGTTAAGTCTTTTACAACATAAATGTTTTACCATTAAATGTTAGGGTTATTAATGTTACATTTATGGTTCTTCATTGGCTGATATGTGACGTGACATTGAAGCTCACATATTATTAATGACTGGAACAGAGACATGCGTCAGAACAGCACACAGATGTCTGGCTGTTTAAAAACATCTAAGTAAATAAAACTAAAATAAACGTTGTCACACTTTCTGTGAAAATTTGACAGGGTGGGTATACTTTTACGAATCCTTTGGTGTATGAGCAAACACCTTAAAGTCCACTTAAATTTCCACAGTTTTTTCCACTCGGCAAAACAATTAAGTTCTTTAGATGTAGAAGTCTCTTGTGACAACCTGCCCCAATGGCATTTTTACACTACATGGGGTCAGTTGTTACAACAGAACCTGCTTAACCCGAACCCTGCTTTTCAAGAAAACAATTACAAAACAGCAAAACGTAAAAGTTGTCAAGCTCATTGTTTTGGCTAATAAATATTATAATTATATTATCAAAAATAGAACAATAACGAAAGACATTAAAACGCACCTGACAATGATCATGCTAATGAGACAACTTGCCCCAACTTGACATCTACTAAAAAACACGGTTGCCTCTTGTTTAAAAACAAGATATAAAAGTATAAAAGACACTACTAGAAAAAACAGACTGTTTTTACTCAAAACCTTGCGGTCACTGACATATAGCCTTTGTGACAACTAGCCCCAGTCGCCCTACAGTATATAAACAGCAGGAGGTTTTAAATGACCTAGGGTCAGGACGTTGCTATGTGGTTGCTAGGGTGTTCCAACAGCATGTAACGTAATATGAAATACATTTCAACGCACATAAAATTAGTACAATATTTTATAATGGCAAAAGCAACTCTAAAAACTAGTAAAAATTTCGCCATCCATTTTGGTTTGGAGGTGTGTTTTCCAACGCGCATATTCCCAATAAAACGGATCTATTTTACCCGTGTTTATTTCTCCGTTTGAACGTGTGTGGTACGAAAACCATATGCTCACCTCAAAAATACAATAGCGCCCCCTACAGCTCAGGCATTTATACAAATGAAATTAAACCATATTAATGACTCCTACATATTTAATGACACTAAAATCATTCTAACATCATATTTGTGTCCTGTGCCTACACTCTTAAACCAGCATGTGTGCGAACGTTTGTTAGTATTTTTGTGGAGGAAAAAGCAGAGGAGATGAGGAGGATGAAGATAATCTCTTGATGATTTAGGAAGAGCGAGAGAGACACGGTGCAGCTGTGAGAAGACAAACTGCCTTTGTGTCTCTCAGATTCTGGGAAAATATCCCTCAGGCTGGATTCAGATCATTCGTGACTCATTAATAACTCGTCGGACGGCGAGAGAGAAGAACCAGCGAGCGCTGTGATGCGTGTTGCGCAGATGACGCACCTCTTTAACTCTCTGGATCATGGGCTGGAGCCAGTCTGTGTTCACCTCACAGTGACTGTCCAGGAACGTCAGGATGGAGGCTGAGGCCGCCGACGCTCCTCTCACACGAGACCTGATGAGACCTGCAGAACACGCAGACAAAACCACATTAAATAAGGCATAATGTACAGACAGAGTTTATTTCACGCCGTTTCCCATTTCGAGACAGTCTGTACTGCTGTTATTCATTTCACCATCAGAACTACATTACGCGCCTCATTTATTTGCTAGTTTTGGGGCGATCTGTTCCTTTAAGTGCTGCACAAGAGAACAGCTGTTCTGTGGCTCTTGCGGTCTGAGAGATGCTGTAAGTTGTATGTTGTTATGAACCGCATCAGTGTGATTGCTGAACGTATCTAATCTGATGAGAGTAACTCTCATTTCACACACGTACCTTCTCTGCGTTCGTTGCGCAGACAGCGCACCTTCGGGATCTGAGAGAGCAGCCGGCAGTCTTCAGCTGCAGACAGAGAGAGAGAGAGAGAGAGGCATTAAAATACATGAGAGAGGGAGAGTGACAGATGGTAATGGGGATCACAGCTTACTGTAAGAACAGAAGTCAAGACCATAATGATCGCACCGCATGTGTCTAAGAGAAATGTGAATGTTGTTATGAAAAAGGATATGAGATGTGTAAAGATTATATTCATGTGTTACATTCAAGATTCGTAAAACAATCTCGGGTGAAATGTTAAACAAAATTTTACATTACCCCAGATTTACAGGCTTAAATATAAGCATTATATTGGAATTATTTACATTTGATTCTATTTTTGCTCTTCATTGTTACAAACGCAATGTTATACAAATTTTCAATAGTGATGTCAATAAATCTGTCATTTTAATTTTCTGTTTCATTTTTTGATACTATCGTAATCGCCAATCCAATATTGTGTATTATATCAAATTGTGTATTCGGTACCCCCCTGATTTCATATATAAGAATCAGAATCAGAATCAGAATCAGAAGAGCTTTATTGCCAAGTGTGCTTGCACACACAAGGAATTTTCTTTGGTGTTGGAAGCTTCTAGTACAGACATTCAACACAATGACAATACAATGTAATACGATTTACAGTCTAAAAGATTCTAAATTGTGCATATATAAAATAAAGACTATTTTACAGAAAATGGGGGATAATAACATATAGAGACATTGTACAGGGTAGTATATAGTAGAATATACATATTAACAGATTGTATGTACACTTGTGCAAATGGATAATTTAGTAAGTGGAGGTAGTGTTATATACATGTATACATAAGATGTAGATATAATAAGGCACTATAGTGCACACTATAGGAGTAGTGGAAGTGGAATATTGCTCTTAAGGAGCAGTTATCTGTTTAGGAGGGAGATTGCCTGGGGGAAGAAGCTGCTTCTGTGTCTGGAAGTCCTGGTGTTTGGTGCTCTAAAGCGCCGGCCAGAGGGCAGCAGATCAAAGAGTTTGTGTGCTGGGTGTGTGGAGTCAATGATGATTTTTCTTGCCCTGTTTTTCACTCTGGAATCGTACAGGTCCTGAAGTGTGGGCAGAGGAGCACCAATAATTTTCTCAGCACTACGAACTGTCCGTTGTAGTCTTCGTAGGTCTGATTTGGTGGCCGAGCCATACCAAACAGTAATTGAAGTGCACAGAACAGATTCGATGACCACTGAGTAGAACTGGGTCAGTAGCTCCTGTGGTAGGTTGAACTTCCTCAATTGACGGAGGAAGTATAACCTCTGCTGGGCCTTCTTTACAATGGAGTCTATGTGGGACTCCCACTTCAGGTCCTGAGAGATGGTGGAGCCCAGGAACCTGAATGACTCCACAGTATCCACAGTGCTGTCCAGGATGGTGAGGGGAGGAAGTGATGGAGGGTTCCTTCTGAAATCCACTATCATCTCCACTGTCTTGAATGCATTCAGCTCTAGGTTGTTTTGACTACACCAGGCAGCCAGCTGAGCAACCTCCTTTCTGTAGGCAGATTCATCACCGTCTTGAATAAGGCCAATGACTGTGGTGTCATCTGCAAACTTCAGGAGTTTGACAGAAGGGTCTGTAGAGGTGCATTCGTTTGTGTAGAGTGAATATAGCAGTGGAGAAAGAACACATCCTTGAGGAGCTCCGGTGCTGATGGTACATGTGCTGGATTTAAATTTTCCCAACCTCACTAGCTGCTGCCTGTTCGACAGGAAGTTAATAATCCACTGACAGGTAGAGGTTGGCACAGAGAGCTGGGTAAGCTTGGGCAGGAGGAGGTCTGGGATTATGGTGTTGAAGGCCGAGCTGAAGTCTACAAACAGGATCCTGACGTAAGTCCCTGGTCTGTCTAGGTGTTGTAGGATGTAATGCAGTCCCATGTTTACTGCATCGTCCACAGACCTGTTTGCTCGGTAAGCAAACTGGAGGGGATCAAGAAGTGGTCTGGTGATGTCCTTCAGGTGGGCCAGTACAAGTCTCTCAAATGACTTCATGACCACAGATGTTAAAGCAACAGGCCTGTAGTCATTAAGTCCAGATATTTTGGGTTTCTTCTGTACAGGGATGATGGTGGAGCGTTTGAAGCATGAAGGGACTTCACACTGCTCCAAAGATCTGTTAAAAATATTAGTGAAGATGGGCGACAGCTGCTCCGCACAGACTTTCAGGCAGGAGGGTGAGACATTGTCTGGGCCTGGTGCTTTTCTGATCTTTTGTTTGCGGAAAAGCTGGCAAACATCCTCTTCGCAGATCTTAAGTGCAGGTTGAATGTCAAGAGGAGGTGTTAATGGTATAGCAGAGATAGGGTCAGGGCGGGTGTGAAGGGTGAGACTCTGCATTTCAAAACGACAATAGAAGTCGTTCAGGTCGTCAGCCAGTCGTTGATTACCCATAGACTGAGGGGATGATGGCTTGTAGTTGGTAATGTCTTTCAGGCCTTTCCACACTGATGCAGGGTCGTTGGCTGAAAACTGGTTCTTCAGCTTTTCAGAGTAGCTTCTCTTAGCTGCTCTTATCTCCTTTGTCAGTGTGTTTTTGGCCTGATTATACAAGACTTTGTCCCCACTTCTGTAAGCATCTTCTTTGGCCTGACGAAGCTGTCTCAGTTTCATTGTAAACCATGGTTTGTCATTGTTGTATGTTAAGCGAGTCCTGGTGGGAATACACATGTCCTCACAGAAGCTGATGTAGGATGTCACTGTGTCAGTTAACTCATCCAGATCAGTGGCTGCAGCTTCAAAGACACTCCAATCCGTGCAGTCGAAACAGGCTTGTAAGGCTAGCTCTGTTTCGCTGCTCCATCTCTTTGCTGTTCTTGCTACAGGCTTGGCAGATTTAAGCTTCTGTCTGTAGGTCGGAAGAAGATGAACCAGGCAATGATCAGAGAGACCCAGAGCTGCTCTGGGAACAGAGTGGTATGCATCCCGTATTGTGGTGTAACAGTGATCCAGAATGTTGCTGTCTCTGGTGGGGCATGTGATATGCTGCCTGTATTTTGGCAGCTCACGGGAGAGGTTTGCTCTGTTAAAGTCCCCAATAATAATAATGAGAGAATCCGGGTGTTGCTGCTCCGTGTCAGTGATGTAATCCGCCAGCTGTTGCAGCGCCGCGCTCGCACAAGCATGTGGAGGTATGTAAACATTCACGAGAATAAACGAGGAAAACTCGCGTGGCGAATAAAAAGGTTTGCAGTTGATAGAGAACGCTTCTAAGTACGAAAAGCACATCTTCTTCAGTGTTGTTATATCTCTGCACCAACCTTCGTTTATATAAAAACATAATCCACCACCACGTGTCTTCCCTGTTGACTCGGCAATGCGATCCGCTCTGAACAGCTGAAAACCCGGCAGATGTAACGCGCTGTCCGGTATGGTGTCATTGAGCCATGTTTCTGTGAAACACAGCGCAGCGGAGTTGGAAAAAAATATATAGTATGCATTCATATTTTAAACAAATATATTTTCGCATTTTTTTGTGTAATACTTATATAGTCCAGTTCACAAATGATGAACAAGTATGATGTAAAAATCACATGCATTTTATCAGGACTGTTCACACTGAACAATTTAAACATCTCTGCCGAAACAAAACAAAAATCCGAAAAACTGCAGCTTCCCCCTTCGTTTGTATATGCTTATTGGGAAGTCGTGCCTTTGTCAATAGGGCGCACCGCTGGCACAAGCTGCTCAATGCAGTGGCACAAAAACATTTCATTTTTTACTTAAGTTTGAATTACTTGAAAAGTAAAGAGTTTATAAGACATGCCTAGCAACACAGAAAAAACTGGAATTATTGTTCATTACTACAGATGACGCAGGCGTAAGTTCCGGTGACGAATGCTGCATTTTTCGTTTTGTTCCAATAGGATTGCGTTTACTCTGGCAGGAGCTTTCGTCACCGTCATTTGCCGGAAAAACAAGCCTCTCGTTCATGCGCATTCGAGAGATGAGGTAAGCTAGACATCAATGTTAATAGCGCTGTCAATATGGATATTTCTCTTAAACAAACACATCGATTCGCTTCAGAAGACCTTTGTTAAGACCACAGAGCCGTGTCGAGCAGTTCTTTGATCTATGGATGCACTTTTTGGAGCTTCAAAAAGTCAACACCCCTTCACTCCCATTCTACCGCTTAGAAGTAAAATGATACGTGGTATTATAACTCCGACCGCATTGTTCCTCAAGACGAAACCCATATTCGGTCAGGATGCCTTGAGGGTGACTAAAACATGGGGAAATTTTGATTTGATGGTGAAATATCCCTTTAATGCCCAGTGGCCCCCCCCAAAAAAAGTCACTGGCCCCCCCAACCAGAATGAGATTTTTAAATATTTTTATTTTTGAATAATAGTAGTAATATTTATTAATCATAATACTAGTAAAAACTTTACATGTTCCCAGTAGTATTAATGGCAATGTCAAAACTCTTAACAATTAGAATTAGGCATAATACATTTTTTGAAATGTGCCACCCTAAGATTTGTACTGGCCCCTTTGTGCCACCCCATAAAAAAAATCCCCCGGGGGCGCCACTGTTAATGCCATGAAATCACATTTCCCAGTCAATCCAAAAATCCAAAATCTACTTTCAGTCCATTATAACAACTATTAATAACTAATCGTTTTTTTGTAAAGAGTAAAGCAAAGCATTTGATGTGTCCAAACACTGAGGTCTCCAGAGCTTTTTGTCACATGGTGCTGCTGATAAAAGCAGAGCTAAGGGTCTTGCTTAAGACCAGCGTTAACAGGATTTAAAGGACACCAAAGTTCATTTGCCTGCAGACCTCGCTGCGCAGCCGTATACTTTCAAACACAGATGGCGCAGGCAGAAAGAAAACACTGCAGCTACAGTATACAGCCTGGCACAGATTCAGACTAATGAAGTGAACCCCGTCCCAACAGCTGCGGGACGCCACATCTCCGGCTAATGTGATAGTGGTACAGTAATTAAAATAAAAAACAGAGAATAGACATTCAGGAATACACCCCATAAGCTGATCAAGAAGGTTTGTTTTCACATGAATTTTATGACTAAATACAAAAGTTTCCATTATAAAAGTCATGGACATGCAGTATTTAGATTTTTCAATCTTGTATACATTAGCAGGAATTTGAGTTCAGAAACACACAACACTTTAGACTGGGACCAGATATCTTACTTTCATAAATCACGCTCCAAACTTCAGCCAACTAGCATGTCTGTGTGTGTACGTGTGCATACGTGTGTGTGTGTGCCAATGAGAATGTACGGCACATGGACTCGGTAAAGTGGAAAATCACCGTTTCCAGTTCTGTCTCCATTAGAAGCATTAATCACTACGAGAGTGATTGTGCCATGTGTTTTCTTCACCATGACAACAGTCTGACTCAAACAGACACATAAAACAACATTTAGGAACACTTGAGAACCTGAAATCCCGCGACCGGGATACAATCTACAGTATTTAAGTCATTACGTCTATCATTAAACATGGGCACCCAACATGTGTATGTGTGTGCGAAATGAAGGTGTACTTACGGCCAGAGCTAAAGTCATCCACCAGAATGATCTCCTGAATCAGATGAGCTGGGCTTCTCGTCAACACACTAAAACAAAAGTCAGATAAAGGAAAAATGCTCTTTAAAATGCTGGTTTATTAATAATAGCTCGATTGAAGAAATCATGATGTGTTGACTGTAGCGCTGAAGGCTGTAAAGCTCATGTTGACCTGAGGGCTTAAACAGGTGCCAAGTATTAAACTTCATCCAATTAACTGTTACCTTTATTAGGGAGCGTATCCTAAGACATGTCGGTAACAATCAGTGGAAACATCATCCTTAGAATTTGTCACTATAAAGGAGTAGTTCACCCCAAAATGAAAATTCTCTCACCATCACACTTTCACAGATGTGTATGACTTCCTTTCTTCAGTTACTTTTATATTACAATGCTGTCATGTCACATCCGGGACTCATTATGGGCGAAGCTCCAAAAAGCACAAACATGCTTCGTTAAAGTAATCTGTAGAACATCAGTGGGTGAATATGTCTTCTGAAGCCAAACAATACGTTGTGAGAGAAAATGATTCATATTTTGAGCTTTTATCTAAAATGGTATAGTAACTTTAAATCTCATTGTGTGCTTTACTGTTTGATGATTGTCATTTAGCAGACGCTTTTATCCAAAGCGACTTACAGAGAGTTCAGGGAGCAATAAAGCGATATGTCATACAGGAGCAATAACACAATAGGTGCTAATACCAAGTTACTAGTTTCCACAAAAGCCAGAACAATACCCGTTGAGAGAAAGAGAGAGGGTTTTTTTTGTCAACAAATATTGTATAGTTATTTTTTGGTGGACTATTACGTTAAACAAAAATCAAAACACGGAGAAGATAAGAAAGGGTAATATTTAAATGAGACTGAAAATTTTGATTATTAAATATTACATTCTATGCATTGTAATAGGTGACAAATAACCTGCAAATCTGACACTAATATGCCAAAAAATACTATACATTTTTTATGAAAATAATGCAAATGCAGATTCATTGGCTGCTGGTAACATATATTTTGATGGAGTAATTTTACCCACCGTTGCCAGGTGTTGGAAAAAGTAGATTTTTGACCCTGGTTGGTTTGTCCAACCATGTGTTATGTACGTACAGTATATGTTTTATAATAATGTGTTTGTTTATTACCTTTTAATAGTACGCAGCAGGGTGGAGCGTGCCTCGTTGTGAAACGTGATGATGATGCTGGTGGGCGGCAAGTCAGGGTCAAAGAGCACGGACGCACATCTGTTAAGACAGCAAACGAGACATTGACGTTTCATCGTCGCGGATGTGCAGACGATGTCAGGACAATATGAAATATAATGGACAAAAACAATATGTAAAAAAAAATACAATTCCCTCATTATTTAGCTCCAAAAAGCACATTTCAAATATGATATATACTGTACGTATTGCAAATATATTAAAATATGCAATGAGACATTCAAATGAGATTTGAAGTTATCAGTGTCACCATAATTTAACTATTTGATCTATTTGTTGTGGTTTTGCCTTTCAAAAGTATCATTTCACTTTAGTATACATTTAATAACCCTCTGGAGTCATTTGGTTTACTTTAATGATGGATGGATGGGATTTTTGGAGCTTTAAGTTCAGTCCTGTTAAAAAAAGAATTTTCATTTTGGCCAGAACTACTCCTTTAAATATACTTTAGCTCACCACATAAACACGGGTCCTTAATCAAAACCAGATGGATTTAGCTGGACAGATTTTTGCTGATTTTTGTTGAAATTCTACAAAATGCATTTATATACATAAACGTGCGTTAACTGGAGCAGAAGGGCAAATTTAGTCAAAAACTGTAATAAAAGAACATTCAGCCTGTGGGGAAAGTGTAGACCTATATGAAAAATGAGTTTTGTAGAAACTGTGTGTGGAGCTGCCCATGACGCAATGCTCATTTCATCCCGGTCCAAATGAAAATGGCTGTTTTCTCCATACTCATAAATTAGACTGGTTTCAAAAAGCGCTGATGAGGTCATGTATGTGTGTTGTACCTATAATGTCGCGTATCTCTGATGGCGCGCTCGCTGCCCAGCCGGTCGCTCTCTTGCAGGTTAAACGCATGTTCTCTGTATGGATCTTGACCAGCTTTCAGCTGCTTACTGGCTAGAAAAGCCTTTTCATCAAACAAGCCCAAAAGCTGACCCGCTTGCTCGCCGTTCGGTGCATGGGTCACCTGACATAGAGAGAGAGACTGAATTACACATTCTGAATGACCCGCTCATGTGTTGGGAAAGCCATTGGTTTCCATAAGTAGCTGCATAAGAGAAACACAGAGGGCACCGGGGCAAGCTGTTACATTACTCAAGTGGATACTTCGTAGGGTGGCGTTACATATAAGTGTTGTCTGCAAGCAAAGTATTGAGAACGTCCACAAAATTTCATGAGAAATAAAAGATGCATTTAGTTGTCACATCCCTTACAAAAAAATATACTTCATGTCAATTTCATTAAGTATACTTTATTCAAATGTGTGTATATTTTAAGTACACTATATGTATTAAGTACACTAATATCAATGTACTAGTAGTATACATGTAAGTGTACGTTTACACTTATAGCATATATATATCATTTTTTGATCACAGGGATTCAGAAAACAAAATGATCATCTGAACAAATGTTCTGCTATAAAAATGGACTAAAAATGAGTCAAGCAGATGAGATGCATTTGTCTCTGGCTACGACGGGACACGTCTGCAGAAAACACACACAGAGACCACTCTCTCAAAACCAAAATCTTTATCTGTGGTATCGATATAAGAAAATTTAAGACAAAAATTATTTGACTTTCAACTGAACTTTAGAAAATATTTTCATTTCAAATGATATCATAATTATATAATAACTATTTATCATAAATAAATGATCAGAATACTGCATTCGTGACAATAAAGTTTTATTTGTTAACATTAGTAAATGCATTAGCTAACCCAACATGATGTAAAAATGTCAATGAGCAATATAGTTTTAGCATTTATTAATACAAAGACAGTTGTTCATGTTAATTCATTGTGCCTTAATTGTTAACAGATTCAACGTTTTGCGCATGCATTTGTTTTAGTAAATACTTAAATACTGTTACTTAGCTAATGCATTTACTAAACAGTGCAACATTTTAAAACGCACTTCTTCATAATATTTTAAAAATAATTGTGTTGCTTAATGTACTTGTCAAATACTGCCATAGACTCCACAGGTTTGTAAAAAAAAATGCTGTGGTAGAAAATAAAATAGAGCCAAAGACATGTTACATTACAGATTGCAGCGAGTTTCACAGAAGACAGGATATTCTAAAATCAACTTTTCTGCTTCGAGACATTCAGTCCCATCAGCAGAGCATAAACCGACTTAAAGAATGTGAGTGGAGGAGTTAAAGTATGTTTGTGTGTAACTTCACATGGGGATTTTGACAAATAAACACGACTCTGTGACCGCATGCTGACGTCCATCTGAGAATTCATGAAACAAACAGACTCTCGTTTGCAATGGAAGCGAATCTAACCTGTTGTAAAACGTACAAATGTTACATTTCATCAGTCATCTTCAAGAATAAATGAAATTTCTTCATCTTATGTCATAACTTCGAAATCCTATAATAGGGTTGTATGGATTGGATGTAAGATGTAATAAGAGAATAGAACAAACATATAAGCAGCTTCAATTGTTTTAGAAGAGATTCCTGATCCACACATCTGGTTTGTACTGTGTGTGTCCAAGCTCCTTGACTGTTTTAAACATGATAAAACAGCTAAATCTGACTGGGCCTACACCACTATCTGCATGTGTGATGATGTAACCCATAAATGATGCTGGGAACCGGGCAGTGCCAAAAATGAACACTGCGCACTGCAAGAAACACATCTAATACAGTC
This sequence comes from Triplophysa rosa, assembly GCF_024868665.1. NCBI lineage: Eukaryota > Metazoa > Chordata > Actinopteri > Cypriniformes > Nemacheilidae > Triplophysa > Triplophysa rosa. The sequence goes on from NC_079899.1 coordinate 3,688,036, forward strand.
ACCTAAATACATGCACGACAGCATGACATACGTTACTTTTCTCAGCAGAACACCACAGAGACGTTTGTACTGATATTGTAGTATTTGTTTCTCTCCTAAAATGAATATCAGGCGAGGAGAGGGAGGGAAATGCGCCGTTGGCTCACGGAATATAAATAAATGCGTTGTGCAATACGATGCTCCAGAGACTGTCTCAATAAAAGCTCAGCTTAGGTAACTGCTGAAGCATTTTATCTGTACACATTAAGGTTTTACGTTCATGCACTTCTGTCATTAATAGAGTGAATAGATCCACTGCGGAGTGCTTGACCGTTTTACAGACCATATAAAATGTACATTTAGCCATTTACATTCAAAGCAAAGAGTATTAAGCCGGGGGTCAACTAATGGATACTATGAGGACAAATCTGATGTTTACAGTGATAACAATCTGATAAAAAAACCAAGTGTTATTAAAGGGACAGTTTACCCAAAAATAAAACTTCTGCAATCATTTATTCATCCTTGTGTTGTTTAAAACCTGTATATGACTTTTTTCTCTGGAACACAAAAGAAGATATTTTGTGAAATGTGATTTTGTGTCCATACAATGGAAGTCAATGCAGTCCAGTGTTGTTTGGTTACCAACGTTCTTCAAAATATCTTCTTTGGTGTTCTACAGAAGAAAGTCATACCGGTTTTCAATGACATGACGGTGAATAAATGATGAAAGAATGTTCATTTTTGGCTGGAGATTTATTTGTAAATATCAGGAAACTGCAGGCCACATTTTATACATTTGCCCAAACGCAGCCGGATATATGTATATAAAAAAAGGGGGTACAGTGTTAGTCCAAGTAAACACATATATTTATATTTTTGTTTCTCACGAGTCTCTATAGACATCAGTGGCCGTCACGTGTGCCTGTGGCTTGGAGTGATGCTCTGTTGCCATGGAGATACAGGACACAGCACAAGGATACAGAATTCATCTGTATATTCTCTCGCCTGCAACAATGCAAAAGAGCAAGAATAAACTACAACTGAATCTTGCATATTTCCGCATGTGATGAATCCTTACGATGGAAATCCCAACACGCATCACAGATTCTCTGTGGTAGACGGTTGAGGAATCAAAGCGTTTCCCTTCTACCTGCCGAATGTGGCGTCAAACTGTGAGGAGAAACCAAACAACAAACATCTGTCTTCCTGTCCAGCTGCCTCACGTCTCCTCCAAATGTCCCAGAAACCCACAATAAACAATCTGAGCTGTTCAGACTCAGATTTGTTTTACAATTACAGAAACTACAAACCACATGCTGAGAAGAACATGCGCAAGCTGAGAGAAATGTACCTGCTTTTCATCGGCTATGGAATACTTTGACAAGCGTTTTTTTTCTGTATCCAGCATGCAGGTCATGTAAGAATTCTGCACATGAACTGTTCGAGGTTATATCACCCGTTTCAAAAGAAAACCCCTGCAGAAATGTCAGTTCAGCCCACAGGATCGTATCCGATTAATGGAATGCTGTTAGATTAGAATCACATTACAGAAGACCACAATAACACGCTTTATATTCTACCGCTGCGCATTCATGTTTTGCTACCGACAGAAAAAAGCACATGAAAGTCTTTCAAGAAAATCTATTTTTTTCTATTGAAGACCAAAAAAATGATTCTGTGTCGTAGTAGATTTCATGAAATGAATTGAGTAAACTTTACTTAATACAATTGCGTTCTTGTTTTTTTTAAATCAAAATTTAAGTTAAAATGATAGAAAAAATCTTGTAATTCTACATAAATTATTGAGTGAATTCAACTTAATTTGATCATGTTCAACCCACTTAAGCTTGGATAAATGATCTTTACTTCATTATTTTGTGGTGGGACTACATGAATTCTTTACGTTAATTTCCCTAATTGAGCAGTGAATTTAGAGTTCCCAGCATGCTTTGCATGCGACAGCATTAGGAGAGTCATTTTTGTGAAAAAGTGCTATTTTATGTGCTTTACAATAAAATGAAAGACGTTTTTTGTTCAGTTGCCTTTAAGATTTAGAAGAGATTCTGTTTGTATTTTTGAGTTTCGTTTTCACCATCGTTCAGAAGAGCGGTGCTTGTGCTTAGGTCATGGGAGAGCTCATAATGTGTGTGTTTTTTCACTCAGTGAACAGTAATGGTGCTAATGCCAGTACAACTCTCTTGCACATCATATATGTTGAAAACAATAATAAATGAAGTTAAAAAAGATCAAGAAGTTAACTCCAATGCTCAAATTAGTATTTCTTCTTGATTTTCTTAAGTTTATCATGTGACGTGCTTAAATAATTTAGTTAATTTGTACTTGATTTATGCATGGAATATTGCGTAAAAAATATGCTTTAAAGTACTTAAAAATATTTTGTGTAATATTGTTACCATCATTTTTCTAAGTAAATATCAGTGTCATTTTTTACAGTGCATGACAGTTATAACAGGAATTTTATGTTCTGAAAGACGCCGGTCATGTTATGTTGGTTCCAACTAGTGCAGAACAATATTGAGGAAAACATAATATGGAATAAGCAAAATCAATTTAAATTATATATATATATAGTTAAAATATATGTTAAAACTGAATTATAAGATTTTATGTAATAAACATGCATGTTTCATATTATTTCATGGAAAACAGAACAGCCAGTTTGACTATTTTAGTACATCAAAACAAATCTGTTCTTGCAAACTATTGGGATGTATATCACAATATTACGATCATTTCGATATATTGTGCAGGGTTTCTTCAGATATTTTTTTTAAATATTGATTACAGGCCGTTTATTGATAACTTGTGAATAGCTGACATGTTAAGCATTTTCCAGCACCGTATTTTTCTATTTATTAGGCTATGTTAAAACAGCACAGCAGATTAATTCTGGCGACGATGAACAGTAACATCAGCATCTTAACAGCAGCATTCCTTATACATACACACAATTTGGGTTAACTCCTCGCCATTGCTGTATTTGTCATCTATAAACACGAATGTTAAGTTATACACACGAATGACTGAACACACAAACTGCAGGTGGCTTAAGAGAAAGCCTCTTACATGCACCTGACATCACGGGCAGATCAACACGCGCACGCACAAGCGCTGCATTACATGTCATGACATAACGCGCGCACGCACGCACGCACGCACGCACACACACATCAAAACGCGCGCAATGCATGTAACGGTGAGCTCTACAATATGACTTACGATGAGAGGCAGAGTACGCTCCTCCAACCTCCCGGAGGCAGATTTCTTCAGCTGGGAGGATGAGAATGCTTTGCTGTCCTGCCACAGGTAATAAAAGGTGCCCAGGATCCAGGCCACGGTGAGGATGAGGATGGCGTTGGCCCGAACCCTGCGCATCATGTGCAGCTCTGGAGCGCGTCTGGGATCAGTCTTCTGTCGCTGATGCGCGCACTGGTGATGATGGCGATGATGATGGCGAGGATGAAGCCGTGCGCAGTCGACAGCCTCTCCACACTCGAGCCGCTCTCATCGAGCGGATCTCTGTCGGGGGCGCGCAGGTCCTAGCGCCCGCCTATCTCCAGCTGAATCGTCTCACTCATTTGAGAAACAATGGGCTACAGTTTATTTTTACAATTAATACCACATTAAAACTCTTTAACGTTAGAAAGTTATTCCGCTCACTCCTGTGTCTGTTTTGAGTATGTTGGTCACATTACTTGATTCGAGTTTTTCATTGTTTAGTCACTGTTAACATGGTTGTACATGGTGCAGGATATGCAGAGTTTTGATATATTATTTATGAATCATACTTATCTTTAGTAAAATTAGCAATGAAATCACTCATATTGCTTGTAAATCTAAGTGTTCAGCTGGTTTTAGCTGATAAGTGGTCAAAACTCCTCTCAAAGCAGCCTGCTTAACCAGCTAAAACCAGACTGGGACATACGTATATGTATATATGGATTTTAGACTTCAACTGTGGAATCGAAACTGGGAATTGATCAGAATTGTAATCGAAATCGATAAAATTCAAACCATACCCAACCCTAATAATTAGATAAAAGTGTCAAAAGCAATCTTATCTATACTAAATAATACTGTTATACATAGAGTATGTACTGCTTATCGTGGTGATGAGATTTATAGCAGATTATCATCACTAAATGGCTGGTTGTCTGAGTGGTGCCTGCAGAATGATATAGTTTTTATAAATAACTGGAAGAGTTTTGAGGGCAGACCTGACCTGTTGAAACGAGATAGTCTCCATCCCTCCTGGGCTGGGGCTTCCATCCTTTCTAGAAATATGGCAAAAAGTCTTAATAATGCTAACGCTTGACTCACTGGCGCCCATGTCAGGGAGCAGACAGAATGACTTAACCAACTGTCTGCTTGCCGTCTCACGTCGCAAAATACACAAAATGTACAACATGTAATAATCCCTTCTCCCGAACATCATAAAATAGAGACTGTGTCTGTCCCCCGGATTAGCAAACATAAAATAATGCGTAAACCTCTTGAAAGTAATTTAATAAACGTTAAACAAAATAAACATGAACAAAATACAGATAATCAACTGTTACGACTCGGATTGCTAAATATTAAATCTCTCTCTAATAAAGCACTTTATGTTAATGATATGATAACAGATCATAAAATAGACATGCTCTGTTTGACAGAAACATGGCTAAAACCATTTGATGATTATATTACTTTAAATGAATCTGTCCCCCAAGATTATTATTATAAACATGAGCCTCGTCTAAAAGGCAGAGGGGGGGAGGTGTCGCAGCACTTTACAATAACTCTCTTAGCATTTCCCAGAAGTCGAACTCTAAATATAATTCTTTTGAAGTCATGGTTCTTCATGTTTCAACACCTAATACTAAAGATAAAACACTTTTTAAATTGATTCTAGCTATTGTATATAGACCTCCAGGGCACCACACAGATTTTATTAAAGAATTTGGTGGGTTCTTATCAGAACTAGTACTGGCCGCAGATAGACTCCTTGTCGTTGGTGACTTTAACATCCAAGTAGATAACGTTACAGATGCCTTAGGAATGGCTTTCAAAGACACTCTTAACTCCATGGGCATTAGTCAACATGTGTCAGGACCCACTCACCTTCGTAATCATACTTTAGATTTAATACTGTATTACGGTATAAATGTGGACGACGTTAAAATCCTTCAGCAGAGTGAAGACATTTCGGCTCATTATCTGGTATTATGTTTGCTTCACTGGCCTACGGCTACAAATAAAACTCATTGTTACAAATATGGTAGAACAATAACTTCAACTAACAAAGATGCGTTTCTCGATAATCTGCCTGAATTGTCTCAAATCTCTAGCATGAGAAATAACGTTGAAGGTCTTGACATTACCACTGAAAATTTTAACTCCACCTTCTCGGAAACACTAAACACAATTGCTCCTCTACGTTTAAAGAAGATTAAAAATGGCAGTCCCACACCGTGGTATAATGAACACACTCAGGCTCTAAAGAAAGCGGCACGAAAAATGGAGCGCAACTTTAAGAAAACTAAATTAGAGGAATTTCGTACAGCATGGAAGGATAGTATTCAAAAATACAGGAAAGCCCTAAAAACTTCTAGATCAGCCTACTTTTCATCACTAATAGAAGAAAACCAGCACAACCCTAGGTTTTTATTTAACACAGTGGCTAAATTAACAAAAAATAAATCGTCAGTAACTTCTGATCCTGTATATCAGCATAACAGTGATGAATTTATGAACTACTTCACAAATAAAATCCAAGATATTAGAGAAAAAATTATAACAATGCAATCAGAAGTGAAACCCGCTGAACAAACTAACAACAGCGCCCTTAAGGAGAAAATGCAATTATTTTATACCGTAGATCAAGATGAGCTGTCTAAAATTATTAGATCATCTAAATCAACAACATGCATACTAGACCCTATACCTACAAATCTACTGAAAGAGATGCTCCCAGAAATTATAGATCCTCTTCTTGGTATTATTAACTCATCTCTGACATTAGGACATGTGCCTAAAGCATATAAAGTGACTGTTATAAGGCCCCTTGTCAAAAAACCCCAACTCGACCCTAGAGAACTAGGGAACTACAGGCCTATATCGAATCTACCTTTCATATCTAAAGTTCTGGAAAAAGTAGTTTCAACTCAATTCCGTCCTCCAAAGGAATGACATCAATGAAGAATTCCAGTCTGGATTTAGAGCATGTCACAGTACAGAGACTGCTTTGATCAGAGTTACAAATGATCTGCTATTAGCGTCTGACCGAGGTTGTATCTCGTTATTGGTGCTGCTAGACCTTAGTGCTGCATTCGACTCCATTGACCACAGCACACTCCTACATAGACTCCAAAATTACGTCAGCATTAAGGGAATAGCTTTGAAATGGTTTAAATCTTATTTATCCGACAGTTTTCAATTTGTATTAATAAACAATGAGGTGTCACGCAAATTGCAAGTCCAGTACGGTGTACCACAGGGCTCAGTCTTAGGGCCTCTGCTCTTCGCATTATACATGCTACCTCTAGGAGATATAATAAAGCAACACGGAGTTAGCTTTCACTGTTATGCTGATGATACTCAACTTTACAGAAGGCAGTGAATGTGCTTGTGTAACTTGGTTTATATAGCTGTCTAAATGTCGCGGCAAGATTCAAACCGCTTACTGAACCACTCAGGCGGAAGCGAGGCTTAAAACATCATCTATGACATCATTGGTCTAAAGCGATACAAGCCTTGACACGCGCTTCACTGAAAGCTTCCGGGATTTCTGGGCACACGCTCCGAAGCCTCGGCACAGAACGTAACATCACTAACTCTACTCTCAGCCAGTCTTGTATCATTGTTCCAAGGTTACCACAGCGGGCAGGATGCAGTTCATGCCCAGACCTGACGGTAGAGCGGAGAATGGGAAGCGGTGACCTGACAAGAGCTGAGATGATAGAGCTGGATAAAGAAGGATGCGGTGACTTGACACGTCTTCACTACAAAATTTTGAATGCTATTAGATTATTAATGATAATCTTAAATCTATAATTTACCTTATTAGTAAGTTTATTTATTTTTATTTAGTCTTGTTGTGCAAGCACTGTCGAGCTTGTGCAGAGGCAGCAGCTTTTGCCAGAGGGGAACTGGAGTCCCCTGGTTGGGCCTGGGTTCTCCTGAGGTTTTTTTTCTCGATTGGAGTTTTGGGTTCCTCGCCACCGTTTGCATACTGTTCTTTTGCACTATTTGCCTGGCCGGGGGGGCTGCTTTAGAATTAGAATCGGAATTAAACTGAAACAACACACAATGAACATGGCAACACAATATTTTGTATATAATGGTTTTGTTGTATTGTATTGTATTGTTATAGAGTAATATAATAAATAATAGTTAATATTCATTAATATTAATATTTTTTATATTTACGTATGTTAAATATACAATCAAAATAATGTGATGGCAGCTCTAGCAGACAGTGGGTTAAGCCAATCTGTCTCGATTTCTGGCCTGAGCATTGCTAAATTAAACTCTAACACTACCAAGATTACTGATCAGATTTTTAGAAAAGATGACGGATCCTACCTGGGAGGGATAGAGACCATCTCTCTTAATCATGCCTGGACACCACTCCGACATCCAGTCATGCAATGATATTAATCTATGATGTGTCTTCTTCCCTCGATAGCAGGGAGGGGGCTAGAGAACATTACAGTGTATGCCAATGTTTTTGCATATTCACACAACTCTATAATGTTATCTATAGCAAACTGTGACTGACGTGACTGAACGTCACTAGTGGCGACATGTATAACAATTTGACTGATCTTGTGCTTAGAATCGGTCAACACTTTCAGTTTGGATCTAATGTGAGATGCTTTGGCACCAGGTAAACAATTAACTACAGTGGCTTGTTTTTCCACCTGCAGATGTCTTAAAATTGAGTCTCCTATGACCAATGTACTTGGGTCAGGAGACGCTAGCGAAGCAAAACTCTTCATATCGGTGATAAACTGAAATGTTAGCCGGCAACGGTGTAGCTGACTAAACACTGAAGACTTTGCAACTAAGAAACGCAAGACAGAATGCTTGGAAATAGCCAAAATACACGACAAGCCTCAATAAAATGCTCTGAACTCTCACGAGCACCAAAGACAACCGAGTGTGTGTGTGTCACCGAAGCGCTGCGCTCGAGCTTACTGCAGCTCCACTTTATGACGTAACACAGCCGAACTGTGACTGTCACGTCTCCGCAGTCGACCACGCCCCCTGCATCAGTGCTTGCACCCAGCTACACACGTTCCCGCTCACCCGAATACTAATGACTTTCACCTGCACCTCATCATCCGGATACTATATGTTCTCCCTTTACCCAGTGTTTTGGTGTCTGGTCTAGTTGTAAGTTTATGTATACCTAGTTCCAAAACTATTATCCCGTGGATGTTTTGACCCTGGTTATCGTGTTCCGTGGATGTATTTGATTGTGTTTTATTTGTATTGTTCAGTGGATTACTTACCGTTTTGGATTTACTTGGTTTTTGCACGTTTACTTACCGTTTTTACTCTGTGGATTCTGCATCTTACCCACCGGTCCAGCTCAGTAACCCCAAGAACTCTCCAGAACCCGAACCATGCAAATAGACCAATACCGGATTACCCGAGGAGAGCGAGCTCGTCAGATGGCTAACAAATTGTGTTTGTACTGTGCAGAGTCTGGACATTTGCTTGCTACTTTCCCCATTTGTCCTGCCCGACCCTCGTTTAGTACGGTTCACGCCACAGCTATCACTGAACAACTTGCTTTAACTGACGTCGTTGTAATGTCTCCACTTTACACTCTTCCGGCTAAGGCCCTGATAGATTCCGGAGCAGCTGGAAATTTTATATCTCACAACTCACATCCCTGGGAATGACTCATAGGAGGAATGAACACAACCTTCGAATTCACAACATCCTCGGAAAGCCGTTGGGTCGAGGCAGGATTTGCTTCCATTCTCCTCCCATCACTGTACGGATTGGCAAGGCACACTCTGAGGAAATCTCGTTCTGGGTTCTGGAGGGTTCCACTACAGACATTGTCCTGGGATGCCCCTGACTGCAGCAACACTCGCGCATCGTGGATTGGTGGACCGTTGTGGTTCATTCATGGTGAAAGTGCTGTTGCTCATCCTGCAAGTCTGGAGTTCCCAGTGTTTATACCCCTTCTACCGTTCCGGTGAATACCACCTCCGTGGAAAGCCCAGAGCCTGTTGGGCGTGCCACCATTCCCATGGAGTATCGGGCGTTCCAGGACGTGTTCTCGAGGCAACTCGCCACTGAGCTTCCTACCCACCAGCCGTGGGACTGTGCTATAGAGTTGCTACCTGGTGCCGTCATGGCCAAAGGACAAATCTACCCCCTGTCAGTCCTGGAACAGAAAGCCATGGAGGAGTATGTTACAGAGGCTCTGCAGCAGGGATACATTCGACCATCCACTTCTCCTGCCGCTTCCAGCTTCTTCGTGGGCAAAAAGGACTGAGGTTTGCGACCGTGCATCGACTACCGTACCCTGAATGCACACACCAAGCGGTTCTCCTACCCCCTTCCTCTGGTTCCAGTGGCCCTATAACAACTACGCCATGCCACCATCTTCAGTAAACTTGACCTCCGGAGTGCATACAATCTGATACGGATCAAGCCTGGAGATGAGTGGAAGACAGCATTCATTACCCCTACAGGACATTACGAGTACAAGGTCATGCCATTTGGTTTAGTCAATGCACCAGCTATATTCCAAAGTTTCATGAACTAAATATTCAGAGATATGCTGGGAAAGTTCCTGATCATTTACATTGATGACATATTCATTTTCTCTCGTAATCCACTAGAGCAAGTTCAGCACGTAACTAGTGTCCTCAAGAGACTCCGCACTCCGCAACCTGTTACAGTTAAACAGTTACAACTATTCCAGGGGTTTGCCAATTTCTACCGTCACTTCATTTCCAATTTCAGCAGCATTGCTTCACCACTCACCTCCTTGATAGATAAACGGTCAATATCTCTGTCCTGGAACCCAGATGCCACCAATGCCTTCCAGAAGCTGCAGGAAGCCTTCTGCTCTGCATCCACTCTCTGCATTCCGGATCCAGACCTTCCCTTCATAGTTGAGGTAGATGCCTCTTCCACCGGAGTGGGTGCAAGGCTGTCGCAGCGGCAGGGGACCCTCCACGGCTGCACCCCTGTGCATACTTCTCCCGGAAGTAGTGTTGTTTTTGGCGGCCTGTTTTAATTTTAGTTTTAGTCTAGTCTTTGTGTCAAGCTGTCATTTTAGTTTTTATTAGTTTTAGTCACGTTCATACTCTTTTTTTTTTTTAGTCTAGTCAAGTTTCAGTCGACTAAAAGTCTGAGCATTTTAGTCTTATTTTAGTCAGAATTATCCTTGACTTTTCGTCTAGTTTTAGTCGACGAAAACTGATGACATTTACTCTAGTTTTAGTCGATGAAAATTTTATTTTAGTCTCTTTTTAGTAATGCAATTCTATTTAACCCAGTCAATATAGTGTAAGTTCCTAGTAGTATAGACGAAACGTCTATAGATCTGCCCCTGTCTGACACATATACATGTATTCTTGTTGCTGTGGATCGGTTTCCTAAAGCCTGCAAACTAGTACCCCTTCCGCAACTTCCTACAGCCTTTGAGACTGCCGAGACACTATTCAGTCATGTGTTCCGAAACTTTGGAATCCCGGAGGATATCGTGTCGGACAGGGGTCCCCAATTTATATCCAGGGTCTGGAAGGCCTTCTTCAACCTCCTTCAGGTAACCGTGAGTTTAACCTCGGGATATCACCCCCAAGCCAATGGCCAGGCTGAACGCAAGATCCAGGATATTGGGAGATACCTGAGGTCATACTGTCATACCAACCAACACAGCTGGCACAGATACTTACCTTGGGCCGAGTATGATCAGAACTCCCTTCGACAATCTTCTACAGGACTGACCCCATTCCAGTACATACTCGGGTACCAACCTCCTTTGTTTCCCTGGTCAGGAGAGCCTTCGTCCGTGCCAGCTGTCGACCACTGGTATCGAGAGAGTGAGAGGATATGGGACTCAGCTCACACTCACCTCCAACAGGCTGTCCGCACACAGAAGAGTAACGCGGACACACGCAGGGCTCCCACTCCACAATATGAGCCCGGGCAGCAGGTCTGGCTTTCCACCCGGGATCGTCATCTGCGGCAGCCCTGTAAAAAGCAGAGTCCCAAATTCATCGGTCCGTTCCCCATTCTGAGACAGATCAACCCAGTCACCTACCGTCTTCAACTGCTCCCACACTTTCGGATCTCCCCGTCCTTCCATGTTTCACTTCTCAAGCCCTTCACTAACCCTGTTTGTTCCCACAGAGCCTGGTGTAGCGGCGGAACCACCACCTGCTCCTCCACCCTTGGACCCCTCTAAGCAAGTATACAGGGTTGAGTCCATCCTCGACTCCAGATGACGAGGCGGCCGCCTCGATTATCTCATCGACTGGGAGGGGTATGGCCCAGAAGAGCAATCCTGGGTAGCCTGAGATGACACACTCGATCCTCAACTTCTCTCGGACTTCCATTCAGCCCATCCTGCTTGTCCTGCCCCTCGAACTGTGACTGTCACGTCTCTGCATTCGACCACGCCCCCTGCATCAGCGCTTGCACCCAGCAATACGAATGACTTTCACCTGCACCTCATCATCCGGACAGTATATGTTCTCCCTTTACCCAGTGTTTTGGTGTCTGGTCTAGTTGTAAGTTTATGTATACCTAGTTTCAAACCTATTATCCCGTGGATGTTTTGACCTTGGTTATCTTGTTCCGTGGATGTTTTTGATCGTGGTTTTTTGTATTGTTTAGTGGATTACTTACCCTTTTGGATTTACTTGGTTTTTACCCTGTGGATTATATTTTTGTGGATTACCCTTTTTGTTCCTGTTTTGTTTCATTAAACTTATTCACCTTCACTGTACCACCTGTGGCATCGTCTATTCTCTGAGTACTGTTACATGAACATTCCACGGCAGGAAAATTATATAAAAGTTGCTATAGCCGAAGCTTTGCAGCACGAAATCCCAGCATACCAATCCATTTCCCTCTGTTTACATGTTACACATCATGACAGCATTTGTATAAACTGACATAATAAAAGTGATAAATAATAAACAATTCTCTCTCTCTCTCTCTCTCTCTCTGTGTGTGTGTTTATTGCTCTGAATGAAGTACATTTTGAAGTATCTGTAATTTCTTCAAATGTTTTTACTTTTGTGCATGTGTTTGGTTTTTGTTTGAAGACATACTGTAGCTGCAGTGACTCTCTATGAGTGAAAGGGTTACAATAATTCATTTCAGTCACAGTCTATTTCTATAGGGCTTCACAGGGGTTGGGGAGTAACTGATTACATGTAACGGGATTACAGTAATCAGGATAGAAAAGTTTGGTAAGTGTGATCGTTACAGTTACATGAAAAAAACAAATAATCAGATTACAATTAGTAAGAAATTTGATTACAATTGTGATCCTGTGAATGTCCTCACAAAGATAACTGTACAAACATAAGTGAGTGTATGTCTGTGTGTGTTTTAGATTACGAGAGATTAATTTTTATGTCCTTTGGAAAGAATGGCAGCATAAATATAGCTGATCTCCACCTGGTTAATGGTAGGTTTTAGTTACACTCATAACAATTCACTGAGTGATGAAGGTGAAACCCTGTTACTCTTTTATATAATTGTTGTTTAAAAACAGAAACTGTGTGTTTTAGTAGGGTTAGTGTAATTAGAGTCCTTTTATAGTACTAATTCTACAACACTAATATCTGGACTTTAAGTGTAATGTCCCAGACAGAATGCAGTGATCATCCTGAAATGATGGAGCTTCAAGAATCAGAATCACAGCAGATATGTGTTGTGTTTCACAGTGATGTCAGACGGCTCGTATGGGTTTCAGGTTGTTCAGGGTAACAGCACACAGCTGCTCTTGCAGTGAGCGTTTGGCAGTGGAACAGGACTCTCTGTTTCTGTGCAACTTATGTTTCTCTTTTCTCATATGAGATGACTTCAGCCCGTCAACGGCTCTTTATGATACTCCACAGCTGTTATATCCAAACACAATATCAGAGTTATTGTAAAATTAACATTGTGAGGTTGTCTTATCAGAGAAACAGAAAAACATGAAACTAAATTTAATAAACATATTTCACATATTTCAAAAGTCTTGGCCACGTAGTCCCCACACCACCATAGGCAAACATTATAAACATATACAGTGTAGTGTTTTTTTCCTTACAATCAAAACCTTTCATTTATTTTGTCTATGATGGACTGACCATCAGTTCAGGGTTCAGGCTCCAGCCCTCCTACAGAGGACAAGCAGTTTGGAGAATGGATGGAATTATCAATTAATATACTGTATCTATGGGATTTTGTCATCGCCGCCACACAAAAATCAACTCTGTTTCTGCAGAAAATCCCTCCCAGCACTCGTGTTTTAAGTGTGATTCATTGGCCAAACAAAAGACACAAAATGAATGATGAATTTGATTGATTTATTGAATAATATCATTATCGTGAATTCTTTTGGCCACTGTAATTGTGTATTGAAAAGCTGATATCGTGTCACCTTAGTACACATAAACAGTTTGTCTTTAGACTTAAGTCGACATCAAAATTTCACAAAGTTTTAGGATCAGTTTATAATGGGAGGAATAGGAGGGAAATCATTTTGTCACAAATGTGCAAAACTATTAATCTAAAAGCTTTTGTTCAAATAAATGACACTTGACGCTGTGCATTAGAGAAGATGCATATTTATTAGAAGTGACTTCCAGCTGTACAATCTTCAGGTCTGGACAACACTTTAGCTCATGATTTACAGTTAAACACAGAGATGAGCATCTCACAAGAGTGTTAAATAGACAGATGTATTGCAGAACACTTAGAAAGCCAGTGAAATACTGATCGCACACGTAGATGAAACATTAATGACCCGAAGCACACGTTTTAACTGTGTGTAATAAATTAAACCAAAAGAAACTAAAGTGTCATGCTACTGCTCTCCAAAATCATACAAAACACTAGAAAAAAAACATAATACCAACCAACATGTTTGGCATTGCTTAAAAGGAGGAAAAGGAGGAGTTCATGGAAACTAGAGAACGCTTTTATTCCTCCATCAGATGGCCGTGCTGTGTGTGTGTGCTGACTCTTTTTGCAGCGGAGACACATTAAAGGAACAATACGGCATTTTTAGGAGGATCTATTGACAGACAGAAATACAATATAATATACAAAACTATTTCTTCAGAGGTGTATAAAGACCTTACGTAATGAACCGTTATGTTTGTAATACCTTTGAATAAGATATTTATATCTACATACAGAGCGGCCCTACATACATTGAATTCGCCGCAATGTTTTGTACAGCAGCCCTAAACGGACAAACAACTCTACAACGCGCGTTTCCTCTTCCTCTCCGCTGCGGTATCGTGGTGAAACGGATCGCGGGATGATCCGTGATCCGTACGGATCGTGCTCTCCGGTGCGGAACGCATGTGACCCGCGGATTAACTGAAAGTTAATTCATCATTGAGTAAAAGAATAAAACGCACTCTCGCTCGCTCTCCAGTTTCTCTCTCTCTCTCTCTCTCTCTCTCTCTCTCTCTCTCTCTCTCTCTCTCTCTCTCTCTCTCTCTCCAGTATCTGGACGAGTACAATATTAAAGCGGTTCCAGATAAACAATGACGCTCAAAACTGCTCCGTCACACAGCTATTACAACAACAACATATCTTGGTATGTTAGCATGTTACTCACATACTGATCCGAATCAAAGCAACCTCCTCGGGGGTGATTTTTAGACGATCTTTCTCTCTAACGTCTCTCTGCTGGAAAGTATCTCTATAGATATCTGTGGGTACATATCTGCTAAAAGACTTAATCCTAACGTGTCTCTGCTGTAAAGTCTTTATAATATGAACACAGGTCCTAGCTCCTGCCTGACTTTTATCCTTCTTTTTCAACTTAAAATCCACAAACCTTTATTTTATGTAATACATAAGTCATCGCTCTTTCTACAGTCTTTCTAATGCCCGCAAAATCTCTTCCCTGCGTCAACATGAGAACGACATCTTTTTGTACTGTGGTGGCCACCGTCGTGTTTGGACTGAGCGATTCGTGGCAAATCAATAATACAACGCTAGTGGCCGCTGTTAATTAAGAACTGCACCTTTAAGAGTTGTTTAGGGTCTGATTTCATCTGAAAGTTACAGAGCGAAGTGGAGCAGCGCCTACAAGCCCAGCGTAAAATAACAGTAATGTGAAAGCACAGGGTGCTTACAAACCCCCGGAGTTTCACAATTTATATAAGATTAAACTGTGTGTCTTCATATAGTTAGAAACAAACGTTTGTTTTATTAGAGAATTATTAGGTCAGATATAAACATCACTAGCTGGGTTTTGGTGGTCAAAAACTAAAAGTAGAGAAAATCTTTGTCAGTCTATAGAAAACACTTCTGGCGACTATACAGACAGGTCTGGATTCAGTTTCGATGAATGATATTTCTGTGCAACTTTACATCAATTTACAAATATGTTACACTTTATGGTTGTATATATAAAAATCAGTAGAACATACTCGCAGAAACTCGGCCTGCAGGAGACTCTTCAGGATCTGATCAAAGCGCTTCCGTCGAGCTTTCTCCTCTAACACGTTCTCCAGAAACACCTGGATCTCTCTGATCTGTGTGTTGGCTGGCAGCAGGTTTATGGCCTGTGGAAAGTCAGACACGAGAGAACGCCATTAAATCATTTGTGTATGAGATCTCTGTCCAGGATCTGCACCTGAATGTCAAAAACCACCAACCTTCAAAAACATGACAGTACAACAGAGAGTAAATAACAAAGATAAAAACAAAACTACAGTCTTAAATAACAAAACATTACTTTAATATATATTTAATATATTCATGTGGAACACAAATGAAGATATTTTGTGTTCAAACAATGGAAGTCAAAGGGGGCCGATGTTGTTCGGTTACCAACATTGTTCATAAATATCTTCTTTTGTGTTCTCCAAAAGAAAGTTAAGGTCTTTGCACATACAGTCCGAAATTTTCGTATGCGTTTTTTCGTATTTGGCTCTCGTTTGTACGGTGTCTCTGAATTGTTATAAAAGGCCACTCAAAATGCTTGACGGATGCGAAAAACGCAGAAAATCGAACCCGGTCCGAATTTTTTTATGACGGACGAAAATATCGGAGGCAGCGTCTAAATGTGATTTACACAACGTGAGGTCGTATTTATTTTTTAACGTGCGGAAATTTCGGACGCAAATTTCGGACTCAATGTGCAATGGGCTTAAGTCATGTTTGGGTTAGGAATGACATGAGGGTGAATAAATGACGAAATCATTTTTGTCTGAACTGTCCCTTTAAAAAACAAGTCCAATCAGGACAGAGTTCATCTCAAATCTCAACGACCTCACAGCAGGTTTGAATGCTTGTTTTCATTTATAACAGAGTGTTGGGTCACATCAAGAACACAAAACAGATGGGATGAGCTCCAGCGGAAAGACAGCAACTGGATTTAGGGTCGGCCGATGACAGACACATGACAAATAACGTTCAGTGCAGAGCAGCTGTAGAGCACCATGACACAACACACAATTGACCGGTTCTGTTCTGTTCACACTGAATTCACTCTGCAGAGGTGTGTGTTAGTATCTGTGGACGGACGCTCACTTTGGTGGTGTTGAGTTTGCCGTGGTGAAGCTGAAGAACCTTCAGGGCCGCCTGAAGATTGGCTTGTGGCTCACACAGCTACGACAACACTATCAAGCTCAAGTCCCTTTGAATGCCAGTTCCAGGAACAAGACTCAGACGCTTCATCTTATTGGTCAGTAATGTTTTTTTGCTGAAGACAATGATATGCTTTATTTTCAAGCCTAAATGGTCTTAAAGGGATACTTCACCCAAAATGAAAATTCTGTCATCATTTACTCATATTCTAGTTGTTCCAAATCTGTATGAATGTATTTGTTCTGATGAACACAGAGAAAGATATTTAGAAGAATGCTTATAACCAGACAGATTTTTTCGTTCTTCAATCTTCCAAATATCTTTCTCTGTGTTCATCAGGACAAAGAAATGTATACAGATTTGGAACAACTCGAAGGTGAGTAAATGATGACAGAATTTTCATTATTGGGTGAGATATCCCTTTAAAAGCAACAGATGCTTCACAGATTTGTAATGCGGTCTCATGTGTAAGTGGCTTTAGATAACATTGTCTGCTATGCGAATGAATGTTAATGTAAAAAGATGCTGGGAAACAAATATGTCATGTCACAGAACAAAAGAACTCTTTAAAGCAAGTCTGCTTTTCATTAGACGGCTTTTAACTTCAAGCGATGGACTACAGATTGATACTCACTCTTCAGCCATGTGTGTGTCTTTCAGAACGTGAACGTAGATGAAGAGAGCCTGCTCGTGTTTGCCCATCCGACCCAAGAGCAGAGCTCTCTCCTCCAGCAGACCTGAGACAAACGCAGACACGCAGTTTATTTCAGCTCTCTTTCAGTACCAAACACCATCTGTCTTTGACCGCTGCGCTCACCGTCAAACGGGAAATCGCTGACGAGTCTCTCTGGCTCATAGCTGCTGGAAATTTCCAGAAACGACAGAAGCTTGTATCTGTAAGAGACATTGACAGCGGTCAGTGAAATATAGCGGCTAACTCCTCCGCCTCCCTTTCGAAGCACTACGACGGCTGACACAACATGGCGAACTATAATTATGTAGATAGAAAAAGCTCATTAATTAAAAACATAACGCTTCATAATGTGTAAGATCTTTATACACATCTGAAGACAGTTATGTATATTATATTGCATTTCTGTCAATAGATCATCCCAAAAATGACACACTTGACCTTTAAGTCAGAACACTGGCTAGCCTGATCCAGTGGCGCCATCTGGTGTATTAAATTGTGTAATTGCAACAACTGTTTATTCTCAATATAGGACGTCATGGCTATGAAATCAGTCACAAACAGTTCGCAAAGGAAAGAAATAAGAAAAAAAGTTCGCAAAGGAAAGCATATCGCATACAAAATAGACCAGGATCCATGGCTTTCATCAACTCATGTCATACAGGTTTGGAACAGCGTGAGATTAAATGATGACATGTTTAATTTTTGGGTGAATCACTTTAAACATAATTCGACAAGACACTCAAGTTAAGCTAAAAATGTAAAAATGGCCTGAAAATCTGACTGAATTCATATACTTGCCAATTATTTGAGATCTCACCTGTACCTAACTTAAAAAACACCTGCATGGAGTCATCAAAGCGCTTCAGACAGAAAAGATTGAAGGCAAACTGGTTCTGGATATGTTGGATCTGCTGTCTCTTGTCTGCATCTGAGTCGTCCTTCATCTTTTGAGGATTTAATGCGGAGTAATTGCATGAGACAAAAGGAAGGTAGAGAAAAGAAGAAATGTTCTCATGGTTAATAGCGGAAGCAGTAAAGGGTGTGAATTCCTCAATGCCAGCCCAAACTGTTTGTCCTGTAACAGCTGTCGGATCTGGCTGGCACTGGCACCAGACCCCAAACAAAATGATTATTGGCCACATACACGACGCTAGTTCTGTGACAGAGGACAGAAAGAAATGAATGAGTTACCAATGACCCTTAACAAATTCAATGTTAACATACAAAAAGCCTTAGAGCTAAGAGATAAGTTTGGAGGGACCACATGGAAATGGAAAAATCATTACAATTAAACCTAACAAAGTATGTCACCCAGAATTGTTATTTTTGACCAAAAAAATATTAACGGAATAAAATAGCAAAAAAAAATATGAAAATGAAATCAACATGAAAATAATTTCAATATTTTAATAGGCCTAATTCATTAAAAATAAGATGCTTGTCATCTGGGATTTTGTTATTTTGTGCAGGATACAGGCCTGCTGCCCCACCTACCCACCCGACCAAGCCTGGCAAGAGAGAATATACGAGGCCCTTGCTTGCACTGATGGCAAGATGAGTCGGGATGCGAACGGGCTACTTACGAGCTACTGGCAAAACAATTTAAAAAATGTTGGTTTGCACAAAAAAGGTTATTAAGCCTACTGATCAGGGCCGGCTCCAGGCAGGGGCAGGGGTGGGCTGAGCCCACCTAAATGTCTGTCTTGCCCACATAATGAGAATAAAAAACAACACCAAAAATTGGAGTGTTTTCTATTGGTTGAAAGCAACGTCACTCTTCACTCACAGAGCGGCTTTAGTTTGTAACAGAGATGCTGGTGAAAGCAAAGTACCTATAGAGTAGTATTGCATACTTCGTATCTTCGAAGAGTATTTAGTTTGATCACATTTATAAAAGATAGATACAGCTTTACAATTGTTTCCGAAATCATACGGCGTGTGCGGGGGGAGGGGTAGGCTGAACTAAAGCACGTGCGCACCCATTGCCAACAAAACACAGACATCAGTTTCACTCACCGCATGCGGTTCATGTCCGGCATCTTTTAGCGCTGGGACGGCTCCATATATCAGTTTCAAACGATCTCCAAATCCAGCGTTAAATCCACCGTTTATATAACATTCATCACTGAAATGCAGTGAACAAGCAAACACAAGAAACTTCGTGAACGTATGCTCTCTCTCTCTCTCTCTCTCTCTCTCCTGCACACAAGTGAAAGTGACGTCTGCGCATGCTCCTTCTCCTGCTCTCCTTGGTGCCGCGTGGGCATGCCGCATGCTTTTCCGGGAGAATTGTCCAATAAGGGATTAAGAAAAGTTGTTACAAAACAGCTTTATATGTTCGAAAAAAACTTTACGAAACCTGTATGACCTGTACTCGCTGGGGGAGTGTATCGAGCACAGAAATACTATGTCATACGCCCAACTCGTTTTTTGACAAGTTGACCATGTTAAGCATGAGAAGACAGCACGTTTAACATTGTACAGAGGTCAGAATGGATGAAACACCGTTGCAGGGCCGCTTTAACCTATCGACCGTCAGGAACGACTGAAAGATCCAGCTTTACCAATAAATCTGTCTCCCTCCATCTCAAACACCCCAAGGTGGTAGCCAAACACTGTGCAAACGAGTTTAGTTTAGGCGCACTGCGCACTCACGGACCTCATATACAACAGCAGATATGATGTAAAGTTCACTGTGCAGTGTAATCAGAGTTTTTTTGCGAAGATTAAACAGAAGTCAGTGATCATTCAGTGATGGGGAATGTACTTAGCCCGCTTTCTATAAAGGCTTCTATTTATTTTACATAACCGCTGCATTAATCTTTTTAACTTGTTCTAATACATGTAGGACTACAAACATTTGTTTTGTGTTGTTTAAAACTAAATATGAACTTGTTTTTTGTTGTTGCGATATTTTAGTTTTGTCCAGTTCTTTTTCGGCAAATAAATGCACATAAAAACAACAATTTTATATGAAATTTGAATTTGACTGCCCCCCCAGGATACCTGCTAGCCCACCCTTCTGCACCTGGCAAGAACCGGGCCTGCTACTGATCCCCACGCACGCTCCAAATACTAATGAAACATGATTTCCCATTATTATAACCCATTGTGAATGCTTGTTATAGGCTAAATGGCCAAAGCACAAGTAGTCTGCCAACTGTCAGCTCATTCGAATGTGTCAAATTTGATATATGCTGAGTTTAATGGACCAAAGAGCCATTTTTTTGCCAACTGGAAGTTTAATTCATAATAATTAATAATTCATTTTATTTATAATGCGCCTTTCTTACACTCAAGACACTACAAAATGGTAAAACCATAACAATAAACAAAATAATAATACAAAAAATCACAATCATTAGAAACACTTAAACAACAATTACAGCTTAAAATACCTCATTAAAAAGATAAGTCTTAAGTAGTTTCTTAAAACAATCAAGAGATGGAGAGGTCCTGATTGAGGAGGGCAGTGAGTTCCACAGCCTTGGAGCCATACAAGAAAGAGACCTTCCTCCTATAGTTTTACGTTTACAACGGGGCTGAACGAGCATAAGAGAATCAGCAGAACGAAGAGACCATCCAGGTGTTGACAGTGTGACCATGTTACAAATGTATTCTGGTGCCAGCCCATATACTGCTTTGTAAGTTAGGACAATAACTTTAAATCAATCCGAGATCTTACTGGAAGCCAATGTCATTTAGAAAGCACAGGAGTAATGTGTTCTCGTGAAGACGTGTAAGTCAATACACGAGCAGCAGAGTTTTGTATGTAAACCTGCAAAAAGTGAGTTGCAATAATCAAGCCTAGATGTTATAAAGGCATGAATAAGCCTTTCAGCATCAGGCATAGATAGAAAGGGCCGTATGCGTGCAATATTCCGTAGATGATAGAAAGCTACTTTTGTAATATGTTTAAATTGGGCATTAAAACTGTGCGTCAAAGATAACACCCAAATTCTGCACCTGCTCAGAAGGGGAGATCAAGCTTTCATCCACTATCAGTGCAATAGTGTTACATTTAGTAACGGAGGCTGGAGTGCCTATCAGTAATACCTACGTTTTGGAAGAATTTCATTTAAGAAAATTCTGTCTCATCCAGGCCTTAAGTTCCACTAAACAAGCAGATTAAAGTGTTGAGTGCAAGAGCAACATCAGGTTGAGTACTAATATAAATCTGGCTATCATCTGCATAGCAGTGAAAACCCAGACCATACTTTCTAATAATTTGAGGCAATAATAAGAGGCAGCATATAGATACTAAAAAGAATAGGACCCAGTACTGATCCCTGAGGTACACCCTGTGTTAGGGGAATAGTCTGGGACCTATTTGAACCAGAATAAACAAATTGAGTATGTTCTGAAAGATATGACTGAAACCACTTAAGACATGTGCTGGAGAGCCCAATCCACCCATGTAGTCTATCCAGCAGAATAGTGTGAGAGATGAGTTTACACACTAGTAGGGGTTATGCCCCTTTAAATGAAGTTACATCTTAGTTATGTTTTAGTTACTTCTTTGCATTTTAATGCATTACTCTGCCTAAGTTATGTCTGTGCTAAGTGGAAATTACCATGAACATTATTACAAGTTTGACATTACTGTATCAAAATGTTACATATGCAAATATAGAAGATGCTGAATTCGGTTTTGATGAATGAAGCGTTGATCTTGAGGTCCTTTGCCAGGTTGCCAAAGGAACAGGAACAAAGGAGCATGGCTTGGACGAATTGGGTGACCGTTTTATAGTTAGGAGAAACAGGTGAGTGCAAAATATGACTTGTAATGTTATTCTGCCCAAAAGCTATGCTAAGTGAAATTTACAGCAAAACTCTAATACATCGATAATACATAGTTATTACATGCTTATTACATAGTAGGTTTACAAGACGGTTTACTTATCCCTTAGATGGTATTTTTTCAGTTATATAAAAGAGACGATGTATTCAAGAATATCACATTTATTTCACAAAACATTTAGAACACAATTCATATAAAACATTTAGTAAGAATTAATTCAAAATACTTTTTAAACCTCTAAATAAATAACAATTTTGAACAATAAATAACATGGAACTAACAAACATAACAAACATAAAAGAAACATAAAAGACTATAAACTCATGAAAAAAAATTAAAACCCAGGTCCTGCATGTTGATGCTGTCAAAGTGTGGTTCTGAATAAAAGAGAAAAAGTTAAAAAAAGTTAAATCACTGATTTCTTGTCGTAGTAGAAACATTGAAACCACAATTAAACACTTACGTGAAAGCTGCTTGGCAGTCTCGTCCCCTCGCTCCTTCTTATGAAATGGAACGCTGAGAAAGTCTTAGTTTTTAGCCTTCGGTGACACATTGTAGCAGGAGTCAGAGGAGAGCTAGAGGCAGGGGTACCAGGGGCGGGAATCACAGGAGGGCTGAAGGCAGGGGCGGGAATCACAGGAGGGCTAAAGCCAGGGGTGGCAGGGGCAGGAGTCAGAGGAGGGCTGAAGGCAGGGGCAGGAGTCAGAGGAGGGCTGAAGGCAGGGGCAGGAGTCAGAGGAGGGCTGAAGGCAGGGGCAGGAGTCAGAGGAGGGCTGAAGGCAGGGGCAGGAGTCAGAGGAGGGCTGAAGGCAGGGGTGGGAGTCAGAGGAGGGCTGAAGGCAGGGGTGGCAGGGACAGGACTCAGAGGAGGGCTGAAGGCAGGGGTTGCAGGGGCTGGAATCACAGGAGGGTTGAAGGCAGGGGTGGGAGGTGAAGATTGTCATTCCGTGTCAACTCACCCAGAGGTCCCCGGCTCAAAATTTTTATTTTATTTTTACAGAAGCAAGACCAACATGTGAAGTTTTGATAAAAGCAAAACAAATAAAGGAAAATTAATGAGGAAAAAGCATTTTACGTGTTCTTTTACAAAATTGGCATGCCTGTAACTCCAGAACCGTTAGAGATACCTTAATGTCCTTTTAGATTCTTGTGCATTACCTTCAGTTCTTTTTGGGAATTACATTTTTAAGGCCTTACGGTATATGGTTCAGTCCTATAGGTATGAGGATCTAAATATGGCTTTAAAGGTGTCATTAATTAAGAAATCAATTTTAACCTGAGCTTTTGTTATATAAAAGCTCATCGTATTCAAACAAACATCCTGTAAGTGTCAGAACTGAAGACGTCCTTGTTACTGAAATGACAACTTTTATTGATACCAGGCTCAGCGAACGCCAGGTCCTGGAATGTACCTATCAATGACGTCATTGATAGGTTGAACTCCGCCTCCACAGAAGAATACCAACGACTGCTTCTCTAGCCCCGCCGACTGGTTTCACAAATGACTTAAGCCATCTATACATAGTACACACTCCCGCATTTGTGATGATTGACAGACTGGTAACCATAGTGACATTTTTCGACTAAAGATTCGTTTTGTCTGTCAGTTTAAACTAAACCGCTAAATGGTGTGCATGCTGGGAGTGAATGGATGGAGTTTGCATGCGAGTGAGAACGCTGCTGTGAGTGAGTCCCTTTCCCCCTGTTTATACCTTTATAATCTTTCTATTAGTTTTGTTTCTACAAACTATTAGTTTTATTTCTCTTTGGATATTTAGTCCATTTAGTGAAGCAACGCCGTTAACCAGCGCTTTGCTGGTTGGCTATGGCGGCGTCAGCTCGAAGTTTGGAGCCACTTTCGTGCAGGCACGGCATAAGTATCATGCCTGCGATGAATTGTTCCGTTGAAGAGTGTGGTTTGGCTTTTGGGGAAGTTGTTGGCTATGATTTACTTAAACATATTGTGTGCTTTAGGCGACAGATACACATGATTTTGAAAATGGATTTGATGAATTGAATGTAGCTTTTAAATTTCAATTATATTTCTCTGATTATGTTGTGTTTGCATCTTCTGACTCAAAGAAATGTTTTGAATGTGGACGAGAGGGTCATTTGAGGCGCGATTCTCAGTACAAGAAATATATAGACTGAAGAAATTTGTTACCCGAATGAAACTGGAATTAAGAAAAGATGATGGTTTTGAAACTAATTTTTCTTTTCTTAAGTTACTGTGCTTTTTTCTCTGTCTTCTTGAAACATGCAATCAGATGAGTGCAATAAGGGTAGGCACTCTTAATCTGAATGGCGCAAGGTCCATGCAGAAAAGAGCATTGTTGTTTGAACTAATTAGTCAAAAGAATATCGATGTGATGTTTGTTCAAGAAACTCACAGTGATAGTTTAAATGAAACAGATTGGTTGAAAAGAATGGAAAGGTGAAGTGTACCTCACACACCTTAACTCTGTTAAAGGTGGGGTGGCTATTCTTTTTGCTAAGAACTTTTTGCCAACTTCATGTGAAATAAAACAAGTGATTCCTGGTAGGCTTTTATAATTACAAGCAAAATTTGAGAATTTTAATTTTATTTTCCTAAATGTGTATGCAATGGTAAATGGTGCTGAAAGGGTGTTTCTTAATAATGTTCGTTTTCTTACAAAACTGTAACTCTGATGATTACCTCTTTTTTGGGGGAGATTTTAACTGTACTGGGAATGATGTTTTAGACAGGAATCATCTTGAGCCTCATAATGCTTCAAGTCGTATTGTATGTAGAATGGTAGAAACCCACAGCTTATGTGATGTATGGAGAGAAATGAATGGTAACCATAGATACATGGGCACACACTAGGGACAATTTTATTTCTCTAGCCAGGCTTGATAGATTTTATTGCTTTAGTCATCATTTTAACACTGTTAAGAACGATTTAATTTTCCGGTTGGTTTTACTGATCATTGTTTAGTTCTATATCAAGTGTTTATAGTAAATGTCAACGTTAAAAGTGCATATTGGCACTTCAATGTTTCCCTTTTAGAGGATATGAATTTTAAAGATGTGTTTTTAAAGTTTTGGGAAAGTTTCAAACTTAAGAATTGTTTTAAAAACCTACGTCAATGGTTGGATTGCGGGAAAGTGCAAATAAAAATGCTATGTCAACAGTACGCTTTTAATGTCTCTCATGACATTACACGTTCAATTAGGAAACTTGAATTTGAAATTACTCATTTACAGAATCTGTTTGAAGCTCGGGGGGGAACAAAGGTCAATTGATGCTCTTAAATGTAAGAAATCTGCTCTAGCAGACCTGTTGGGTACAAAAACACAAGGAGCTTTGGTTAGATCACGTTTTCAGATGCTAACACAAATGGATGCCCATCTAGATTATTTTTTGGTCTAGAAAGAAAGAATGGTCGGAGTCGTGTTATGCACTCTATACGCTCTGAAAGTGGGCAGGATTTGAGAGAACCTGCTGACATAAGAAGAAGGGCTGTGCAATTTTATGTTGAGTTGTATAGAAGTGAATTTAAAGAGGATGAAGAGTTGTCTGTCAGTTTTTATGAAGGTTTACCTAATGTTTTACAGGACTCCAAGATAAAGCTTGATACGCCTCTCTCTGGACAAGAGCTTTTAAAAGCTCTGGGAGATATGAAACCTGGTAAAGCACCAGGTTGATGGCCTTCCTGTAGAGTTTTACAGAACCTTTTGGGGAGTGCTGGGTGAAGACTTTTTGGCTGTCCTTAACGAGAGTTTGGCTGAGGGTTCGCTCCCTCTAAGCTGTAGGAGGGCGGTGGTTACTTTGCTACCGAAAAAAGGTGACCTACAGGAAATAAAAAACTGGCATCCAGTAAGTATATTGTGCTCTGATCTGTAAATTCTCTCGAAAGCTCTGGCCAACAGACTAAAAGATGCGATGGGGCAGACCATTCACCCTGATCAGACCTATTGTGTGCCTGGCAGGTCAATTTCAGACAATATCTGTCTTGTTCAAGATGTTTTAGATATTTCTAGTCATCATGGTCTTGATTTAGGTTTTGTTTAAATTGACCAGGAAAAAGCTTTTGATAGAGTGGAGCATCAATACCTTTGGAACACCCTAGAGGCTTTTGGGTTTGGGTCAACTTTTCTTGGAATGATCAGTGTTGTACCAAGATATTGAAAGCGTACTGAAAATCAATGGTGGTTTAAGTGCCCCTTTTAAGATAGGAAGGGGCATTCGACAGGGCTGTAGCCATTGAGTTTATGTTAAGTATGCTGCGTGCTAGAATTGACGGTTTCGTGTTTTGTAATGACATAGTTCAACATCAAATAGCAGCGTATGCGGATGATGTCATGGTTTTTATAAATGGGCAAAAGGATGTTAATAACTTGGTGTCCATTGTTAATGATTTTGGTATAATTTCCTCAGCTAAAGTGAACTGGGGAAAAAGTGATGCTTTGATTAATGATAAATGGAGAATTGGCACTCCAACCTTACCTGGTGGTTTAACTTGGAAGAATGGTTTAACTTGGAAGAAGGGGGGTCTTAAATATTTGGGAGTGTATCTTGGGGATGCCTCTGTGCAGCAAAAAATTGGGATGGAATAATGGAAAGAATGGCGGGTAGACTCAATAAATGGAAATGGATACACTCTCAATTATCCTTTAGAGGGAGAGTGTTAATAATTAATAACTTAATAGCATCAACCCTATGGCACAGACTCTACTGCTCCCACTGGACTGTTACCACAGCTGCAGGCAAGATTAGTGGATTTCTTTTGGGACAAGTTACACTGGGTACCTCAGGTTGTACTATTTTTGCCGGTGGAGGAAGGTGGACAAGCCCTGGTGTCTTTGGTCAGCAGACATGCAACATTCCGGTTGCAATTTATTCAGACTTTTAAGAGCGTCTGTGGACTTAGTATGGAGGAACTTAGCCAAAATCATACTCCAAAGAGTGGATGGACTCGGACTGGACACCACTTTGTTTTTTGTGGATGCTAACAAATTACACCTGAATGGATTACCTGATTTTCACAAAAAAACTGTTTAAGGTTTGGGGCTCGTTTACCTCTAGAAGACCAGGAATAGCTAATTCCCTGTTTTGGTTACTGGAGGAACCCCTAGTCTAGTGCTGTAGTACTCGAGTCCGGACTCGAGACGTTTTTTAATGGTCTCAGACTTGTCTTGGACTCGTTGGTATTTGAACTCGGACTTGTCTCGGACTTGGTCATTGGACTCGAAAATGTTCTAGTCGGTCTCGTCCGAGTCCAGCGATATATGTTTTATTTTCTCCTTCAAAACAAAACATTGATAGAGCACTATTCTTGTGATCCGAAAACTAATGATCCGAAAACTGTTGCCGACTCTCGACTCTAGAACGAGAGCTGCGCGTGCTCATAAGTTCTCTCTTCACACAGCAGTTCAGTTCAGTGTGTGCTGTTGTTGTAACTAAATAACTCCGGTATATTGGTTCAAGTTCGCGGGACTGTCATGCACGCCAGAAAGTGAATAACTGAATTAATTTGTGGATAATATTAAGTGTTTACGGGAGACGCTAAACGGGAACGATTCAGCTGAACTGGTTCCACCGGTTCACTAAAAAGAAAGAACCGGTTCAAATGAACGATTCGTCCGCGGCGCGAACCAGCGTCAATCATTCATCAGGCACGATGTCAGCGAGCAGCGGCATAATACAGATTGGTTTTACAAACCATAATAAATGTAATGACAGTGCCCTTAAAAGGAAACTTTTTGGCGAGCAGCGGCATAATACAGATTGGTTTTACAAACCATAATAAATGTGACAGTGCGCTTAAAAGGAAACTTTTTGCAACAAAACTTTCCCCGAAACACGTGGGACAACATCCAATTTCGTAAGACACCTGCAAAGGCATCACAAAGAGAGGTAAGTTAATGCCATGTTTCAGAGTTAGCATTGCATTTGAGTATTTTAGAAAGTTTGGAAAGTAGGGCTTAAAGATAAGATTGATCGTATTTTTATTGTCATTGTGATGAACATGTTATTTAAGGATGGGCACCGACGTGCTTATAAACGAGCCGTGGAGCCTCTGCTCTTCCAAGCGGCTCCTCTATCGAACACGCACGTGCACGGGCAGGCGCGCACACGCACGCACGCACGCACGCACGCACACACACCCACACACACACACACGCACAAAAGTGTTTATTGCTGCACAACCTTGCTGTTAGGATGGCTGATAAAAAAGTTCCTTAAAAAAGTAATTGTTGTGAAGTCCCCCTCTAAGTATATTGTGTTTTACCGGTGTGACGCGTGAGGTTACGAGGTACGTAAGTTACGTAATGCAGTGTTTCTAGGGCAGGCGGACTTAGCGCAGCTGCTTATTCATAGAGTTAATCAGACGCAGCTGTCCGTCAGCAGACTAGCACTAGGGTCGTTTTCATGCGCTAGATAAAGTTTATAAACCAGTAAGTTTGCATTTATGTTTGTGTAATGCGATTGCCATCTGTGTAATTCTTATGTTGGTTACGAGATAACGTTTATGTTTGCACTTGCACCTGCAGTACATTAGCCCGCTAGCATCTCGGCTCGTGCTGGAAATGTTTCCACAATTTCTAGTTGTCATTTAATGTTCTTGGTGCTCTGACGTTTGTCAGGACTTAGCATTATTACTGGCTGTATAAATGTTTGTAATTGCCATACAAGTCGGATTTCAAGTGTTAAATTGCATTGCGCTGTGTAACTTATGATTATAATGGACAAGCCTTGGTTAAGATTTTGTATATTTAAACAATGCACATATTGTTGATTGAATTTGTAATTTAAGTTGTGATCTCATTTATCCTATTTACATATTGATTTCTGTTATTTTATTTATTTCAGAAACTACCTATATACATATGTCTGCCTACCTCAAATGTATATATGGTCACTAGTGCAATAAATGGCCAACCTCAATCCGATGTCTCTAACTCCTTGATCAGAGTACTGTAGTGATCAATATCATAATCACCAGTTTCAGTGGGGCAAACCCAACAGTAATAAACAGTTACACTTCGGCTTTGTGACTTTAGTGCTATACCTATATAGTAAAAATAAAATGACCTTATTTTATCTGCTTTTTGATCATTACAAACAATAATGAAAATGATTATCTTAGAATAGAAGATATGCTGTCTCTTGCATCACATAAATTATCATTAGTTAAGTATGTGGTCTTGTAGTCATGATTTTTTTCTGTCTCTGTCTTGACTGTCTCAATTGGACTCGGTCTTGACTTGGACTCGAACCTCTTTGGACTCGGACTTGACTTGGACTCGAACCTCTTTGGACTCGGACTTGACTTGGACTCGAACCTCTTTGGACTCGGTCTCGACTAGTCCTGGTCTTGGACTTGTCTTGGACTCGACAATGGTGGACTTGACTACAGCCCTACCCTAGTCATGGGAGCTCGATTGGACATTACGGAACAAGTGCCAAATCTACTGTATATCAGAGATTGTGTGACTCCAAGACTGTAAAGCTGGGACACATTACAAGAGTTGCTTGACCTGAACTGAATGGAATCACTTCTGTAGCATATAAAGCATATTTGTTGAATATAAAGTCAATACGTCATACCTCAACGATTGTGGATCTATGGTTAAAGAGATAGTCTGTGGATGATTTGGCACTCCTGAAAAGTCACAAACTTTATTACCAAACAAGAAAGACCCTTTTCCTAAATGCTGGTTAACACCGGATCTTAAAGACATGTCTGGTCCTTTGTTAAATATAGATAACCTTCAGGACTTGGTTTTTGAAGAACTAAATGGGAAAACTATGTACAAATGCTTTGTCAAATTGATTTATAAAACAAAACTGTGTGATAAAACTGATAATGTATGGAGGTACAAACTGCAACTGGATGATGAAATTAAACCAATTTGGAGGGTTCTTTATAAACTACCATTGATTAAGAAATCTGGAGACTTGCAATGGAGAATCTTAAAGGGAGCTGTTGCTGTTAATTCTTTCTATTATTAATGCCAATAAAATTATTAAAGCTGCGTTTTTTGTGAGCTCAGGGAGACAATCTTTCATTGCTTTCTGGAGTGTAACAGGCTTGAACCTTTATTTGTTTTGTTGGGACAGTTGTTTTTAGGTTTTGGAGAAAATTTCACTTTCAATGCTTTTATTCTGGGGGCTGGTTACAACCGCAATCAAAGATTCAAATGGCAGCTTATCAACTTTATGGTTGGACAAGCAAAATGGCAATATACATTTCAAGGAGAAATAGAATAAGTAATTTACATGGCCAAGATGTTCTGGTGTTGTTTAAGGCCTCTCTGACTGACTCTCCCTCTCTGACTGACTTTGAGCTGCGAACTGTGTCAACATTAGGGATGGGCAATATGGCCCTAAAACTCTATCACGATAATTGCTGGTATTTGTTGCGATAACGATAGACATGACGATATATCTATAACGCCATCCACCGCTGTTTTTTGCTACAAGTGATAGTAGCTGCATGTAGTCTAGAGCCTCAGAAACACAAACATTAATCAAAAAGTAAAACTTACCCCAAATCAAACAGGCTCCTAAAATATACCTACAGTATTTTTTGTAAATATAAAATATAATAGTGACATTCGACTTCAAAAGGTTGTAAAGAAAAATTTAATTAACTTAAACTCAATAAACACATCATGTCATACTTAAACTGTATATATTCTATTGTTGGGTGGAAACGATCGCATCACGCTGTCAATCACTCTCTCTTTAACTGAGTGAACCTTAGCAACATACTGAATCTGTCTCGCGCTACAGAAAGAGAACAGAAAAATGCGGATAAAAGAAATCGAATTAACTAATCCACACTTTCATCCGCCCATAAACGTATTTAAAATAACGTAATACAAACTCGCATTTTGTACTGTATGTGAACAGGCAGCAGTGCTGTGCACGCTGTGTCGCTATGAAAGCACATGTGGGCGCGAACTGCGCATGGGACGCTCCGTTCATCCTGTATATAACAGGCAAGAAATCATATTAAACAATTTGCGCACGCGCGCATAACATCTAACAAATGTTTAAATAAATACTTTTAGCCAAACTAAATGTTGTGGTGTTTTAATGTATTATGGCTATCAACGAATACTAAACAAATTAAATTAAATAAAAGTGAAACTAAACATGAACTCGGATGCATCTAGTGCCAACCTAAACAAGATTTAGAGCTTTTAGTGCAAACTCTTTCTCAGCTTCACGTCCGCCCTCCGCTATACCCGTTTTCGCTTCACATATGAGCTGTGAATGGGTCTCACAAAGAAATACGTCATCAACTAGAATTTATCGTTTATATCGCGGGAAGACTAATTTGTCACGAATCACTCAGGGAGTCAAGTGCAGGGTACAATACATTTTAATAAAGATCACAGACAACTCAAAAGAGTCCGCCAAAACTCAAGAGTCTCACAACCGCCGTAGCGGGACAGAATCAAACAATGTTCAGGGTACACACTAGGTAAGGGGCGAGCGCTCGGCCGGTAGAAGGGACACAAAAGAGTGAGAGGAAGCAGAGTTCGTAGAGTCCTGAGAGGGACAAACAGCCCCGTGATGACAAACGGGAAACTCCACAGTTCACAAAGTTCTCTGTGACCAGTATGATGAAGCACCACAATGTGGCATCCGAGACCAGTCGGCGAGAGAGAGATAGTCCTTGAGGTGGCTGATCAAAACCTCAGTGAGCAGACTCCGTGTACAAAAAACCAGAAGGCAAAAATAATCCACAATGCAAGGACCTTAGAACGGAGAGGTCCTCTAGAGCTGAGTAATCCACATGGCAAGACACATTTGAAAACGGCAAGATTCCTTAGAGGTGAGCGTTATCCACTTAATAGAAATAGGGGGCTGGAGCCAAGACAAGACACGACACGACACGGTGAGTATAATCTCCAAAAACCGTTGCTATGCAAGACTAGACTAGACAAGGTTGCTTAGAGTGGTCGATACCAGAGGATAATAGCTCTAAAGGTCTGACGCCAGACAAAGGAAAACACGAGGAATATAAAGGGAAAGGAGACAGAGCAGAAAATAAGGAACCAGCCGTGGTGAGTGAAAACTGAGGGAAGATCCATGTGACAGCAGTGAAAACTAATGAGTAGTTAATCAGGTAACGAGAGGGGAGGGGTGAAGCACGCGGACTCCGAACACGTGGCGAGCTGTCAAAACAGCGTCACGTGTCCGACATAACAAACACAGAGGACAACACGGAAGAAAACCAGAAGTGCTAGACCCGAGACCCAACATAATTCCTATCGTGTGGAGAATTTCTACCGGTATATCGCAAACGATATAATACCGCCTATCCCTAGTCAACATACATAAACGTTTTGTACTTTTACTGCCTAAAAGGTCCTGTAGGATTGATCTTTCCTCATTCCTGTTTTAAAGTGATAGTTCACCCACACTCTCCCTCTTGTCATTTCAAACCTGTTTGACTTTCTTTTTTCTGCAGAACACAAAAGAAGATATTTTGAAGAATGTTGCAGTGGCACTTATTCACTTCTATTGTATGGACACAAAACCAAACTGAATGGAGACCAGTTACCAACATTCCTCAAAATATCTTCTTTTGTGTTCTGTGAAAGAAACAAAGTCAGGTTTGAAATGTCAAGGTAAGTAAATTTTCACTCAGAATTTTCATTTTTGTGTCACTATCACGCCACTTTTGAACAAAAATGTTAAAAGTTGTTTATGTTTTAGATTGTTAATATTCTGTAAATATTGTATATTTTGTTATCAAAAACTCAGTATTGTGTTTTGTATCTTATTGTGAGATGGATGTATAAAGCAACTGCTTCTTCTTATTTCAGTTTTTTTATTTAAAATGTATAATTAGATATTAAAAATGTTTGTTTGGAAAGATGGACAGATGTTTACCTCTGTACAGGGTAGCGGGGTCTTATGTACGTGTCACACTCTGGTTTCCTCTCTGACTGACTCTGAGGTCAACCAGGTAGGTTGCCAGGGCATCAACTGCCTCCCAGCCAAAGACATCTCTGGAATCACACTGTTTACTCTGAAAATTGAAAAAAAGCCAACCACAGTCCAGTAAATATATACAGTGTTGTATTAATTATTTTGCATTGTACATGGATGTATTTTAATTTTACAAACAGTTGAGAATAGGTGTTTTGCACTGCACCAGATATTTTTTTAAAGAAAAAAAAAAATAGAACAGGACAGCAATATTACCTGACCTGATGTGCTAGGACTTACAGTGTCATTCTCCTCTTCCTCAGCGACCTCCTCATCGGGGGATTTGGGTCCAGTGTCACCTGCCTGACTGGTCACCTGGGCCTCCACGACAGTTACTGGAGGGTCAGAGTCATCAGCCCTAAGGTCAGCTGCATGGCACACAGTCGTGTCAATTTCATCTTCAAAATCACCTTCGGGCTCCTCTGGGTGGACTTCAGGCCGCCCTGAAATCATGGTCCAGACCTCCTCAGCCTTGCGCGTCCGTCTCCTACAGTGCTTTGCCAGGTCACCTGGGCTGATGCTGGCTATGAGCTGTACCTCAGTGGGAGCCTGTCCACCATGGCTGCTCTTCCACTTTCCTCTTTTGGCTGCCATAAATTCTTTCAAATCCTCCTGATCCCACTAAAAGATACAGGAGAAAAGTTTTGAACAAAAGGCACCATAGAGAGGGTGGTGCTCTGTAGTAAGACCACAGTTGAATCTTCTCATAAAATTGAACATATCTAGCCTTAAAATGGACCTCTGACTGACTCTTCCTCTCTGACTGCCAGAATGTGTTTATCGTCTCTGATCAAACCACTTTTGATCTCACCTGCTAAGATGTTAACAGTGTTAGTATTATTCATAAAAACATGTTTTTTTCTGTGCAATACAAAAGGAGGATATTTCTATAATAATTTGCAGCTTTATTGCAGTGTTCATAGTATCCACAGCTGTCAAAGCTCTTAAAAGTACAAATAAACACTATCAAAGTAAGAAGTCACATTCTGTTCTTAAACGCAAGAAGTAAAAAGACTTCAGACCTGAACCCGAAGGGGTGGTGATGTCTCAAAGCTGTCTTCATTCTGAGAGGACGTCACCTCAAGCTTTGGCTCTTCCGTGGCCACCGGGTAGGAAAAAAACAACTGTAGTCAAAAGTGTTCCAGAACTGTTTGCTGTCTCACATTCTTCAAAACGTCTTCTTTATTAGGGATGCACCGAAACGAAAATTCTTGGCCGAAGCCGAACATGATGTGAAACACTTGGCCGAATAATACCGAACACCGAACATGTTTTTTTGCATTTCTTCTATTTATTAAGCTATTTTTTTCACTATTGCACAAACTGAATAGTCAAAATGTGCTTTTTATAATTTGTCTTGTTTTTCAATAAAATACAATACACCTTAATATAAAATTGAGCAAAACAAAGTAAATTCAAACAAAAAATTGAGCCTGTGAATAGCCTATATTAATTAGGCCTATAACTGACTGCTAAAAGAATGTAATGTAAGTTACTCTGTACCCCTACAACAAAACACTTCATTAAAAACTGTCATTCCACATTAGGCCTATAAGATAAAAATACGAATAAACTGAAACTGTTGGATTATTATAGGCTACATTGCAAAATGATTTGAGAAAAAAAAAACATCCAATGCAAGCAGTTCTGACTGATGCTGACTGACAACCATTTCGGTTCACGTCTCACTTCCAAACTCCGCCCACAAAAGTTTACTGTTCTCTCAGATGTACGCGTAGCCAGGATGCACAGAACATACTTTGACAAGTTGTTTAGTACAGGGAACTGTGTGCACGCGACCACTGTATGATGTCAAAGGATGTCGCGAGCGGCGGGGCTACTGTCAGACAGCCCGCTTCCATCTGAAGTAAAGTTACCGACCGGTAAAGACGCTTTCATTCGGAAATTTACTTCCGTGCGGCAAGTCCCATGCTGTGTCTTTCTCTGACACTTTAAAATGCTCCACACACACGCACACACGCACGCATGCACGCACGCACACGCACTGCCAAAATGTTTGCAGCAGTAATAAAGCGCACGCGTGTCTCTCTCTCTCTCTCTCTCTGCGTTGGTTGCTGCTTGACCGTATCACGAGTCGTGTTCGGTAAAATTTATTCGGCCACTTCACAAATTCGGCTATTGCTATTTTCGGCCGAACATTTTCGGTGGCCGAACATTCGGTGCATCCCTATTCTTTATGTTCAACAGAACAAAAAAATTATAAGTCAATGGTGGTCGAGATCTGTTTGGTTATAAGCAATCTTCCAAATATCTTTCTCGGTGTTCATCAGAACAAAGAAATTTCTACAGATTTGGAACAACTCGAAGGTGCGTAAATGATGACAGAATTTTCATTTTTGGGTAAAGTATCCCTTTAAAGCGTATTTTACGGCCAGACCACTCTTACGACTGGGTGTACGTCCAGTTGGTGCATTTAATGTATATAGATCAGTGGGTTCATTCAAGTCATTATATGCTTTAAGGCATCAAGAAATTATTACTGGAAAAAAATGCTATTTTAGCCTAATGCTCGCAAAGATTAGTGTTATATGATAAAAAATCAAATGCAGTGGCACTTTGCCGCATTTGATACAAACTAGGGTTGGGCCGATAGACGATGACATCGTCCATCGTCGATGGCTGACAGCCATCACGATGTTGGGCTGGCATCGTGATTCCCCTGCATGACGCAATTTTTGTCATCAGGAGGGTCCGCGGTCGTCCGCGTACACGTACAGCACATTCCCAAGACAATGTTGACAGCCAAGTCCACAATATGACATTCTGCGCATGTGTCGAGCTCATCCATTCATGCTTATCCGCAGTTGAGCATGATTTGGAAGCTGCGCGACGCGTGTGTGCACGAGACAGAGACGGACGTAGAAAGTGAACGCAAACAGTGAATCCTATTAATGCGCTCACGTTGTTTGTGTGTAAACTTGTCAATGATGACCTGTGCGCGTCCGCAATGGCAGCGGGAAACATCAGTGCCGCGTGACCCGCGCAGTTGACTAATCACACACACACAGCCTACACTGGTGGGCTCACGATCTACTCGTCTTTCCACATGAAATAACAACCGGAAGAAATTCCTAATTTGCAGGTCGTACATGTGCGAGTACTTGTGAAAAAAAATCATGCTGTCTTGAAAACTGGTCACAAAATATGTTTTGGTCGCAGTCTGGAGCACTGATATAATAGTTTTTAATGTTTTGGCAGATGGCCATCTAGCAAATTGATATACCCCAACCCTTGCCTAATTCAGGTGGGCTGGGTAATTGCCTCTTCCTCTCCCATTGTGAAATGCAGCCTCCCTATCACGGCTTACATTTCGCCGTCCTCTTCTATGCCTGCGTTTCATTTTGTGACCCACCGTGTTAAGCAGCATTAAACGTAATGGAGCATTACCTGCTCCATTTGTCTCCATGTGTCTCATGACAGACTCCATATACATTTTCTTCGCTCTCTGCCAGTTCTCTTCGTTTTGAAACTCTGCAGACCTAGACCCAACACACACACTTCTTATTATTTCAGTTATTAGCAGACATTCTTAAGTGTAAAATTTGCCTTTGACAGAAATAAACTCAAAATAATGATTGTATTTCTCTCTCCATGCTGAGTTTGTTTTCGCTGGAAGTACCAAAGATTGTCTTGTGATATGGAGATGTATGGGTCTGGAATACTTACAATTGGAGCATAAAGGCTAAGGACAGCATCGGCCGTTACGAGTTTTTAGCATAAGGGGGCAGGCTTTCCATAGAGTGACTTTGGTAGAACTTTCCGCTCAGGCGCTTACAGGTTTCAGTTTGATTCAAGTCAATTCAATTTTATTTATATAGCGCTTTTCACAAAGTGCATTGTCCCAAAGCAGCTTTACAGGAGAAAATAAGAGAAACTGAAAAACACAAAAAAGGTCAAACACAGCACAGTGCATGGTGTTTATAGAACAAGCAAGATTATTCTAGTAAATAAGATCTAATAAATGCAGACTCCCGGTGGTTTATTTAGCATATTTTGCATTAAGTGAAAGCTTGGCTGAAAAGATGTGTCTTTAATCTAGATTTAAATTGGGAGAGTGGGTCTGACCCTCGAATAGTATCGAGAAGCCTATTCCAGAGTTTAGGTGATACGTATGAGAAAGCTCCGCCCCCTTTGGTGGATTTAGTTATTCTAGGTGTTATCAAAAGATCTTAGAGAGCGTGATGGGTTGTAGTGTGGTAGAAGCTCTGTTATGTAGGTAGGGGCTAAACCGTTTAAGGCTTTATAAGTAATTAAAATAACTTTAAAGTCAATACGATACTTAATGGGTAACCAGTGAAGGGTTGATAACATTTGGGTTATGTGATGGTATTTTCTGGACCTGGTTAGAACTCTGGCAGCTGCATTCTGAACTAACTGTAGTTTGTTTATTCATGATGCAGGACAACCACTAAGTAGTGCATTACAGTAGTCAAGTCTTGAGGTCACAAATGCATGAATAAGCTCCTCTGCATCAGCAACACATAGAATATTTCATAATTTGGCAACATTTCTAAGGTGGAAGAAGGCTGTTTTTGTGACATTTGAGATGTGATTTTTAAATGACAGGTCAGGGCTCTAGAGTGCGACCAATTTGGTTGCACATGCGACCTAATTTCTCAATGGTGCGACTAAAAAAAATCTGAGGTCGCACCGGTGCGACCAGCCGTTCGAAGGAAAAAAAAGTCTCTGCGAAAGTCTCCCTGTGGTTCAACAGCAGATACATTAGGCCCATATCGTGGTCTAAACCAATCAGAGATAGTGAAGGGCGGACCCCCCTCTGATTGGCCGTGGTCCAGATATTCCTGTACGTGTGTGTACGTTTGAAAATGCTGTGCTGCAGTCAGACAGAGAGAGGTGAGTAGCCTATAGGCCCGTCAGATAAACAGAGTGGATGTAGCCGCGGATGATGAGAGAAGATGAAAAGAACGATTGACAACTTTTTCATTAAGAATGTTAAGTTAAGGCCTGATCCGTCCGAAAATCATAACCAATTCTCTGACACGCTAGACTGCGACTAAATGGTCTCATTTTGCGACATATTTTCCTGCAAGTGCGACAAGTTTTTCTTAATGGTCGCACCGGTGCGACTGTCAAACTGATCAATATATAATTTTTGCGTATTATAGATTTAATGCGCAGAAATGTTATATTGCGCAAGCTGCGCATTCAGTCACTCATTTTCGTCTCCCCTCCTTCAACCATTCACTTATCTATCAGTGCCCCGCCCCCAAAGACGTAATTCGCGGGTTACGGGTAAGAGGCGAAGGACCGAAAGAGCAGACGAGTGAAGCGCTCAATCTTTTTTTTGTTTTCTTTCAGCAGGGTAACTATACCCATACTGTGCTCCACACAACAATATTGAGCTGAAGCTTGAATTAGAAAAGTTAAAATCGCAATCGCAATGTCTGTCAAAAATATCGCAATTAGATATTTTCCCCAAATCGCACAGCCCTACCACTGGTCTACAGTATCGAAGGCAGCACTAATGTCAAGCAGGACTAGGAGTGAGATGTTACCTTTATCTGATGCTATAAGCACGTCGTTTGTCATTTTAACGAGCGCAGTTTCAGTGCTATGATGAAAATAAGTCTTACTTTTGTTTTTGTAGTGACATCTGATGGAATCAAAATAGTAATTTCATGAAATATCAATGTCCACTACATACAGTGAGGGAAATAAGTATTTGATCCCCTGCTGATTTTGTAAGTTTGCCTACTTACAAACAAATGAAGGGTCTATAATTTTTATGGTGGGTTTATTTTAACTGATAGACACAGAATATTAAAAAAATCAGGGGAAAAAATGTTATATAAAGGTTATAAATTGGTTTGCATTTCAGTCAGTGAAATAAGTATTTGATCCCCTACCAACTGCAAGAATTCTGGCTCCACAGATTGGTTATGTGCCTATATGGACCACAGATTAGTCCTGTCACTTTAAGAAAGTACTCCTAAATCAGCTTGTTATGTATATAAAAGATGCCTGCCAACAGAATCTGTATCTTCTAGTTCAACCTCTCCACCACCATGGTCCAGACCAAATAGGTTTTAAAGGATGTCAGCGACAAGATTGTAGACCTGCTCAAACCTTGACTAGGCTACAGACAGAAGCTTGGTGAGAAGGAGACAACTGTTGGTGTGATTATTTGGAAATAGAAGATATACAAAATAACTATCAAATGCGCTTGGTCTGGAGCTCCCTGCAAGATTTCCCCAATGGGGTAAAGATGATCATGAGAAAGGTTAAAGATCAGCCCAGAACTACACGGAGGAAGCCTGTTATTGATTTCAAGACAGTTGGGAACACAGTTAGCAAGCAAAACATTGGTAACATGCTATGCCACAA
This sequence comes from Triplophysa rosa, assembly GCF_024868665.1. Classification (NCBI taxonomy): domain Eukaryota; kingdom Metazoa; phylum Chordata; class Actinopteri; order Cypriniformes; family Nemacheilidae; genus Triplophysa; species Triplophysa rosa. The sequence goes on from NC_079899.1 coordinate 3,727,667, forward strand.
TAGACTGAAATCCTGAAGCACCCGCAAGGTCCTCCTGCCCAAGAAGGCCCGCCTGGCTCGTCTTAAGTTTGACAATGAACATAAAAATGATTCAGAAAAGGCTTTGGCGAAAGTGCTGGCACAGCTGTGAGACCAAAATGGACTCCTGTGTTTGGAGGGAGAGAAATGCTGACTATGCTAGCAGCTAACAGCTATCATGCATGTAGAGTTGTATAGAAATGTTTCGTCTTTTATGTTTAACATTTTCATCAACTTAACATTTAACAACTTTCACATTTTTAATGCAAACAAAGGTGCAAAATTGTATCAGAAGTGCAAAACGAGCTGCTCTCACTATGAATTTAAATGGGGCTATGGTTAAACCTGCCTTGCTGTCAGCTTTGCACGCACGCACGCGCACACATTCTTTATTTCATTAACCGTATACTTCTACATTGCACAGAAATGTCTACCTATGTGTCTGTATGGTTGTTTATGGATTTAGTGGCACACACCACTCAAAACACAATATAATTACAGAGAGTGGTCTTGTGCTATACTACTCGTCGCCAGAGGCGGCAGTGCAGCTGAACTTCCGGTGGACTAAAATGCGCTTTATAAAAAATACTTGATGCTTCGTTTTGGTTTTGTTGTATATTAATTTGATGCACTTAAAGAAATATTGAGGAAAACAAACCAAAAATTTGTCTCGTATACGGTGGAATATGTAAAAAATGAACGGTTTATTCGTTTTTCTGTTTTGAAAACAAAAACGAATAAATGAATTATCCGAAGGTACACGGTCCGTGTACGTCTTGTTAGTTTGATTTTCAATTTGAAACTGAACAAACAGGAACGAGAAAACAGCGCATTTTTTCGTCTTTTCGTTCGGTTAAAAAACGAAAAAACGAGAATTCGGCTTGTTTTTTCGTTTTTATGCTCAAGATTAGAAAACGGATAAACGGCTTTAATTCTCGTTTTTCACAAGTGGGCGGGAAGAAACGTCCTCTTTCCGCAGATTGGTCAAGCAAATACCATCCCTGACGTCATCAGCTCCTCCTCAGCTCGTTGGACAGAATACAGGTCCTCCGCTGCCGTACAGATCTCTAACATTAAACAGCTGTTCAAGGCGGATGTTCGACTGGGCGTTCTTCTGCGCAACCCAACGCGTTTTAGAGAAACGTTTATGTTGGAAATATTAATCTAATAATATTAACACGGCAGTTTTTTTTTTGCTGCCCAGAGGTAAATTGTGTGGCAAAGCTCCGCGACTCACAGCCCGGAGCGGATGTGAATCACAGACCATTGGTCCTTCAAGTTTAAATATGACTATAAATTTGGGTGTATCAGTTTCTCGGCTATATATGAATAGACTGACTGGGCACACAGCACATTGGACGGAGGTCTCGTGTCTTTACGTAATTTAGCCTGAGGGTGGCGCTCTGATGTTGATTTATTAGCAGGCTCTACAATCATACTGTAGAGAGGACACATTATATACAGGTGCTGGTCATATAATTAGAATATCATCAAAAAGTTGATTTATTTCACTAATTCCATTCAAAAAGTGAAACTTGTATATTATTTTCATTCATTACACACAGACTGATATATTTCAAATGTTTATTTCTTTTAATTTGATGATTGTAACTGACAACTAATGAAAATCCCAAATTCAGTATCTCAGAAAATTAGAATATTACTTAAGACCAATACAAAGAAAGGATTTTTAGAAATCTTGGCCAACTGAAAAGTATGAACATGAGAAGTATGAGCATGTACAGCACTCAATACTTAGTTGGGGCTCCTTTTGCCTGAATTACTGCAGAAATGCGGCGTGGCATGGAGTGGATCAGTCTGTGGCACTGCTCAGGTGTTATGAGAGGCCAGGTTGCTCTCATAGTGGCCTTCAGCTCTTCTGCATTGTTGGGTCTGGCATATCGCATCTTCCTCTTCACAATACCCCATAGATTTTCTATGGGGTTAAGGTCAGGCGAGTTTGCTGGCCAATTAAGAACAGGGATACCATGGTCCTTAAACCAGGTACTGGTAGCTTTGGCACTGTGTGCAGGTGCCAAGTCCTGTTGGAAAATGAAATCTGCATCTCCATAAAGTTGGTCAGCAGCAGGAAGCATCAGAAGCGTCTCGCCTGGGCTAAAGACAAAAAGGACTGGACTGCTGCTGAGTGGTCCAAAGTTATGTTCTCTGATGAAAGTAAATTTTGCATTTCCTTTGGAAATCAGGGTCCCAGAGTCTGGAGGAAGAGAGGAGAGGCACAGAATCCACGTTGCTTGAGGTCCAGTGTAAAGTTTCCACAGTCAGTGATGGTTTGGGGTGCCATGTCATCTGCTGGTGTTGGTCCACTGTGTTTTCTGAGGTCCAAGGTCAACGCAGCCGTATACCAGGAAGTTTTAGAGCACTTCATGCTTCCTGCTGCTGACCAACTTTATGGAGATGCAGATTTCATTTTCCAACAGGACTTGGCACCTGCACACAGTGCCAAAGCTACCAGTACCTGGTTTAAGGACCATGGTATCCCTGTTCTTAATTGGCCAGCAAACTCGCCTGACCTTAACCCCATAGAAAATCTATGGGGTATTGTGAAGAGGAAGATGCGATATGCCAGACCCAACAATGCAGAAGAGCTGAAGGCCACTATCAGAGCAACCTGGGCTCTCATAACACCTGAGCAGTGCCACAGACTGATCGACTCCATGCCACGCCGCATTGCTGCAGTAATTCAGGCAAAAGGAGCCCCAACTAAGTATTGAGTGCTGTACATGCTCATACTTTTCATGTTCATACTTTTCAGTTGGCCAAGATTTCTAAAAATCCTTTCTTTGTATTGGTCTTAAGTAATATTCTAATTTTCTGAGATACTGAATTTGGGATTTTCATTAGTTGTCAGTTATAATCATCAAATTAAAAGAAATAAACATTTGAAATATATCAGTCTGTGTGTAATGAATGAATATAATATACAAGTTTCACTTTTTGAATGGAATTAGTGAAATAAATCAACTTTTTGATGATATTCTAATTATATGACCAGCACCTGTAGACTGTAGTGTTGTCACGATACTGGAATTTCTAACTTCGATTCAATACCTAAAAAAATATCGATATTCGATACCATTTTCGATACCACGGGGAATAAACTGCCATAGCAATAAGGCCCTAATAAGCAATAGCAATATAGGCCTTTTTAATTTTTATTTGAAGTTAAATTGAACAAGACTAGACAATGAGGTATATATTTTTACATTATTTATTAATTGTTAATCTAATGTTAATTTTACGAATACATTTACTATTTAAAATCAAAGTTGTATTTGTCAGTATTAATGGACCAGACCCTGTTGAAAAAACCAGCCTATGCTGGTTTGGTATGTTTTGATGCTGGTTTGCTGGTTTAAACTGTTCATGTGCTGGTTTAAGATGGTCATATGCTGATTTAAGATGGTTCTTAGCTGGTTTAAGATCAAACCAGCATCGATCAAAACATACCTTACCCAGCATATACTGGATTTTTCAACAGGGGAGCTTACATACATGGTTGTATTTTTTAACTAACATTTAAAAGAGATTAATAAATACTTGAACAAATGTATTGCTCATTCATTGTTCGTTAATGTTAGTTAATAGCCTACATTTTTATTTGGCTAAATTGGCTTTTATTCACATAGGCCCATACTGTAATCATTGATCAGCGCACATATAGACAGAAACGCAAACTTAAACGCAAGAACTGTTGCAGAGACTCCACACTGGACATCTTTCTAACATTAACAACTTTTAACCGGAGCGAATGAGACGAGTGGATGAAATCATTGAACAGCGCACACACATAGAGCGCTATGGTAAACACGGAAGTGCAAACGTGTATCACACGCGAGAACTGTTGCGGAGACTTTACCCGCACCAGCATTATTTCAAACATCAAATTAACCGGAGCGAACGAGACGAGTGGATGAAATCATTGATGAGCGCACATAAAGACAGAAACGCGTGCATTAAACATGAGAACTGTTGCGGAGACTCTGTACTAACATAAACAACAAATAACCAGGGCGAATGAAATGAGTGGATAAAATTATTGATCAGCGCACATACATGGATCGCTATGGTAAACACGGGAAGCGTAACGAGCGTGCACCACGCCAGATGTGTTACTGAGACTGGCCATCTTTTCTCTAACATAAATACGATTTAACTGCCGCAAACGAGGCAAGTCTGTGAGAGGAGGCGGGGCTCTGTTGTTATGCGTTCACGTGCAGTGTGTGTTAACTCACTGTCAGAAAAGAGAAAGAGAGCGGGAACGCGCAGCTGATATCGATACGTGGGACATGGGTATTGGAACCGTTTCAGATTCTTCAGTATCGATACTTATCGAAATATCGACATTTTTGACAACACTAATACATTGTTAAATATGTGCTCAATGAAAGTTTTCTCAGAACAGTTCATTGTAACTGATAAAAAATTGCTATTGCAAATAGGTTGTGTTTCTTAGCAAGCCTATTTATACAATTAGTATTATTTTAAATGCTTTTTACAGAGCGTTACCCCAGCTAACAGATGATACCAGTTTTGGGTAATTTCGTGACTTGCGTAGCTGGCACGCCCCTCCATGCAATCGCATTTTAAATTCAGCAATCAACAATAGAATAATTTAATTCTTGCAAACATTTATATAAATAATGAAACTATATTACAATGTAAAATTCACAGATTAAACACATCAGAAATGTTTACAAAATACAACATGTAATTATGCAAATAAAAATTCAAGATTTCTTTCTAATTTGTGCGCAAAATATTTGATAACATTTGATATTCATTTTAAAAATAAAAAATACTTGACATAATCTTTCCGATATAATTTGATTACTAACCATTCAATAGTAACGGTATTGAAATACAGTTACATGTTTTTCTTTACTCAGCCCTGGTTACAAACTGAAAAAAATGATTCTTGAGGGTTAGTAAATATTACCCATGCAAATCAGTTAAATTTTATGCAAACTTACTGAATCTACTCAATAAAATTGAGGCAACAATTTCCACTCAATTAGATTGAGTAGATTTTATTCTATGTTTTTAAGTAAAGAGTACCTAAATTTATCAGATACGAGTCATGACACACTAAAATAAATTAGATAAAGTCTACCTAATATTTCTCAATATTAATTACTTATATAAATTGAGTAATATTAGTTTATACAACCGACAACAGTTCATCTACTTGTTATGAATGATAAATATTGAATGATTAAACACTAAATATGACTTATTCAGAGAAGCTCGAATTGACCTAAAAATGGTCAGAAACAGGAGATCGCATCAGTTGCTTTTATTGACCAAATAACACACGTTTACAAAACCCCTTTTTGACAATGAACACTAGATTAATTTGATGTCACCATTATTGTGATCAGTGTTCACTTTAGTTGACCTCTTGACTCTTACATTTTACATTTAGGCATTTGATGCTTTTAATCAAAACGACTTACATTGCATTATATTATGCATTGTGTCTGAGTATGTGCAATCCCCTGGGACTGAACCCATGACCTTGGTGTTACTAGTGCCGCTCTAACCACTGAGCAGAGGTGGAAAGTCCAGGTTTCCACCTCTGCCGCTGAGCCACAGGAAAACACAGTTACACATTAAGACTCGTTCATCTCTGACTGTTTAGATGTTTTACTGAAACCATATTTGCCGTAGCAAATGAAAGTGCTAATAGAGTAGCTGTTGAGTTGTGAATTTCTGAGCATGACTGAGTTGAGTCGATTTTAAATTTGATTAATGTCAATAGCTTTAGTCCTGCCACGTAAATTATAAGTGATTTTGAGAAGTTTAAAGCTGCTGAACCACACAGATGCCCAGACACACGAAGAATCAGTGTATGAAACTCAACAATGGTGACAATCAACAAAAGAAAGCTTCATGCTGCAATGCATGCTGGGTAACGTCATAGTACAAAACTCATTCATGACTCCCAGCATGCATTGCAGTTAACCTGAATTAGTTTGATGATTGTCACCATTGTTGAGGAGTGTATGATTAATATTGATCTCTAAGTGTAATCTGAACAAACACATTTCTACATGGCACCATATTGTTGTAACTTTATTTTGTCATTTCATTGTAGAATCTTTCTCAAACCCATAAACACCCTTTCAATAAAATAATAAATATTAAAAATGCATTCACTTTTGTTATTAACACAGAAGTGTTGCGCATGAACAACAGCTGTGATTGGTAAAAGAGAAGTAACTTTGTGAAGTGCAAGACTCAAGAGGTCAACTAACGTGAACACTGATCACAATAATGGTGACATCAAATTAATCTAGTGTTCATTGTCAAAAAGGGGTTTTGTAAACGTGTGTTATTTGGTCAATAAAAGCAACTGATGCGATCTCCTGTTTCTGACCATTTTTAGGTCAATTCGAGCTTCTCTGAATAAGTCATATTTAGTGTTTAATCATTCAGTAGATGAACTGTTGTCAGTTATATAAACTAATATTACTCAATTTATATAAGTAATTAATATTGAGAAATATTAGGTAGACTTTATCTAATTTATTTTAGTGTGTCATGACTCATATCTGATAAATTTAGGTACTCTTTACTTAAAAACATAGAATAAAATCTACTCAATCTAATTGAGTGGAAATTGTTGCCTCAATTTTATTGAGTAGATTCAGTAAGTTTGCATATAGTTTACTTTGCTACTTAATATATGTAAGTAAAATTTAACTGATTTGCATGGGTAATATTTACTAACCCTCAAGAATCATTTTTTTCAGTTTGTAACCAGGGCTGAGTAAAGAAAAACATGTAACTGTATTTCATTACCGTTACTTTTGAATGGTTAGTAATCAAATTATATCAGAAAGATTATGTCAAGTATTTTTTATTTTTAAAATGAATATCAAACGTTATCAAATATTTTGCGCACAAATTAGAAAGAAATCTTGAATTTTTATTTGTATAATTACATTTTGTATTTTGTAAACATTTCTGATGTGTTTAATCTGTGAATTTTACATTGTAATATAGTTTCATTATTTATATAAATGTTTGCGAGAATTAAATTATTCTATTGTTGATTGCTGAATTTAAAATGCAATTGCATGGAGGGGCGTGCCAGCTACGCAAGTCACGAAATTACCCAAAACTGGTATCATCTGTTAGCTGGGGTAACGCTCTGTAAAAAGCATTTAAAATAATACTAATTGTATGAATAGGCTTGCTAAAAAACACAACCTATTTGCATTAGCAATTTTTTTATCAGTTACAATGAACTGTTCTGAGAAAACTTTCATTAAGCACATATTTAACACAATGTATATAATGTGTCCTCTCTACAGTATGATTGTAGAGCCTGCTAATAAATCAACATCAGAGCACCACCCTCAGGCTAAATTACGTAAAGACACGAGACCTCCGTCCAGCCCAGTCAGACTATTCATATATAGCCGAGAAACTGATACACCCAAATTTATAGTCATATTTAAACTTGAAGGAACAATGGTTTGTGATTCACATCCGCTCCGTGCTGTGAGTCGCGGAGCTTTGCCACACAATTTACCTCTGGGCAGCAAAAAAAAAAAACTGCCGTGTTAATATTAGATTAATATTTCCAACATAAACGTTTCTCTAAAACGCGTTGGGTTGCGCAGAAGAACGCCCAGTCGAACATCCGCCTTGAACAGCGGTTTAATGTTAGAGATCTGTACGGCAGCGGAGGACCTGTATTCTGTCCAACGAACTGAGGAGGAGCTGATGACGTCAGGGATGGTATTTGCTTGACCAATCCGCGGAAAGAGGGCGTTTCTTCCCGCCCACATGTGGAAAACGAGAATTAAAGCCGTTTATCCGTTTTCTAATCTTGAGCGTAAAAATGTTTTTTAACCGAACGAAAAGACGAAAAAATGCGCTGTTTTCTCGTTCCTGTTTGTTCAGTTTCAAATTGAAAATCAAACTAACAAGACGTACACAGACCTATCTGTATGTATAATGTATTATAGCGATTTTCACAATTTTGATTGTTGCAAAGCAGTTTTACACAGATTATAATTCAAAGAAATGTTAATAATAATAAATAAATAAAACTAAGACATTATATATAAATAAAATACATGGTATTATTGCAAGTCATTCTCTATGTAATGTACATGAATGAAACTAAACTGAAATAAGTACTATATTGGATTATAAGAAACTGTCAATTATTAATCGAAGCACATTCTTTATTATATTATAAAGTGTGTAATATGTACAAGACTTACATTTACATTTAGTACTCACTCTTAATATCACAGTGTAATGTAGTTGTACAGTACTTATGGGTAAATTTATGGAGCGAATTTAGTCTCATGAATTATTCACACATAAAACACGATGTACACTTGCGTAGCCAGTTTCACATGCATAAAAACTAATTCAGGTGCATAAATAAATATGTACATTCACAAAAAAAAAACTATTCACTTTAGCCAATCAGATTCAACCTTACCCTTCAACCAATCATAACCGCGGAGAGCACAGGACTCAAGGAAAACGGCTCCGCGCACCTTTTGCAGAGTTTGACTCACTTCCTGTTTGGTTGAAGGTTGTAAGGATGAATCTGATTGGCTAAACAGGATGACAACTCAAGTGGGAGGGGCGGCGCTGCCAAGAGAGTCTCAAAATACACACACACACAAATCCAAGGCGATTCACACGTGAGTGACGATTTGCACGTTCACATTCCATGATAAACTTGTGCATTTTAAACTTTCAAAATATTTGTGCACAGTTGTACATCTGTGAATTGTATTTACCGTTTGTGAAACGTATTTTATGAGAATATCATTTTATTTTACGCAGGTGAATTGTTTTTGTGAATGTATATATAGAATTTATGCACCTGAATTAGGTTTTATGCATGTGAAACTGGCTACGCAAGTGAACATCGTGTTTTATGTGTCAATAATTAATGAGATCAAAATCGCTCCATATAAATTACAATATTATAATGTGTTACTGATGCTGGTTTATTTATAATATTATAATTGTGCAGAACGTCAACACAATATTAGTTATTACAGTTAATAAAATTAGAGTTAATGACATTCAGGTCTGTGAAGTAAGTCTGCGCAGAGTGTCAACGTGATATCAGTCGGTTAATAATGTTAGTGATACTGCCGCTGGTTGCTAATGTGCAGATTCTCAATGCGATATTAGTCATCAGGGTTAATAATAATACTGATTACTGATGCTGGTTTATTTACAATATTATAATTTAAACGATTTTGTCAGCGCTGAAAAAATACCAGATATTTAATATACCAGAAAAATTTGCAATAATACCATATCGTGCAAATAGAATGTATATACTGCCGTTAAATGTAAGATGTCTATGTTTATGTTTGAGTCTCCCAGTGAGCAACAGTGGCAAGGAACCAAAACTCCACTATATATGTATACATGTATAAAAGTGGAGAAAAAAACCTTGGGAGAGACCAGGCTCAACCGGGAGGGCCAGTTCTCCTCTGGCATGTTAACGTAAAGCTGCTGCAACTACAGAGAGGATGAATTCTGCTTTTAAGTAAGTAGATGGGCTAATAAGTGGAAAAACTGCTTGCAACAACATCCTAGCAAAACCTATTGATCAGTCGAAATACCCTAGTAACAAGCTAGAATACCTTAGCAACACACAGTAAACAGCTTCAAGACCCTAAAAACATCAAGCAACCAGATGTAACGCCATTACCAGCTATAACACCCTAGCAACCTGTAATTACCAGCCAAAATACCCTAGTAACCAGCTAAAATCCCTTATCTACACCTAATTACCACCCAAAATACCCTAGTAACAAGCTAGCATACCTTAGCAACATAAAGTAAACAGCTAAAAACCTTACCAACCCATAGTAACCAGATGAAGCTCCCTAGTTACCAGCTAAAAAAACTCTAGCAGCACATAATTACTATGGAAATACCCTAGTAACAAGCCTTAGAAACGCGGTATACTAGCTTGTTAGTAGGGTATTCATCTGAAGCTCAAAATACAAACCTTGTTATTTACCTGGTCTTCAGAATCTGCTGCTGTGTCCAGGTTTTCAGGTCTGGTTTCTGTTTACTGTGGAAGAGAGAGAGAGAGAGAGAGTGAGCTTTCATGGAGGTGTTTTGATCTGCAGATTCACATAAATTACAACCGTTTTCTCCCCGAGACAACAGAAACTCATTGGCCTGCATATGTCATAAAGACAAAGGACCTACCCTGGCGCTCCGCTGTATCTGAAGATCTCCAGGTCACCTACTAAATCTTTCGAATTTGATCTCTGACAGCACTTTCTGTTAGACAAGAGAAAAACATCACGATGTGAAGACAAAGAGTTTTAAAGTGTTTAGAATTCAGATGTGTTGGAGCACATGTGCACTATAGTTTGGACTCTTACTTGGTCCTCCGCCATCTTTTTGGAGATCTTCTTCATCTCCAGCTTCAGTCTTTCAACGAGCTCTATCCTGCTCGTGATCCCCTGACAGACAATCTTCTGTTGCTCAGCTATTGAGCCCATCGACCGGTTTCTAGACAAAAACATGAGAAACACGGTCTAGCACTGGTCCTGATGTGTAGTCATTGTGACATCAATGAGAGAGTTACTGTCATTAGATCAGTGATCTGTCAGTGTAAAAACAACTCACATGCTTTTCAGCAGCATCATGTTTCTTCCTTCTGTACCGTCAGCCTGGGTGGCCTGTTTTACACACACAAACAGTATGAAAATAAACAAAATCACAGGCAAGCATGGTGTTTGGATCCTATTTAAAGAAGAAAAGAGCAAACACACCTTTACGTTTCTCTCCATCATTTCTTGCACCTCAGGTGGGACGTGTTCCAGAAGACGATCTCTGTAATTGTCCATCCCCTTCGACCTCTCCTCGAGCTTCTTGATTTCCCTGCCATCAGAATAAATATCAGTGACAGTAATAATCAAGTTCAAACACGTTTTAGCTGCACTGTTTGTGTACAACTGAAATGTAAAGAAACAGAAGAAGAATTGTGTATATTTGGATGTGTGATGTGTCCACCTACATTTCAAGTCCATCTAATCTCTCCTTCAATGTTGCGAGGACTCTGTCTTTCTGAAGAATGGAGAAGATCAAACTGCGATCCCTGTGTAATAAAACATGATGTTCAGAATCACGATTCATTTCTCAACTAAGTTCAGAAGTGAAGTCTGGAGTACAGGAAAGAACTGTGCAACAAACTACTGAAAACGACTCAATGATGGAGATCAGATCTCTGTGTGGGTCATACAGTCTTTCTTTCATAGTCAAATCTCTCTGGATTATTAGCGTTAAAGGCAATAAATGTTTGGAAATCTCTTTTGACACTCCAAAGCATTTGATTGAAATATGTTGAAAACGGTGAAGCATCTTCTACTGTACAGTATATTTACAATAAAACAAAACATAAATCCATATAAAAATATAATCTCAAATCTGCTTCTCTTTGACAGCCAAACGATTTCCTCTGGAACAAATCATACATTTATACTGTAAGAGCAACGATGGCTAAAACGAATGATATCTCATGTTTAACCAGCACAGAGACATCAGAGATGAGACTCCTCTCTAGACATCACCTGGAGCTCACGCCTTCAAAAACATTTCTTAAAACCTCTCGGTTCTTATTGGAGTCATTTCTCCATGGCTTCTCGATAAGAGGGACGGATCAGGAACACATTCAGACATTTGGTTAGATGTTACATACACACACATATTGGAGCGAATCCCAAAAATATCCACAAATGAAAGGCGTGATAAGATGAGAATGAAGCATGTCTTACTCTGGATGAGCTGCGTGAAGAGAAGTCTTCAGGTACTCTACTGAAGTGGATAAGTGGATAAATGGATCTTTTCTCAGAGTGGGTTCTTTCTGCTGTTTATCCGTCCTGAGCTTCTTCTGTTGGCTCAGCGGAGGCAGTGCCAAACCTACCAATCAACATAGATTTATTTCATGTTAATAGAGATGTCATGTATCACTTTACACTCACACACGGGTTGTTTCATTTCACTGATTGAGAATTTAGCACGAGGGTTCAAGTGCAGTTCTTCAATAGCAACATAGCATCAGATGTTGAAACGGTTCGTATGTACCTTGTGTGTTTTACTTCACCCACAAACAGTTTTCTAAATACTGCAAATTTCACTTCGTCACGCTGGTTTACCAAACTCACCAGGGTTGAAGCGGCCACAGACGGTGCAGCCATGAATTCTCTTCATGACACTTTCTGTGACGGGGCTTCTCTCAGGCGGTGGACGTGGGTACATTGAACCTGCAAAATCAGATTTTCATCCGTTAGCTACACCTCATTACCAGCTAAAAATCCCTATTAACAACCTAGCATACCTTAGCAAGGTAACAACTTAAAGACCCTTCAAATGTTTAGCAACCTAGTTAACAGCTAAAGACCCTAGCAACACCTGACTAGCCGAAATGCTCTAGTAACAAGCAAGATCACACCAACAACACACAGTAAACAGCTTAAACACCCTAACAATACACAGAAAAGCGCTATATAAATGCCTCGTTCATAAATCTACACATACAGCATATTTCTTCTCATTGTTCTAGCTTACTTAACACTCACACGAGTGTCGTTTCATGCTACTGACTGTAATTTAGCACATGGGCCCAATGTTTTATGAGCTCACCTGTGCGCTGTGTGGCGCACTGATTCCACACGCTGGTCCATTTGTCGTTTGGGAATTCGATTTTCTTGGGTGACGGCTTTGGGTGCAGTGCTTCAACAGTAACATAACCACACAGCAGATTTATTACATGCTGAAACAGTTTGTATGTACCTTGTGTGTTTTACTTCACCCACAAACAGTTTTTAAGATATGAAACATTGAAACGCTGATTTTATGTTGTTTTACCAAACTCACCAGGGTTGAAGCGGCCACAGACGGTGCAGCCATGACTTCTCTTCATGACACTTTCTGTGACGGGGCTTCTCTCAGGCGGTGGACGTGGACTCAATGAAGCAACACCTAAACAAATCAGATTTTCATCTTCAATATTGTTTTCAAGAAGAAACTCGATGCACTTTTCCTTTCACTCAAGCATTAATAGGTTTTACAATTAAAACGCCAAACTTTACCAGAATATGTTTGTTGTTCATTGACACCGACGGGCCTGAAACTTCTGAACTTGCTCTGAATCATTTTCTCTGCGAAATAACAAAACACAATTCACTGACAGATTCACATCGACTTCACTTTTACAAGAGCAGTTTTCCAGTAATCATGACAACAATAACCGTGACTATAGATATTGTGTTAATACTGCACACGTGATAATATTGTCAATAATTCAGTTAAACATTTTGTCGATGGTTACACAGTTTTTTTAAACGTGCTGTAAAGTTATAAATAAACACGTATTGTGCTTCGGCCACGATTATCTTGTAGTAATCGTCAAATATTGTGACAGGACTGCATTGAGAATACATTTCAAAGACTTTATATTCGTTTGTGTGAAGTTTAGACACACTTAACGTCGATAAAAACTCATGTTGATCACTCACCTCGCGCTGCTCTGAGCTCTTCTACAGATCAGAAACTGTGAACTGCTCTGAGATCTTAAACAGATCCAACAGCAAACAGATTCTCAATCGTATTAAAGCGAAGATGTGAGCGATCCAAACTCGAGGAGTGAACCGGTCACTGACACAACTGTTTGCAGTTTGCGCTGATAACATCTGGCTGCTGGACGCGCGAGGCTTCGTGACGTCGGGCTAGAACGCAAAGCAGCCAATCAGGAGCGAGAGTCTCGTTAAAACGCTTGACGCCGCAACGCAGAAGTCAAAGACTTTTACGTCAACTTCAGTTCGAGTTTTGCGTTTGATTCAAACATCATTTGCTCATCTTCATGTCCTTCAGTTTAACCCGTCTGACTTTTTTCCATTGAACAAAACACATTTTGAAATACAAGACTTTTCCCTCAAAGATGATTGTTGGCTTAAAACAAGAAAAAAACCACTGCTTTGTTGTATATTGTGGGATATATTCAAGATTGTATTCATATACTATAAGTCACTTACTGCTTTTTACTCGTCACATTTTAGGCAATTAGTATCTTTGTCAGTGAACATTTATGTACAAATTCATTGTTTTTAATGTTGTTATTTATGTATGTGCTTCAAGAGTTCGGGGAACAATAAGCGATATGTCATACAGGAGCAATAATACAATAGGAGCTAATACAAAGTTTCTCTTTTCAACAAAAGCTAGACCACTACCTGTTGAGAGAAAGAGAGAGGGTTAGGTTTTTTTCTCCTTTGTATGTCCAGTATTCACAGAAGAGATGGGTTTTAAGTAGTGTTTTGAATGTTGTGAGAGATGTGGTTGACCGGACCGAGTTAGGAAGAATGTTCCACCAGGAAGGTGGAAGGACAATGAACGGGAAAGCGATTTACTGCCCTTATGAGAAGGCAGTACAAGACGCCGCTGGTTTGCTGAACGCAGGGTTCTTGATGGGGTGTAGCAGTGTAGGAGGGTGTGAAAGTATGCCGGTGCAGATCCAGTGATAGTCCTGTAGGCAAGCATTAGTGACTTGAATCTGATACGGGCTTCAACCGGTAGCCAGTGGAGAGAGATGAAAAGAGGTGTCACATGAGCCCTTTTGGGCTGTTGGAAGACGAGGCGTGCTGCTGCGTTCTGAACCGGCTGGAGCGGTTTGATAGCCTTTGCAGGAAGACCAGCAAGGAGAGCATTCCAGTAGTCCAACTTTGAGATTACCAGGGCCTGGACAAGAAGTTGTGCCGCAAAAGAGAGGTTATGGAGGTAGGAACTTATACTGGGAGTCAGTAACCATAGTAATTTCTGGTCAGGAGCAGGTTTTCTTTGGTAAACCCAGAGTTCTTTTGATCTCCTCCCCCTTTTTAAAGCGCAAGAGGGGTGTACCTCATTCATTCATTCATTAATACAGTCATTCATGGCACACATTTTGATCACAGAGACCATCTCACTGACTAATATGTCATATGTGCTTTTATAGAGGGTCCTGTATGTGAAGAGGCTGCATTAATTCATAAGGATGTACTTTGATTTCAGGAGAGGAATTTAGGACCTGAGTAGAATTTTGTTATTTCCCCGTGCATTTTTATTAAAACTGTACCATTTTTCTTTACAGTGAATTAGATATATCAAAATATATCTCATCCATCCTTACATCAATGACATCAGCCATCGTGGCCGTGTATTACATCAGAGCAGATTCTTTCCCTTACATGTTCTCACAAATGGTAGTTATCTATGGAGGATATGACTGTGTGTAAATAAAGTGCATGAATAAAGAAATTAATAAATACAGACAAATGCAGAAATTAAGTGATAAAGGTAATAAACAATTCATTTAGACGTGCAGCCATTCCTACCCAAAACTGCTTCAAGCAGGGTTCGAATTGTTGATCAGTCTGACTTTGACGCAAGAGTCTGACACATTAACAATTGTCCTATACACCACGACATCTCACACTCATCACTAGAGCACTGCTGTGGAGTGAGAACATGACAATTTATTTATTATTTCTGTTGTTTTATTCATTCATTTACTGATTATTTGTTTGTTTATTGGTACATTTATCTTTTTATCAATTTAAACTCAAGTCATTTACACATTAAAGCACATTAATAAAAGCACATTAGTGTTCCTCACTTTGAAGCGCTTTCTGCTGCCATGTTGCTTTTTTTTGGTGCTGTTGCCATGGTGAATAGTAATATCAGAGCTCCATTGATCATGGCTTGTCGTAGTTGTGGTGCGAGCGCTTAACTCAAGGTAAGTCTACCCAGAGTTGGTAGAACTAACCCAAATTAACTGTTCTGAAACCAAGAACTGTTCTTGACTTCTTTTCCGTATCGTGACGTATATCCGAGTGAAACGGCTTCTGATATTAGAAAAAAATGTAGGAAGGGACTCACCTTCGAGTTGTTCCAAATCTGTATAAATTTCTTTGTTCTGATTAACACAGAGAAAGATATTTGAAAGAATGCTTATAACCAGACAGATCTCAATTTTCATAACAATCGCTAGAGGGCGCTTAAATTTAAAACGTGAACTTTTGTCGTAATAAGCTACGTGTACAAACAACCTTTTGAGTCGTTTTTAGTTGGAGGACAGGCTTTAATTCTTATATTTTCTTTCATAAACAAGACAAAATATCTTAAGTCACTTTCCTTGTCAAGATTTTTAAGATATTTTTTACCAGAAAACAAGATAAAAAGGCTTCGTAAGAAATTAATTTTTTTGCAGTGCATCTTTTTCTCTCGTCAGGTCCAGCATCTTTCTTTAGACAGCACTGACATCTTGGCTCTTTTCCATATTTCGTCACACACACCACTCTGACAGTTAAAGAACATGATCACCACTACAGGATGGTTGTTCTCTTTCCTTCCCACCCGATGCACTAAAAGCAGAGGAGAACTCCGGAGTAATCTTGCTAAGAAGCTAAATCACACTCTTTCTTATTCGCCCATTAGAATTCTCCTTGAAACCTTTTATTGGCAGACACCACCTTTTTTTGTATCTTTCTTATTCTAACTCCTGGGGTCTCATTTATAAACGTTGCGTCCGCACAAAACGGGGCTGTAAATGTGCGTACGGCACTTTCCACCTAACGGTTGTGAACTTTTAAAAACACTTGTCTCCGGGCAGGCGTGGCTTGTTGGTTTTGATTAAATCCTTGGTGTTTCAAGTCTTATGAAACCTTTACCCTAACCTAACTCTAACCATCTAAACTACCTATGATTGTTAAACTTGCCCAAAAACACGGTTGCGTGATGACGTCAGACTCGAAACACTAAAGCTGTGTCCCAATTCAGGAGCTGTAACCTTTAAGGTCGCGGACTTCCAACCTCCCATCCAACCTTCTCAGCCTACCCACATTTACAACGTTCCAAGAGGCTCGGAACTCTCCACCACCCCCAGCTTCAACCCAAAACTCCACACAATCATCTCAGACCTTTCAATTTTAGATACCAAAACAATCTCCTATTCCAACAAGCACAGCATGACCAATCAAACGTAAAAAGGATACTACATCTACATCTTCAACCTACAGTATCCCATCCAACCATAGCCAACCTTCTCAGCCTACCCGCATCTCCGACGCCTACAGGTTAAGATGCTCAAATGACCCTCATCGCCCGAATCATCTAGTGCCAGTCTGCACCCATATTCCACAGCTGCCCCCACAGGAGCCTGCTCCCCCCTCTGTCTCTCCACTGCAGCGGATTCCTCTCCTCCAGTAGCCAGTATCGCCGCAGCGACCGCCCCCCACAGGGGCCCGTGCTTCCAGCCCATGCTCTGCCACAGCAGACACTTCCCTACGCTCACGCTCTGCCGCAGCAGACACTTCCCCAAGCCCATGCTCTGCTGCAGCAGACATCCCCTCCTCCCCCACCACTTCCCTCACTTCTACACTCCACCGCTCAGTAAGAACCAATTCAACAGGACTTATGCCCCAGCAGGAACCTGCATCTCCATCAACACAGTCTCATCTGCTCCAGCAAAAGCTTGTGACCTCTCTCCGTCGCCACAGCAACCATGCTCCGTATTTCCAACCCGTGCTCTGCCGCAGCAGAAACCACTTCTACAGAAGCCAGTATTGCCGCAGCGACCGCCCCCGCAAGGGCACGTGCTTCAAACTCGTGCTCGGCCTTAGCAGACACCAATTCTACAGAAGCCAGTATCGCCGCAGCGACCGCTCCCGCAGGGGCCTGTGCTTCCAACCCGTGCTCTGCCGCAGCAGACACCACTTCTACAGAAGCCAGTATCGCCGCAACGACCGCCCCCGCAGGGGCCCGTGCTTCCAAATTGTGCTCTGCCGGAGCAGACACCACTTCTACAAAGCCAGTATCCCCGCAGGGGCCCATGCTTCCATCTCTAGCTCCGCCGCAGCAGACCCCCTTTTTAGCCCCCGAAGCCAGTATCGCCGCAGTAACCGCCCCACAGGGGCCCGTGCTTCTTCCCTTACTCTGCCGCAGCAGACCCCCTTTCTCCCTCGGAAGCCAGTATGGCCGCAGCGACCTCCCCGCAGGGGCCAGTGCTTCTTCCATTACTCTGCCGCAGCTGGCTCCCTTTCCCCCTCAGAAGCCAGTATCGCCGCAGCGATCACCCTCGCAGGGGCCCGTGCTTCTTCCCGTACTCTGCCGAAACAAATTCAACTTCTACAGAAGCCAGTATCGCCTCAGCACAGGGGCCCAAGTCCTCTTCTCCGAGGCCGCTGCAGCTTCTACTAACTTCCCTCCCCCAGGAGCCCTAAGCGGCGGTGTGCACTGCCGCTGTAGTACTGCTCCCCAGGAGCCCTATCTATACTCCACACTACCGCAGTAGTGACCGCTCCACTTGAGCCTTAACTTCTTTCCTTGGCGCAACAGACACGCTCGCTCCCATAAGAACCCACAACGAAGGCCCTATTCCAAGCAGGGCCAGCATCTCGCTAACTCAGGCCAGCATCTCGCCAACTCAAGCCAGCCTCTTTGGGGGATACGTTGCTCCAGCTGCTGTCCTGCATCTATTGCATTTTTGGGGTATGATCCGGGTTCGGGCACACACCAAGCCAGGGGCCCTCTCTCCGGTCAAGGGGCAGGTGCTCCGAGTTCGAGGAGGATTACCGAGCTCGGAGCCCTCGCCCCGGGAAAGCACGCCAAACACGCATACTTATCCATCACAGTTCATTAGCTGCAAGGCAAACTCATGAAATGATGTTTTATTAACAAGGTTAGGGAGGAGCACGTGCAGATAATTAACTCGGCTGGCTTTCGATAAACAATCATAGCAATCATCCTAACAGCCTATAAGTAGTCAAGCCACCTCACCTCCATTCTCTCAGACGTTTCGCAACATCCTTTCTCCACCCGACTCCACACCACAAGCTCGTTTTTTTACCTCAGCACCGGGGGGGGGGTATGAGCCGGGCACACACCAAGCCCGGGGGCCCTCTCCCTGTTCAAGTGATTTAGTCAAAACCAACAAGCCACGCCCACGGATCTGACTTGAAACACCAAGGATTTAGTGAGACCCCCGGAAAATAAGGTCACATTTTGGGGCTGCTTTTGAAGCAACCTTTGAATCGAGACAGCCTTACCAGCCTTCAGTCGCGCTGCTGTGACACAATTGGTCTTAAAATTCAGCCTTCAAAACACGCAGCCCCCGAATTGGGACACAGCCCAAGTATTTAGTGAGAGCCCTCAGGGCCCTCCATGTTCCGCCTCCGCTCCACTATGGAAGCATATTGGTAGCAATTTTCAATTTGAAATGCAATACGCAAAATGGCAATGCAGTATGTAAAATGACAATGCAATTGTTTTTAAATATACATTTTAAATAATTCAATTTGTGCAACATTAGGTGCAAAACGAAAATCCAATACATACTGTATGTCAGTTCCTACACTAGTTTTAATATGTCATTTAAATAGATATTTTTAACGCTTTTTAAGTTGCAAAATTGAAATAAAAATGCATTCCCCATATTAATTACATATGTTTAAGATAGTCAAGCAAAACAGTAGCAAAATGAAAATTCAATTGTAATTTCCCCTAAATGCATTAACATTAACAGGTTGAACATTTGGGATTGCACTTTCATTTTCACACAGGGTGTTGGTTGTTGCGAAATTCGCGTTTTCATCATGAACACATTCAGTATTTTGATTGTTGTCGGTTTTGTCATAATATCTTCACACAATTGTTCAGAGATGGTCGTTCAGTTATCAAGTTACACGGCATCTGTACAGCACAAACGCGATCCATCCACGTGAAAAAACTGTACCGTGCTACTTTCGTGCTGGAGGCAGTGTAAGGGGAGAGATTATGCACAAATATACATACATTTCCAAAGTGGAGATCTGTCCTCAACCTTGGTTTCTTATTCATCCGGATGCTGCAGTTTGGGCTGTGACAGATCCACTGTAACTCGATTCCTAAATTACGGAAACGTTGCGCCACGAAAACAGTTTCTGAATGATTATGTGAAGATATATTGACTAAGACGACAACAAATACTGAATGTGCTTATGATGAAAACGCGTATGTGCACAGTGCACGAGATTTAATGCTATCAGATCACAAATGTGCAAAACTATTAATCTAAAAGCTTTTGTTCAAATAAATGACACTTGACGCTGTGCATTAGAGAAGATGCATATTTATTAGAAGTGACTTCCAGCTGTACAATCTTCAGGTCTGGACAACACTTTAGCTCATGATTTACAGTTAAACACAGAGATGAGCATCTCATAAGAGTGTTAAATAGACAGATGTATTGCAGAACACTTAGAAAGCCAGTGAAATACTGATCGCACACGTAGATGAAACATTAATAACCCGAAGCACACGTTTTAACTGTGTGTAATAAATTAAACCAAAAGAAACTAAAGTGTCATGCTACTGCTCTCCAAAATCATACAAAACACTAGAAAAAAAACATAATACCAACCAACATGTTTGGCATTGCTTAAAAAGCGCTACACATCCAGTTCTGGCTGTAAACACATTCTCTTTAAACTTCAATGTACCGCACTAGGAAAGTTGGAGTTCATGGAAACTAGACAACGCTTTTATTCCTCCATCAGATGGCCGTGCTGTGTGTCTGTGCTGACTCTTTTTGTAGCAGAGACACATTAAGAGTTTTATCAAGGAGAAAGTTACAGCGCCTACAAGCCCAGCGTAAAATAACAGTCATGTGAAAGCACAGGGTGCTTACAAACCCCCGACCCTCTGAAGGCATCGGACAAAGCGTTGTGTTGGATGAAAAGCTTCTCTGTGAGTACAGAAGAGAAGATAAGCTGTTCTTAAGTTTGTGTTGTGTAGTAACAGTTTCACAATCTGAATTTAGTTTCCTACACTATTAGGAATAATAGGAATTCCTACATATTTTTTATCAGACAGATGTGCCTTTGTCATTTCTAGAGAGAAAAGACATCCAGACCTTCATTTCCAGAGCTTCAGAGTCTGGTATCTTTATGCAGACGTGAGGTGTCTGCCTTCAGCTGCGACGTGTCGAGCATCTCCGGGCCGTCCTATTCGCTGGGACACGTGCTGCGGTCTTTACAGCAGAAGTAGTGAACCACCACACCGTTGGGATACCTGGCAAAGGCACTGGAGATGTCGAGCACACACACGTTTAAAAACTCACACACGTACACTTCAAACTGTCAGGAGCAATAAAACATGTAAGAGGCGGAGCTTCACATAAACAATCCTCACCTGTTACCGATCTTCTTCTTACACACTCGACAGATCTTCTCATCTGTGATGACACACTTCACCTGCTGGTGAAAGATTCGCTCCTCCTGAACCTGCACAAAGAGTTTCATCATTTATATTAGATAAAACTGTGTGTCTTCATTTAGTTAGAAACAAACGTTTGTTTTATTAGAGAATTATTAGGTCAGATATAAACATCACTAGCTGGGTTTTGGTGGTCAAAAACTAAAAGTAGAGAAAATCTTTGTCAGTCTATAGAAAACACTTCTGGCGACTATACAGACAGGTCTGGATTCAGTTTCGATGAATGATATTTCTGTGCAACTTTACATCAATTTACAAATATGTTACACTTTATGGTTGTATATATAAAAATCAGTAGAACATACTCGCAGAAACTCGGCCTGCAGGAGACTCTTCAGGATCTGATCAAAGCGCTTCCGTCGAGCTTTCTCCTCTAACACGTTCTCCAGAAACACCTGGATCTCTCTGATCTGTGTGTTGGCTGGCAGGAGGTTTATGGCCTGTGGAAAGTCAGACATGAGAGAACGCCATTAAATCATTTGTGTATGAGATCTCTGTCCAGGATCTGCACTTGAATGTCAAAATGTGTTTCACTGCCAACGTCAAAAAAGATGACAGTACAACAGAGAGTAAATAACAAAGATAAAAACAAAACTACTGCACAGTCCTAATATACACTGCCCGTCCAAAAAGAAGCAAATAGGTAAGAGCCTCCCATTGGATTGGAGGTCTAGGTTCTAGGTTCAGCGTTACGTGCCCAAAGAATGAGGTCAGCTGACTACCTGAACATACTGAATGACCAGGTTATTCCATCAATGGGTTCTTTCTTCCCTGATGGCACAGGCATATTCCAAGATAACAATGCCAAAATTCATCAGGCTCAAATTGTGAAAGTATGAGACATCATTTTCACACATGGATTGGTCACCACAGAGTCCAGACCTTAACCCCCTTTGAGAATCTTTGGGATGTGCTGGAGAAGACTTTGCGCACCGGTCCGACTCTCACATCATCAATACAAGATCTTGGCGAAAAATGAATGCAACTCTGGACATTGCAGAAGCTTATCGAAACGATGCCACAGCGAATGCGTGCCGTAATCAAATCTAAAGGCGGTCCAACGAAATATTAGTGTGTGACTTTTTTTGGACGGGCAGTATATATAACAAAACAGAGGTGTGTGAGTGTGTGTTAGTATCTGTGGATGGACGCTCACTTTGGTGGTGTTGAGTTTGCCGTGGTGAAGCTGAAGAACTGTCAGGGCCGCCTGGAGATTGGCTTGTGGCTCACACAGCTCCATCTTGATGGGACCCAAGAAGTGCACGTCTGGAGGAGACAGATACATGCGCAGCAGAGACAGATACACCTGCAGACAGAAAACACCTGTCGTGAGATACGGCTACATTCACTGAGGTTTGCCCTCGTGAAGATGAAAAGAGCAGAACTCACATCTTTATGGCTGATAGTGTCAGGGTCATAATGACTGTGGCAGTACCTGAAGAAGATCACAACATTAGTGACGGCTGAGCAGTAAGACACATATACATCAGATTATAATGACAGTTAATAGACCTTTATTCCAAATACATCCCATTCTGTCTGTAACAGTTTTTTCTGCATAACTTATGTTTGCTCGCCTATATGTTTTCTGTTCATTTGACACTAACAACACTATCAAGCTCAAGTCCCTTTGAATGCCAGTTCCAGGAACAAGACTCAGAAGCTTCATCTTATTGGTCAGTAATGTTTTTTTGCTGAAGAAAATGATATGCTTTATCTTCAAGCCTAAATAATCTTAAAAGCAACAGATGCTTCATAGATTAGGCCAGATTTGTAATGCGGTCTCATGTGTAAGTGGCTTTAGATAACATTGTCTGCTATGCGAATGAATGTTAATGTAAAAAGATGCTGGGAAACAAATATGTCATGTCACAGAACAAAAGAACTCTTTAAAGCAAGTCTGCTTTTCATTAGACGGCTTTTAACTTCAAGCGATGGACTACAGATTGATACTCACTCTTCAGCCATGTGTGTGTCTTTCAGAACGTGAACGTAGATGAAGAGAGCCTGCTCGTGTTTGCCCATCCGACCCAAGAGCAGAGCTCTCTCCTCCAGCAGACCTGAGACAAACGCAGACACGCAGTTTATTTCAGCTCTCTTTCAGTACCAAACACCATCTGTCTTTGACCGCTGCGCTCACCGTCAAACGGGAAATCGCTGACGAGTCTCTCTGGCTCGTAGCTGCTGGAAATTTCCAGAAACGACAGAAGCTTGTTGCGAAACTCCCCGAGCTCCCCGTCCTCCTTACCTGCAGACACGGCTGGAACTCCTGGACACGCAAACGAGAAAATCAAGCAGAATTAAGAGTTTAAGACACATGACAAACAGCAGCGGTTTGATCCTGTGGTTTAAGATAAAACAGAAGGGCAGAACTAGATGAGTGACACACATCAAATAAAAAGACTTGAGATCCAAACCGCTGCTAGAACAACAGGACAAACTTCTCCAAAACAGCTACTGTAAGAAATGAATATCGCTAAAAGACTTATAGTCCAGAAGTGGAATATATTTATACTAAATAATCTGAGAATTATTTTGATGATTAATAAGAGTTTTTCAACATACTTGATTCAGATTTACCCAGGAAATCATTTCAGGTGTTTATTGTGACATTACTGGAAAGTATTCAAGGTCATACGCAGGGCTCCAGACTAACTTTTTTTAGCCCCTTACTGAAATTTTTAGGAGCGCAAACAGCAAATTTAGGGGCACACCTTAAATGAGCCTGCAATGCAATTCTTGACATTTTCCCCAAAATAGCTGTATTACTGACAAATACTTTGATAATAAATAGACTTAACTCACAGAAATTACAATGTGCAGTTTCATTTTCATTTCAGAGGGATATGACATTACTCAATACCAGGATCATACGGAATCTGCAGACTTTTTTGTTAAAGGGGCGATGAATTAAGACCTCAATTTTAACCCGAGCTTTTGTTGTATAAGAGGGAATCGTATTCAAGCAAACATCCTGTAAGTGTCAGAAAACGCCCTTGTTACTGAAATTACAACTGTTATTGAAACCAGGCTCAGCGAACGCCAGGTCCTGGAATGCACCTATGCACTAGAAAAATATCAACGACTACTTCTCTAGCCCCGCCCACTGGTTCGCGCATCACAGTACTGAAGTAACACAAGTTGCGCGGAACCAGATAGAGCGAGCAAGCAATAAACATGTCGTTAAAGATCGCTAAATATTGTGGAGTCAGTGCCTGGTTGTGGAAGAACACAGTCGCCGCATAACCTTCCTTCGGATTCCCACATTAGTAATGCGTGGTTGAAGTTTGTTTTTAAAGACGTTCCAGCTCACGTGGGTAAAACATTGCCGCGGATTCCTTTGTGAACAAGGCAGAGGTCGACGATGGATTTGCGGGGACTAAAATTAAAAAGCAGTGCTGTGCCGTCAATATTGGATCTGACAGGAATGGCGCAGCAATCTTATGTGAGTAAAACATATTTGTACTATGCGTCACTATTGCTTTGTTAGAGATCGCTTGATATGCCCAATGTGTAACCTAATGTTACGTGCCTAACCAAATTCACAGAAGGCTCTAACTAAGTTTACTACGCAAACTGCTATCCAATCATAGCAGTGGGCGTTTACTTGCTAGTCTTCATGGTGGAACACCAATTAAAACCGATCGTTTGTCTAGCCGGCCTCAAAACGCGGGTAGAAAATAGGCTATTACTTATTGATTTTGATGTTTTTGAATGTAAAAACCACGCGAACGTCATAAGTAGACCTCATACAACAGTATAAAACAATAAACAAACCTAGTTCATCACACCTTTAATTAAGTGCAAAAATTTTGGGAAAATCTGCAGAATTCTGTGAAACGCGTCTACATTTGTACAGAAATGTCAATATGTGTAAATGTGTTAAAATAGTTTAAAAATACTACCCGTCTATGCATTTAACTGCAGGTGACAGTGGTTTGGTTCCGCTCATCATTTAAAAAGAGGCAGTGCCTTCAGAGAGGCTTTAAGTGCTAAGTAAAGAGACCGTTTAAACTGAATTCAACAGACCAAATTAGTACTGAATTCATTTGACCCAAAAGAAAACGAGCATGTCATTTATATGAAAAAGTATATATTTTATTGTTTATAGTGTTAAAGCAAAACGAAAGGGCTCGTCTTAATACGTTCTGCTCATGATGGTTTTATTGTGTATTAAGGACACTTTTCATCATGTTCACAACACAATGTAAAGATAACTTCACATAAAACTTAACAAGAGCATTCGCCTGTCGTTCATTCTTGTTGTGGACGGATTGGAAATGATTCAGCGCTGTCTCAAATAATCAACAGATAAATGGCCTATTCTGAACTCCTCCGCGGTTAGTTTTGTTTTAAACGTCTCAAATATCAAATCGCTCAGGCTCAAAAAATCTGTCACAGCAAACAGCAAATCGAAGTAATGCGCTCACGTTGTGTCTGTAAACTTGTCAATGATGAGCTGAGCTGTGACCGACGCGACGACAGCGAGAAACATCAGTCACCCAGCCGAGCAGCTCCGGACTCTCCCCCTCTCACACACAGGCCTACACTGGTGGGCTCTAAATCTACTCGTCTTTTCACATGAGATATAACTACTAGAAAAAAATCCAAATTGTCAGGTCGCACATGCGCGAGTACTTGTAAAAATAAAAAACGCTCGTGCTCACTCTAAAACTGGTCGCAGTCATACAGTACGAGTATGTAGTAATGGAGCATACAGTCGAGCGCATCACCTTCAGGCAGTGAGTTCAGATACTCTTTCATGAGACCCTGCACCTTCTCCAGATAGAGCTGAATCAGAACGTTGTGAAACTCTGCCCGTTTCTCCTCCCATACGTATATGATGTGCTCCAGGTACGGGATGGCCAGTTCCTTAAAACCCTCCTTCAGAAAGTTCAGCACCTTATCTCTGGGTAAAGTCTCCACCTCCGTCAGGTCCTCCGTGAAGATCTGAAAACAGCAAAATCTCAGAAACTCGAGGGCGACACCTACGTGACATAAAAATAAAGTCAGCACATGCGTGTCTCACCTTCAGGCCGTCCTCTGGACATATCTTCAAAACCCATGGAGAAAACTCGAAAATGATGCCCAGGTTCTCAACACCTATATAGAGAAAGACGGATGTCACTGAGGACTTAAATCATATGTGTGAGAGATTTCAGCTATATCTACATAACACTGACCGAGGAATGTTTCTGTTAATATGTGTGTGTATTTGTGATAATCTCACCGAGTCTCTGAAGATACTGGACTGTCCTCTCATGACCCTTCAGAGGCGAGTTGGCTTTAGTGGACTGATCCAGCAGAACCTGCAGAGCTGGACAATAACACTTCTGTCAGTCTACAGAATAGTATTTAGACCACTACTGTAAAGTGATGGAACAGGACCGACTTTTATTTATTATAGAAAGCAGGAACTCATTAGTGTTCAATCAGCAGAAGAGCTCAGTAAACATCGGAGCACATGCATCCTGAAGGGCGAATCACATACACACACATGACAAACATCATAAAGAGCTCTGCGGGCTCACAGGGATGTTCGACAGAGGCGCTCACCTTTCTGATGAAGGCCTTTCTTCTCATAGAGGATGATGAGCTCGCTGTATTTGTGGGCTTTCTTCAGCACATACTCGCTCTCCTCTATGTGACAGTGATTGTTCTCCAGTCGCAGGAGAGGCGACACTAAGGCCACGTTGGTCTGTATAAAACAACAAAAGCCAAACTCTGGGAAGTTGTGGCTTATATTTTTAGCTATAATAGTGAAACATTTGAGAAGGTCTTACATGGAGGTAACACTTGAGCAGTGTGGTGTCGATGATCTGAAGGAGTTTCTTGCGGCTCTTGATGGTCGGTGTTCCCTCCATGAGAGGAGATGTGGTGGAGGGATCAGAGTCGTTCAGCTGCTTCACCAGATGACTGCGTTTCTACACCAAACACAGAGTTAACAACCAGAACACTGTGACTTCTCATTCTGCTGTGACAGCGTGAGCACCTGTGTCAGGTAGTCTATGAGAGCCAAATGAGCTTTCTCCAGTTCAGCTCCAGACAGTGTGGGCAGAGGATTGGGGTAATGCAACTGTTTACGATAGTCAGTGGGAAGCAGGTCTGGATACAGTCCAATAACATGAGTAGGATCTGTAAGAGACAACAAGAGCGTTAAACTCATAACACAATGCATTTGTCTGACTAGTCTGATCCAGTGGCGCCATCTGCTGAACTATATTTGTAACTGTAACCCCTTGACAGGGAGCTGCCTTTCATCAGTTTGGATAAAAGTCTCTTCTTATTTATGTTTGGAACAGCATGAGATTGGGTAAATGGTCACTTTAAACATAATTTAACAGGTCTGTCCATCCTGACACAATACATTTACACTGGTCAATTATTTACTGTCATCTCAACTCTGCAGATCTCACCTGTGCCTAACTTTGCAAACACCTGCATTGAGTCATCAAAGCGTTTCTGACAGAACAGATTGAAGGCAAACAGGTTCTGAATGTGATGGATCTGTTGTCTCTTGTCTGCATCCGAGTCGTCCTTCATTTTCTGTGAGTATAATGCAGAATTATTGAATTAGACAAATGGAAGGAAGAGGCACGAAAAGGTTCACATGCGTAAACAGCAAATGCATGATGTGAATTCCTCACCGCCAGCTGAAGCGCCAGCTCAAACTGTTTGTCCTGCAACAGCTGTCGGATCTGGCTGGCTATAGACACTGGCACCAGACGCCAAACAAAATGATTGCTTGCCACATACACAACATTTGACCTGTGTCAGAAAGAAAAGAACGAGTTAGCATGTCCTTTATAAATATTCAATGTTTCAACCACACAGAAAAGCCTCAATCAATGAATCAACAAATAAATGAACCAATCGATCTATAAAGGTGCTTTTGTAAATCTCCTGCCCATCACACAGATAGCCCAGATTAAGTATTACAGAAAATCTTTGGTTAAACATAACAATTAAGCACCAGGGATAAAAATAAATAATATCAAACAAAATATCATCTATAAATTATACAATTTGAAAAAAAAAAATATATATATATTTTTAATAATTCATTAAAAATGGCTGTCATCTAGGATTTCCTTATAGAGAGGTTTATAAGCATTTTTTGATGTGGCATCTGATAGAGCGTTTGGACCCGGAAGCGGTTCGGTGCGTAACAACAGACATAACAAGGAGATGGCCTGAGTTTGGGTTGAGCTTGAGTGTCGAGGTCACTCTTTTTGCAATTCTGTTTGGTGACATAGAAACTACACACTTCCCTTTAAGAACTGAGCGAGATAGAAGCTTGAAAATAGTGGTTTCTATTCAATAATACGAATTCAAAACTCATTTTCACAATTATCCTTGCGTCTCAGAAGTGAAATATTTTTGGACAGGCTGAAAGAAGCCCAACCTGAAATTCTGCTCAAACACTCAAAACATGCAGAATATGCGCGCCTAGATATGAGTTAACA
Organism: Triplophysa rosa; assembly: GCF_024868665.1. Classification (NCBI taxonomy): domain Eukaryota; kingdom Metazoa; phylum Chordata; class Actinopteri; order Cypriniformes; family Nemacheilidae; genus Triplophysa; species Triplophysa rosa. Next base: position 3,756,469 of record NC_079899.1, read on the forward strand.
TGGGAAACTCACTTCAGCATCAGAGCTCTTAACAGAGCAGTACAACTACAGAATGTAAAAACTGTTCTTTAGTCAGTGTTCTGATATGTGTGAAGCTGTTACCCGGCTGAAGTGATGAATCGTGGTCTCTGCAGTTCCACGCTCTGCACCAGCAGTCTGGGCTCCAGCGTGCGGATCTCCACGTACCGCGGCAGGACCGCGATGATGTACGGTGGCTGGTGCTCTGAGAAACAGAGATCAGAAACCTGTGAGACTGATGTCAAGTATACACGCACAGCATCTACATCCCCGTTACACATACAGAACTATTTGTCAAAAAGCTGCAAAAACAAATTATCAAAATGGGGACCCAGCTAAAGTGAAAACCAGCTAAGAGTGACATCATACCCATTGCAACAGGAATGTCTGTCCAGTTGAGGGCACATTTCTGAGTGCAGACCCCTTCTTCATTCAGGACCACCGTGAGGTCATCCTGACCCACTGCCACCTTCCCATCAGCCAGTGGGGCGACCAATGGTTCCAGCTGTTTCCCTGTGGGAAAGAGCTCCTTTACAGTGCCACGGCCATCCATCTGACACAAAGAAAATGCAGATACAAAATACTCAATAAATGTGAAACATTCATGATCAATATATTGAAAAATAACAGTTATTTTTATTTACTAAACATGCTTTCCTGTAGCTCAGTGGTTAGCAGGGGCGATTCTAGGATTTTTTTAATGGGGTGGCACGGGAGGACAAAGAACCAGTCAGGGGGGGCATGGGAAAAGTCATATGCCTCAACACAAGTGGGATGACATAAAAATGGCACTGCACAAGTGCCTGGACAACCCATCTCTCTTTTTATAAATAAAAAACATTAAACAGACAATAATTGTTCTCAACTTCTTTTCAATTGTCATTTTAAATGGTTAATGTATGATTATGAAGTGGTATCGTATGAACTTTTTGTAAAATTTGCTCATGTTCTGACTTTCACCTGTTGCTGCAGATAGATGGCTGCTGGTGTAGTTCTCACTAGCCCTCTCTGGCTGGCTCTGACCTGTGCTGCACTGTACTACATATGCCTGTCTTTGACATGGTTTCTTCTTGAAGAAACCTTAAATGTCCTTCTGCTGTGCCTGACTTTGTGCCCGTTTTAATTTTTCTACAACATTATGTCTAAAAATAAACAAACTTCTAACTTAATCACCAATACTTCTCAAATAGTATATTTAATAGCCATATTTTCTTCTGATTAAAGACAAAATAATTTAAACGTGAAGCTGTTCTTGGACATTGGAAACGAAAAAAATATATAAGACCCTACCACGCAATAACGTTTGTTTATTCAATTTTACTATTCTACATCTTAAAATTCCAAGTGTCAGAACGCTAACATTCATAAAACCCTAACGTACATTTCAGCCTTTACCACGTTACTGCAGTGATTGTACCTTTAATCTTTGAAACAACAGGAAGAAACGTAACATAACGATTTCTATTTTAAGCGGTGCTGATGCATTGCGGCTGAATAACACAACCAAGCTTTCACCATACATTAACGTATTTCATACTTAATTTAATACTTACAGGAACATGGACGTGGTCTGCAGCCTGCGAAATCGCGCTTCTGTTTGAGCTGTGTGTATTCCGCGTCACCACTGTATATAGCGTATCCAATGATGTTGAGCATTGGTTGTGAAATTGAAAGCACTCTAATCCAATTGCGTTGAGCATTGTAAAATTTACAGCACTTTAATCCAATGGCGTTGAGCAATTCTAAATTGACAGCATTCTAATCCAATGGTGTCGTAAATATACGGGAAATAATTGGTAGTGAGCCAGACAGTGAGTAGGTGTGTTCTACTTCAAACGGCGCTGCAGATTATGAAATCAGTACAGCGTGTGAGATTTAAATGCACCCGAATTGCTCCTGCATATGTTATACTCTGATCAGTCTGTGCTGTTGGGGGGGCACAAGGGGGAAAAGCATATTTTGTGGAGGGCCGGTGCCACCCTGTGCCACCCTTTTAGACACGCCCCTGGTGGTTAGAGCATAGTGCTAGCAACCGCAAGGTCATGGGTTCAATCCCAGGGATTGAACCCATGTTTAGAAACAAATGTGTAGTATAATGCATAAATGTAAATGTAATGAATTTACTGCCTGTACATTTACTTACCCGAATGAGATAGTAGTCTCGTTTGAAACCCACACATATTGAGTTTTCACACCAAGCCATGGATTTAGGAATATCTGGAGCGGCAACATCTCCCTGCAGTAGTGAGCAAATATCATTTAGGTTTCAATAATCCAGTTTTGCTGGAATATGATGAGATTACGTAAAGATTATAAAATGTGAAGAATGTCAACTTTTTCCCCATCAAATTTAAGTGAATTTAAAAAAAAGTATGACATGTCAATGCTATTAACAGTTTAAGATTCATTCAATGGATGGTACTAAAACCATCCTCATTATTACTGTACATGAATTCATGAACTACGCTAAATATTTGTCACAAGGTTTTTTTATCTGAATGTGTTGCCATCGTGTTGAGTATTAGGCTAAACAAAAACACAACTTTGGTAAGATTACGGAAAGCAGAAGCACACATGATAAACTTACTGCTAAACCCTGTTACTTGTTCTCCATATCTAGACCCAAACCAACCTGTAATTCATGAAAATCTCTGTCCTTCCAGTAATACAGCTGGATTTTCCTCTTGACTGCCACACACATTCTCAGTTTGGCCTCACCTGAGCTGGACTGCTGTAGAGAAAAAGTGATGAAGGGAGAGAGAGAGAGAGAGAGAGAGAGGTGGAGGCAGAAATAAGGAATGTTACTAAGCCCTTATGAATAATAATATAAACAGGCCAGAAGCTTTGTGTGCTGTGTACCTGCAAGTCACAGGCAAAAAGTGTGGCCCCTTTGGCTTTGGACACCACTGTGATCTGCTGGAACGTGAGCAGGTCGTGAACGTGGATGTTATTTTCTGTAATGGAAGAAGCAGAAGAGTCTGATGACACCGAATGTTCTGTAAGTAACACCACACTTTAAAAAGTAACAATCTTTAACATACATATTCCTCACATCCAATTTTAAAATATACATCAGAGTGACCATTCAAGATTAAAATACTCACCCAAGAGACTAACCAAAATCTTGTACTGGGACACCACAAACAGCTGAGAGTGAAAACAGATCATCAGAAAGGCACGAATGATATTTCGGCAAATTCATTTTAGTTTGATTTTACATTGTGGGTGGCATAAAATTACTATCCAGCTATAATCAACACACCTGCTGAATCTTCTTTGAGAAGTTCTTATTGGATTTCTCCAAGGTAACTTCAAATCTATTTGTACCTGTAACAGAAGTTGACAATGAAACCACATAAATCACACGCAGAAGACAAACATTAAAAAAGCAGAACGACTACACACCTGCATCTTTCGTGATCCTGTAAAGCAGGAGGTGACCCGGTTTGGTCCCAACAAGGAGCCAATCATCTGCAAACACAGAATGACCATCACACTGACAGGCACTATAACGCAATTTAGGACATTGCTTTAATCTAAACAAGTAAAAGACCTTGACTGATCCCACACCTCTGAATATAAAGGTAAACGTCAACTTTGATATTTTGTAGAGATGTCAAACACGCATAACACAACACTGTCTGTGAATAAATTCAGTTTAACTGCATATTCTTTAAACAGTCCAAAAAAACTTGTTGTAGGCAGCTCACTGCATTATGCCACACAGTCATGATGAAGTAGGGCAGAAAGCAGTTAGTGTGAATGTAAAAGGAGCTGAACTCACCCCAGGCCGCCAGACATTCGATCTGAAGAGGTAATTTCTCCAGAATAGGAACCGGCTCATAGGCGTCATGCATACTGAAGACTTTATTTAGTGTAGAACACACCCAAACTATAGTGACATTAACATTAAATCACTGAGAAAACAATAAACAGTCAGAAGTTAGCAATTCCAGTCAAGAGCAGTCCTATCTATCCAGTTCCGCTTTTATAGAGCATTTTGGTCTGACTGAGGTAAACTGTCCCGGAATCACCCCGTCACATCGTTCTGTGCTCTAAACGTCTAATAATGAGAAAGAAAAAATCCCTCAAATCTGTTGTTTTCCGCTTGTCATAGGAGCGATGCTAGTTAGCTTCCATGTTTCGCTCTGCAAACCCGCCCAAAACATGGAGTTCAAGCATATCTCAACCCATTGTTGTGATGTGGTGTACACCGGATTGAAGCGTTGATCTGTTGGTGAATTCCAAGCGATTTCTGACAGATTCAGCGCGTGACAGTGAAACGCGCGAGCTTCCTGGAGCTGCTGTGTCAAGCACGTGACGATCACGTGACTCACGAGAGTACCATTAAAAACAACACTGTACGAGAAGCCCGTGCAATCACTTACAGTAATGTAACAAATTATTGTTGCACTGAATTAGAGTAAGAAATAGAAAAGAAAAAGAACATTTGAATCCGAAAAAAAGAAGTACATGAAACTGTCCATTTAAAACATTTGTAGAAACAATTCATATGCTGAATCACTTTCTGAATGTATCTGACACACGTGTGACTGTGACCATGTGACAGATAATGGATTTACTTCCTCTTTATAACATATAGCAGTGGTTCTCAAACATTTTTGTTGTAAGGCCCCCTTTGTGTAGAATGCATTGCTTTGCGGCCCCCCAAATAAAGAATTAGAATTGTAATTAAACCAAAAACATATTCAGTTATACAATGCTGGAACATCAATTCCTTTGGTTGGTGGTCTTATTTTTTAAGTTTGATTGCATAAAATCTATGATAAATTTCTATATTTCATAAAATGCCACAAAATCTCTGGCCCCCCGGATCCATCTTCGGGACCCCCAGGGGGCCACGGTCCCCAGTTTGAGAACCACTGACATATAGGGCCTAACGTTACAGTCAAGACAGAAAGTGAGACGTTATATCCCAGGGCAACTAAAGCGCTTTTGCTAACGGAGAGAAACAGCTCACAGACGGCAGAAAGCGCACCCTTTTGGCTTTCTTTATTTTACAAAAGCACGATGTTTTGTGGTTATCGTAGATCTACGCAAATAATCACATAAAACGTTCACATAAATGAGCTAACTTGACCGATAGATCAGGATCGCTGCTTCACTACACAGAGAGGGAGATGATAAGAACAGAAAGAAGACAAGAAAAAAACATGCAAACATTCGATATTAGCATTTTAAAATATCGATTTTATTCCATTATAATTATTAAATACGTGCGAATTGTCATGTGACTGAGCACGTGACAAGTGCATTTTCCGGGTCCGCGGGATTACAAACTCAAACGTACACCGTGAATTTATGTTTGTCAGGATGCATGAGTTTTATCACCAAGGAGCCATGCAGATTAATTTGACAGTCCTTATGAGAAACAATTACCATCCGATTAGGGCTTAAGTAAGACATGTGCACAGAAATGTCTTTTTAATCTTTAATCTTTTTAAGATCTTTGTCATTTTCTTAGTCTAAAATTCTAGTGGTTTCCATAAATACTATTGAGAACAACCAGCTGTTTACCATGAAACCGCATTGTCCCAAACAGAATATAAAGTGGATTCAATCGTTGGTTCTAATTTATTTAGCCATCATGTATCGCTTCACTGACATACATACATACGTACAGCAGAAAGACCATAGATGCCATAGACATCTATGTCAGGTGTTGCATAACATTATTTACATTAGTTAAATAATGTTATTGTTAAATAAATAAAACATTTTGTTGTTTTTAATTAAATCAATACGTGTTTCCAGGCGTTTTTTGTTTTTATATATATTATTTACTACACAATTTATTGTTATTTACTTTTAAAATATCGTTCCGAAAAATAAAAAATACATCAAATATAGTACTGGACGCAGGACGTTCCTGTGCGTGTATGCGTAACCTGATACGCATTACATCGCCTCTTACGTCTGACGTCACTCACTCCGCACCACTTCCTATGCCATGCCAGAAGCTCAACCTGTATTCTGACTGTTATAGTGATTAGAAAACACCGCTGTGTTTCTATATGGGACACGGACACATTTATGGACACACAGACGGCGGGAGAACAAGTTTTTATA